>NC_086056.1:4520575-5120575 GCF_947568885.1 Cydia strobilella
TCAAAAATGGCGCAATAAATACAAATATAATATAAATATTTTACAGAAGCAACGTTTTTACGTATATATTTTCACAGAAAAAAGTAAAAACAATTGATAAGATTTGCTTTGCCGCCTTTTTATTTTTTTTAATTGAAAAACGAAGTGTATTTTTCTGCCGAAAATACGCCAACCTGTTTGAGACAGCTAAATGGTCGCAGTACCAACATTATAATAATAAGTACTGATCATCTGTTTGGCTGTTTAATGGACCTATGCCTTCATTTGATATGGCCACTTCAACTTTTAAAAAGTTTGGAACTCGACAAATAATGGAATTTGTATGCAACATTGCAGTCCCGAAATCGAGACTGCAATGTTTTTAACTTTTTAATTTTTTGACTAACCATAAACTACGCACTTCGCGACCTAATTTTTAACCGGCAACGTCTACTTTGCCGTCCATTTTTGAGAAAAATAAGTATGAGCAAGCGAATACAAGTGTGACAGGCCAATTCTGATTTTAGTTATTAGATTTGTTTCCAATATGATACTGATCTGTCAAGAGTGACATTTTTTCAACCAAAAACGTCACTTTTGACACTGCCAGATCAGATTGGATACACATCTAATATGTAACTAAAACTAGAATTGACTTTAGAGTCTCTTTCTAAAGCTCGGTCCAGACTACGCGGCGCGAAGCCGCGAACGCGAGTGTGGAGGGAGCTTAACATAAGTTGCTGTTATACTCTGACCAACGAGTCGTGTCTCCAATTTTTTTAATTATTTATATGGCAACATTTTTGCCTATCAAATGAGCTGTTAGATTCAAGTTGTCTTTTCATAGTAATTTTATCGCCAAGAACGTCTTATTTTTGATTTAACGTATTTTTTGTGACACGATTCTTGCCAGTCTAGAACAAGATTAGAGTCGGACCAAGCTAACTCTGCATACCTAAGCGTTTTGCAGTCACAGAATGTGAAAGTGCCACAGCCAATGTTACACGTCACGTCAAATTCCTATGAAAATATGACGGTTATAGTGTATCTCACTTTGTTCGTCAGTCTGTGCAGAGGTAGCTAAAACGCTTCACACTTACTTAATTCAGTAAAACTGATTCAGTAGCTATACATTAGACGTACTACGTATAGCTGCATATCTGTCGTCAGTTACTGAATTAAGCAAGGTGTGTGAAGCACTTTAGACTGACTCTACCGCCATGACACGTTACAATCGTTTTTAATCATTTAAAAAATGGCCTCCAAAACTGTGCGAAATAGCGGAGCGGTGCGTGGCCCCGTTCCCATTGGTGCGCACGTTTCTATTAGCGTTCTCATTGGTGGATTGTTTCAAGGCACCGCTCTGACATCTCGCTTAACTAGTGCAGGGGTCATCAAATGGCGGACCGCGGCCTGGATCCGGACCGCCGACCGTTTTTGTGCTGTACATTTGCTTATTTAATAAACTCAAGTAGAAACGGTCCGCGATGGTAATTTTATTTTAAAAACCGGACCCTGAAGAAACTAATTGGTGACCCCTGCTCTAATGGACAGCACTGGTACCTATCCCTAATATCCCTATAGGTGCATAGTTCAGAGGGTCTACCGTGAACATTTTAATTTCTTTATTTGCCTCTATAACTCGAGTACTCATGAAAGTTGGATAACGAAATCTCGATTTTCGATGTAACTTTCATAACGCGATGGAATCAATTACAGTGTACCTAGACCTAGACGAATTTAATTCGTAACTGTATACATTTTTCTTCCATCCATAATTTTGTTATGTAGCCTAACCAGTTGGCCGTGATAAAACGAGAAAAAAATAACATAAGATGGTCACGGTGCATTCCACGAGAATGTCCCTTACGAAACGCCGTTCTTCTAATAGTTCTGAAAAGGCTGAGAAAATGATATTGGGTCTGGTAATATTTCATGACTTTGCTAACAAATTGGCAGTATATTCTCGAGTTTTACGGATTTGATTGAATTAGCTGCCATACAAGGCAAAAGCATTTCGTAATGGTCATTCTCGTGGAATGATATTGGGTCTGGTAATATTTCATGACTTTGCTAACAAATTGGCAGTATATTCTCGAGTTTTACGGATTTGATTGAATTAGCTGCCATACAAGGCAAAAGCATTTCGTAATGGTCATTCTCGTGGAATGCCCCTACGCGCTTATCGTCTGTCAACGTAGTTGTCACTTTCTTAACACAGACTACACAAACACCGCAATTATGAAGCGTATACATACAAAGAGCACGAGGTCACCACATACAGGCATTGAACTATTCTTACTAGTTTTTGAGAAAAGGGCCCCTGGAGCCCGTTTCTCAAAAGCTTGTAACTTGTAATACAAGTGGAAGTCTCTTTTTAACAAAAGCTGTCAAAAGGCCTCTGGGGCCCGTTCATCAAAAGCTTGTAGGTAGCTTGTAATACAAGTGGAAGTCTCTTTTTAACAAAAGCTGTCAAAAGGCCTCTGGGGCCCGTTCATCAAAAGCTTGTAGGTAGCTTGTAATACAAGTGGAAGTCTCTTTTTAACAAAAGCTGTCAAAAGGCCTCTGGGGCCCGTTCATCAAAAGCTTGTAGGTAGCTTGTAATACAAGTGGAAGTCCCTTTTTGACTTCAAGCTTTTGAGAAACGGGCCCCAGGTCGCAATTGTGGGCGCAACTTTGTAGGGAGCGTGCATAAACTGTAGGGGGCAGCACAGGAGACGTCAGATTTTTGGTGCGAGGCGTAAATGTGTAGTTTATGCTTCCATAGTAGCCCACAAGATGGCAGCACTTGCTTTGGCGTGAAGTCTTAATGTACATGTTTATGGTTCCGATTCAGGCCACAAGATGGCAGACACTCCAACGCGCACGGTCCCTATAATCCGTCGCACTCCCATACTGTACGGTAGCGCTTATGTGTGGTGACCTCGATTGTCTTATGTTCTCCGCCTATAATATTATAGCAGTTGAGAATGGTATCAAGTGAAACTATATCCGTAGAGCGTGACAGCGATAAGAGTTAGAAAGAGATTGCTGACTTTCTAGTGATGTTGCTGCCTGGCTACACTATACAGCAGTGCTGCCATCTCGACGAGAACATTCATCAACATTTCATCGGTTGACCACAAGAATTCAGTAGAGTTTTAGTTGTCAATCGATGATAGTGTTTACATTGTATCATACTTTCTTTTTTAAATAAATAGCATAGCCAATCTGATATTATTGCTAAGTATGTAGCATAATTTATAGGGTAAATGTGACCAGCATCGTACCTATCTCAAGTAACCAACAAGTCTAGTTGTACGAAGTTTCATTCTGGTAAATTCTGGTATTAGGTACAAAGAATGTGAAAATTATATTTAAAATGTTTTCTCTTATTCAATAAAACGATTTTTTCGTTTGTCTGTCTTTTAATTAATTCCACAATGTCACTCCAAACTCGATATCCATTTTTTTAGTTTTACTACAAAGAAAACAAATATGTCATTTCGCATTTCGCTTGAAAATTCGCATTTTTTAACGTAAGTCGCGGGAGCGGTTGCTAATAATTGAAACACAATTTGTTACTTAATTTCTTACATTTATTTAATGTTTCAGTAATATTATAAACGGTATTATTTATTAAAGTGTACATACAATTTTTGTACAAATTATTCTAATAAAATAACTATCGTTATTTGTCACCATTTGTACACTAGAACATACAAAACTAAAAGCATTATATGCTCAAAAAGATCATTCAAAGTGCATTTTTCCTATATTGCCTTTCTCACAGATCTGATGCGGGTTGGATACTTGGATCTCAATCCGATCCGATTCGTGATCGATTGAACATTTTGCAATAAGAACAATTCATTAGTCAACGATAAAAATAGAGACTAGTTCCACTAAAGTACCTTTACCAAAAATATTTTACAGTACATATGGTGCTACTTTACCGCACTAGTGCGATAATTAGCACATTACGTAACTATGTCGAAGATTTAAAGGGCCATGCCATATGTACTGTAAAACGTTGTACGATACATGTGCGAATAGATAGTTCACAACTCGATTTAAAACACTCCCTTCAGTTGTGTTTTAATTTATCGCCACTCGTTGCGAATTTCCTATTTTTCGCACTTGTATCGTAATGTACTATTACAGTAAACGGGGTTACTGTGTAAAAACGGGTCAAGAATTTAGTAGAACTAGCCACAACACAACATTAAATTAAAAACTAACATACCAAAACAATGCAAGGTAACTTGCTATCGGTATTTACAACAGGTAAATCATACAATATATATGAATAATTTCAAAAAGTTAAGGCCACATTAGTACCAGACCTGGTTAATTAAAATACATTTCAAAATTGGTTTTAATAAGCAAATTGTTTATAAATTTAGGCACTGCTAACCCTTTGAACGCTTTACGACATAAACATAAACGTCACTCACATGCCAACGTCACGGGCGCCAGCGAGCTAATGTAAACCTTACTTGAAAGTGTGAAGGCTACTCTGGACAGCGTACGCCATAAGTTTTCATGGCGCTGTGGGCACGGCTAGTTACGACACCTTTAGCTGTTCTTGCGTTCAAGCGGTCAACTATTTAACTACAATGGGTTTTTTATACTATTGGCGTTGTCACAAATATCTGACATAGAGAAAAATATAATAAAATCTGGAATATTACACATATAGGCTATTGAGGCACTGATTGACTTAATATTAGAGTAAGGCCAGCATTCAGACAATTGTGTCGTTTTCAAACAAAAGGTATTACTTACCACATTGTCACTTGCCATAAGGACGTTCTGACAGGTTTTTTGAATAAAGATAAAAGCAATTTTCGTCCTTATGGTAAGTGATAATGTGGTACCTTTTGATTGAAAACGTCACATTTATTACATTTTACTGATTAGTTAAATGGCACTTTGTGAAAGACATTGTTGAATATTTATTACATTATAAATATTAAAGTATACATACATGACATGAAAGTATAAAGGCATTAAGTCATTTAAACATTTGCATAAATTATAAATTACATCTATTAAAAGCTCTTATCCATCGCATTTCAACTTAAAACTAAAATTGTATTACATACTGTAATGTAATGAATATATGCTTCAATATTATTTGGCATTTACAAGAAAGCTATATTTTTATTGGAAGCACTAAAAACAAGATCTAAATATATGATTCAATTAGTTCATTTACTACAAAAATACATTCTTATACACATTTGTAATACGAAAAAGTAACATAAATAAGAAATAATATTAACTGTCGATCGTTTATGTCAAGATGCTAAAAAAGCGAAGTTTAAAGTTATAAATATTGGTGCTATCTACTTATTTTTTATATTATTATCATCATTTGGGGACTTTGCCACACAATGTCGCCATATCTTTGCCGAGACTGAGCACCAATTCTTCAAATTCTTAAAACTATATCATTTAACATAATTCTTTCCACCAACAGTTTCAGTATATATCCTCCTAAGGCCCAGCTATACAAATGAAAAATCCAAAATTTGCCACTGCAATTTGTACCTATAGTGTAGGAAATAGAGTTGATTAGGCGTTGTTGGAAAATTTAATGAAACAAAGCAAAAGCGACTTCGAATTCCATTTAAATTCCATTGAACTAATGATAAGTAGGACCTTGGGCCTTAGGCCTATGACTTGAGGTGAAACTATGTAAATAAAACCGCGAAAATGATGGACACTTCGGATCGCTATTAAATAAAAAATAACTCAATATCAAAGATTTATGGATTGTATTAGATGTGGACTTAAATTCTTGCTTTGAATTTGACAGCTAATTTAGATGGCGTGTATGGCTAATTCTTGACATTATGCCGTGCGGTTATTCTGCTCTCGTTGCCAAAACTTGACGTTTAACAATAGGGTACTTTAATACTAGTCCAATCAGTTTCGGCGGTCAAACTCAGTACAGGATTTTTTCATCTTATATAATCAATGAATCCTTGCTCAATAGGGGATATTACTGCAATGTTCTGCCACCAGAGTGCAGCACTAGCCTTTTTAGTAAACCATAGAGTAACTTATACATACTGTACATTTAACAGGTTTTTAACAAGTTTTGTGAGACAACAAAGAACGCATCAAGGCGGTTTGTTTACAGAGGACCTATCGGGAAACGCGAATCCGAAATTTCGCTATCTGCCTCTTTATCGCTCGAATATGCAAGTGATATGTATATGAATGTGTTAGTTAACGAAATTTCGATTTTCTTGTTTCGCGATAGACGCTCAGATTGTGGCAGTGGCGCCCCCTACGCAGAGTTTCGCGTAATATTCCCTATTAAAATCTGACTGTAGTTTTTATGTTTTAAGATAAATCAGTTTACGTCCAACCTCCAGTGAGCTTATGGAATAGTTCCTCATCAAGGTTCTGGTTGGCGTCCTTGGAGCGCATGGAGAGGAATATGTAGCCGCCGATAAACTCGTGCACCACCTTGCAGTCCGCCGACTGAACCGAAAAGATGATGTTGCCTTCCTCGAATTGTACCATCATGTGCTTTATCTCCCAATTTACGTTCCATGCCTGGAAGTAGAAACAGTTTGTTAATAGGTGACAATTTTTTTATGCTGATGACTTCCTTTCCTTGTGGCACATGAAGCGAACCACGAACAACAGGCCTTAAGCAGGTTCTGCCAATTCTTGATGTAATACAGAAGTAAAAGTTGACTTACCTTCATAGTGCTATACCGCCAGGTCTTCAAATGGTCTCCTGTGCTCGGGTCGAGCCTCATGATGCGGTTATTGGCGATGCTGATGACTTCGTCTTTCCTGTGCCCCATGAAACGGACCACGAACAGGGTTTGGCCGTAGTCGGGCAGGTTCTGCCAGGTCTTGATGTACTGGAGTTTAGCTTCGAGCAGCGGGAGGTCTTTCACGTTCGCGTGGCTCTCCAGAACGCGTTGGGTGAACTGGAAAAAGATTGTGTTGTTAAGAAGAAAGTCGTCGGTTCAACAAACAGATTTTTTTATTATTGAGATTACAATAATAGTAAGTATTAATTATTCTTCTCTAGATGATAAAATCATGCTCTGAATTAGTTTAACAGAATTATGAGGAGGTATGGGACCTCCTATATCCCATACAAAAGGTAACATACATAGACTTGTATTGACCGGGATATAGACCGTGATTACTTTTTGTATTATTTGTGAGCACTTTTGTGTTATTTGTCACAAATAATACAAAAGGTAATCACGGTCTATATCCCGGTCAATATAAGTCTAGTGAAACTAACCGTGAATCGTTCAAAACTCTAATGGTAACATACATTTCTGAATATCATACATTTCTCCAAATGTAGAACATTGTGTGGGGCCACAGCAGATGGTTGTGATTTCTGCAGGCGCAGCAGCGCGCGCACGTTGGCGGCCTCGGCGGCGTAGTTACTCTACCAAAGTGTACATACCTTCCCTTTGAGTAGATACTCAAGGGGAAAAATTTCCGGCTGGAGTCGTTTCAAGTGCGGCACATTGTGTTGTGCCACGGCGGCAAGCTGTGGTTTCTGCAGGCGCAGCAGAGCGCGTACGTTGGCCGCGTCAGTAGCGAAGCCGACATAATTCTCTGCAGAGCGACATTATTCTCCGGCTGCAGTCGTTCCAAACGTGGCACATTATGTTGGCCCACTGTGGCATGCCGGGGTTTTTGCAATCGTCGGCCGCTTCTATGGCAAAGCTAGCTTTAGTTATCAAAGTTTTGTAACAACATACCTTCCCTTTGAGTCGTTTCAAGACCCTAGGAGCGACATAATTCTCCGGCTGGAGTTGTTCCAAGTGCGGCACGTTGTGCTGCGCCGCGGCGGCGGGCCGCGGTGTCTGCAGGCGGAGGAGAGCGCGCACGTTGGCGGCCTCGGCGGCGAAGCCCGCGTCGGCCAGCGAGCGCCCGCGCGCCCCCAGCCGGCACGCCGCCACCCACTCCGCGTACTGCTCCTCCTGTTATTATGCAAAATAAAACATTATTCATTATTCACCTGTACGTCACTACCGCTCAATAGTATTTTATACAATCGTGATATAATAGAGAGCTTTTCAGTCGAGTACCGTGTTTAAGCAACGAAGCTTGCTGAGTTGCTTAAGTTAAGGTACGAGATTGAAAAGCTTGATTATATCACTATTGTATAAAATACTATTGAGCGGTAGTGACGTACAGGTGAATAATGAATAATGTTATCTTATCGATGTACTTGGAAAACGCATGTGGATAAGGTATGCTCAAAAATTAATAGATTTGTATATGTTTTATGGCGATTGACACGCATAACTGATATGAAAACCGCTATAATGGCATATCATGCTTATGTTGTATCCAATTTAAGGTACGGTATATTGATGTGGGGAAATTCGTCATATGTAAATCATGCCCTTATAGCACAAAAACAATGCATTAGAGCAATATGCAACATGCGTCAAAGAACATCTTGTGTAAGTTCTTTTATTAAATTGAAATTGTTAACTGTACACTCGATTTATATATACGAAGTTTGTGTATTTGTTAAATTGCACCCCGATATATTCGTCAAAAAAAGAGATATAACACATTTTAACACTAGATATCCTGACAGACTAGTACTCCCTAATATGCATACAGTCATGAAAAATAAAAGTTGTTATGCAATGTGCGTTAAAATATTTAATAGACTGCCTGATGAGCTTAAACAGCTACCACTCAATAAATTTAAAAACAAACTGTACTCTTTCCTTGTCGACAAATGTTACTACAGTCTGAAGGAATTTTTAGTTAATTAACTGTCACTTCATAATTTGTTAGTAACAGTCCACGTTAATAACTAATGGCTTTATAACTAGGTTAATAATGCATGTTTTGATTAAAATAATGATGTCAATTAAACTTAAATTTAGTATAAGTTTTCAATTTGCATGGCTTTTTAAAGTCTAAATGTGTATGGCTCTATAAATAATAATGTAACACCATTGTATACCACATTTAATGGCAAATAAATATATTTCTATTTCTATTTCTATACAATATTTTTTCTACGAGACAAAAAAATAATACTTTCAACTAGTAGAATCATATAAGTAAACAAACCAAAATATACAGCTAAGATACGCGAGCTGCCGCAGCCCGCGATACCTTCATACTCGTACGCGCCCCGGCCGCCGGGCCCGGCGCCCCCGGCGGGTTGGTCAACGACACCTCCTCGTAACTCATGAGGCCCTGGTACCTGCTCCGCGCTAAATTCAGTTTTAAGACAGTTTTTTTTTCTCGATTTTGGCCACCGTAGCCTATGGAGACTAACAAGCAACGCTAAGCGGTTTTCGTAGGGTATGGATGTTGCTATATGAAGGGTGTCACATGCGCGTTTCTGACTTAACAAGCAATTATTTCTACTACAACATAAAATAAAATGTTTTTGTTGGCCAACCAATCACAAAGCAGATGCGACGCAGCAGCGTGTTTAAGTAGGCTAATTTGCATTGAATCGAGTCTCCTTAAACAAGAAACATTTTATCGAAATGTATGAAGTTCTATTTTCAAAATTTTTATAATTGACTAAACCGTATCGATAAAATTCTTATGCTTGAGTCGGAAGTGCCATAGACTATCCTAACGTTGAAAAGAGTAAGGTTGTAGTGTTGCATGTTAAGTTGTAATACACAGATTATACTCGACGAGTAGAAAAAAGTATTTAGGCACCCGCAATTTTCACCATAGAATTGTATACAAAAATTATTTTCAATATCATACTGTTCGGTCGCAGGCAAATGACTGTCTTACATGTTGGATTGAATTTTTATTCAAGTAAATATATTGAGCCTCAAATTGTTGCCAAAGACATCCTTTAAAATTTCGAGTTTACTTTATGCAATGATTTAAAAAACCCTTATGTACTGGTTCATACAACTGGCTACGTTGATCACCTGAGAGCGCACAGGCAATGCTAGAACGCAGTCGCTATAACAGACATTGAACTATTATTACTTCGTATAGAACCGTCACAGACAACATGTATATTGCTCCATGCGTCGATGCTGGGCGGCAGCAACTCGTTTTGACAGATTTTTGCGGCGGCTGTATTCTGGACATTTTTTTCTGTAGTGATGCACTTGACTTCTTTTTAGGATATGTAAATTAAATGTTATTTGTGCCCAGAATCATGAGCTAATTCCATGCTCCTAGGAAAGAAACAATGTCCCAAAATTTTCATACATTTTACGTACTTTCCATTTCGTTACCGCCGTACTCGGCCGTGCAAAGTGTTTGAAAAATGGTAACGGAATGGAAAAATAAACTTGGAACACTTTATTCCTCCTAGTAGGAACGAAGGACCTCTTGATTCTGAGTAGGAAAAACATTAAATTTACCTATTTTGGAAAAAAAGTCCAATGCATCACTACAGAGAAAAATGCCCTTCTACCAACAACGTGAAAATAAAAAAATACTAAGCAACGACTTACGTTTTCGCACCGGAGCCAGATCTCATTCATGGCGTCTTCCGATGGCACCTCCAGTTTGATGCTGTAGCGATTGGATGCCGGGTGCGCATCTGGAGTCACCTGCAAATCAAATATTAAAACATTTACAGACAGCAAATAAAATAAAAAATACTTAAACTAAGACGCATCCTTTACAAATATATTGCTGTCTCACATACGACCTTGACAAATCTCCTATACTTGTCAGTGGTGGTAGCTACTATACTTGCCGCAAAACTAAGTGGCGACTGAGATCATAATGCTATCTCCGTTTACCCTTAAGACCAACCAAGAGTGAAAGAGATGGCATTATGACCTGACTCGCTATTTAGTTTTGATTTGTGCCTTTACGTTTGTTTTTTAGTTAACAGTCTTTAAAATACGTTATATGTATTTATGTTATCTTCTGAGTTTAACTACGTTTTGATTTATTCATTTTGATGCTTCCTATTCTTTTCTTCGAAAAATAAATAGTTTGACACAGAACTTTTTTTAAATAAAAAATCAGTTTACAAAAAAAAAACCGGCAAAGATACGATTTTCGTGACAAGTCAGCTGGTCTTATGTTTTGCCTTTAGTTCAATTTTATTTGACTTCTACAATTTCATAAACGAACATTCCCGAACGGCTAATATTTTGTCTACTGTGAAGTAAAACCGCAGATGCTGCTACCTGCAAAAAAAGGGTCAGTCATTGGCGTATAATCCTAATTGGCACCTGAGCGCGGGCTAGTCCAACGCTCAAAAAACCAGTGTAAGTGCGCTCTCCGATAACGAGTCAAAGTTACTCATCTCAATGATACATTTTAGACTGGTCCTTAAAGCGTTCGACTCGCTGGTACTCAGTAACCGTAGACGCGTAGAGGGACCACAAGAAATCGCTAATAATTTTATGTTTGTTCATTTTGAACCTTATAGCAATCTCCATTAAGGTGTTAATTGTATAACCGGTTAAAACGGCTCAACCATTTTTAGGGTTCCGTACCCAAAGGGTAAATACGGGACCCTATTACTAAGACTCCGCTGTCCGTCTGTCTGTCTGTCACCAGGCTGTATCTCATGAACCGTGATAGCTAGACAGTTGAAATTTTCACAGATGATATATTTCTGTTGCGGCTATAACAACAAATACTAAAAAGTACGGAACCCTCGGTGCGCGAGTCCGACTCGCACTTGGCCGGTTTTTTTTATGCAGGTAAGTAGCACGTGCGGTTTCATTTACAATAGACAAAGTGTTACCCTTAGGGGCCAGCTTGAAAGCTAACGACTATATGGTACTGTATGAACGGGCTTGAGCTTGCGTCCTTGTCCAGCGTTCCAGCCCGCGGCGGTACTACGGTAGTGCAGTACTGGTACTGACCTCGGCCCCCCTGAGCTCGCCGCAGTAGGAGGGCGCGTCCCCGCGCGCGGCCGCGTCGCGCGACGCGTGCACGCGCAGCACGCCGTCGCGGCACGACACCCAGCCGCGCTTGTACGCCTTCAGGGTGAACCGACGAGGCCTAACATTTACAATCAACAATAATGGGTTATGTTTCATCAAAAATAATGCATATCAAACCAAATAGGTGTCTATGTCGTAGCCAAATCATAGATTTTGATCATTACAAGAAATTAACATTTTACAGTAGTCAAATCAGTTTCTTTTTTCGAACTGTTAAAACGATTTTGCTACTATGAAATTTATATGAAACACTAGCATGTGACGTCACAATCGAATTACCTACTCTTTATACGGGTTTTAAAATACAAATTTGTCTAAAAATAGCTGATGTCTACGTTTCTCTATTAATCTTCTAGTGCTTTATTTTATTTCATGCATGGTGTAAAATAATTTATTTTAAATACAATCAAATACCCTATTATGGTTAGGTTGGGTTTGACTTTTTCATTGGGTGAACATAAAATGATCAATTCTAAGATCTGGCCCCGACATCTGTACAAATTATTTATACAAACTTTACAGAAAAAACAGATGTGCCCTTTTACAAATGACATGAATGTTTCATTTCATTTCATTTCATTTATTCGTTGCAACCAGATGTTATTACAGATGTTCTTAAAATAAAGTGAATACAATCATGGACCCTACTATGTTGATGTTTTTGAGAATGAATTTTCTCGACATCTGTAAACTTCATAACACAACTTACTAGCAAATAAGTACTTGGTAACTTCCCTTTTACTCCCAATTATACATATAAAACATAATTATAAAGTTTAAACCCAGTTTACGATAGTTTAAATGCATAGTCAATTAAATATATGAAAAAAGGATGTTTGTTGCCTGAAAGGACTCGGTGATCAGGTTCCTCTAGGATGCAACCAGCCAAGCGTCAAAATAAGGATGAAAATGTATGAAGACATTTTCTTTTCCAATTAATAAAGTATGGTAAGATAAACATCGCATACGCAAATATATTTGATATATAGGTAAATATACAATTAATATATTACATACAAATTGTGAAAATGAAAAAATACAATAATTTACAAATAGTTTTTTATAATAGTAAATATCAAATTAAATTCACAACAAATTACATAACAGAGGAACATTAAATAGAATATACAACATTAATATAATTAATAATTATCTCGTTAGTATGGAATATCATACAAAAATAAATAAAATAATTAGTTTGCAAACTAAGTTGTTACATTTTCTAAGCAAAAAACAATCTATCGATTGACTTTCGCGTACTTATGTTTATTTTTAGTGCTGATAAGTTACATTTTTTAAGCCGTTTTATGTACAAAAGCAAATATTCATGTAAAAAAAACTACATAAAAAAGATTTCTTTAAGAAATCTTTCATGAAGCCTGACTTGAAAGTATAATTCAGTCAGTCGGGATAAAAAAATACCCTTTTTCCCTTTTTACACTTACATTATTATTGTGTTAGTTTTTGAACACATAACGGCTTTAGTAAGACAACATACGGGTTGGTAAATTAAAAATGTCTTACGCAACAACACAGAATTCGTTGTGACACTTGCTTTGGTCGCACGACGACGGCAGATGAAAGAAGAAATCATGATATTAAATGTATGCATATGGCTATTAAGAATACATAGTAATACAATAGTTTACACATAATATCTTAAAATTAATATTCAGAAAAAAATGGGAAGTCATAAGAGAAAAAATAAACAGTGGAGTGGATATTAAATTATTCTGAAAGAAAAGTATGAAAAGATGAGAAAGCACTTTTAGAATAAATGATAGGGAACGTGCATGAAGTGTAGACGGTGGCACAGAAGCCCTATTTATAGGCGCGGAGCATAATGTCAAGTTTCCATTTTTAGATTTAAGCCACTAGGTGTCCATATGTAAGTTCACTAAGTCCTCTAACCTCATTTACTTTAGCTGTCCAGTAAGTTCAGGGACCTGCATGATGTCCGGTCTGACCGAAGGGCCGCGTCCAAACTGAGTTTCTAGTCCGTTGAGTGTTTATATCATCACACTAAGACATATGTCCATTAAGTCTGTAATACGTTCCCTAAGACCACTGACTGTACTTGAGACGTCCAGCTAACTCGGGGACTTGCATGATGTCTGGTCTGACCGGAAGACCGCCTTCCAGTTGAGTTTTTAGCTCGTTGAGAACATCTATGTCATCTGCCGCTGCGTTGGACGTGTCATTTATGTCCATATGTGTGCCTTACGTTACTCACCTCATGTATTTAAGATGTCCACAGCGAGTTCAGGGATCTGCATGATGTCAGATCTGACCCGCAGGCCGTCCTCTAGTTGTGTTTCTAGCTCGCTGAACGAGTCTATGTCATGTGCCGCTGCGTTGGATGTGTGTAATTTATGTTTACAAGTTCTTTAAGTTACTCACCTCATGTACTTGAGATGTCCAGCGAGTTCAGGAACCTGCATAATGTCAGGTCTGACGGGCGGGCCGCCTTCTAACTGAGTTTCTAGCTCGTTGAGCGCGGCGTCGATGTCGTCGGGCGCGGCGTTGGAGGCGTGTCCGTCGGCGGCGTCCACGCTGCCGCCGGCGAGCGTCTGCAGCTCGATTTGAAGCTGGGGAAGAAGGGTAATAATAAGTTTCAACAGGCAATTAATACTCATCGAGACAATTGAGAAATATATATATAAACTATTCCTAAATAGATTTTACATATTTTTAAGATATTGTTTACCTGTAATGCGGCGAATAGCAGCATCTCCTCCTCGGTACAGTGCACCTCCTGGTTCAGTATCTGCCAGCGTGCCTGCTGGTACAGCTGGTTGAGGCGCGACGCGTCCTGTGCACGCGCAGTCAAGTCGAAGAACGAGTAGAACTTGAACCGGAGCTGCAGGGTGTCCCATTCTCGTATGCACTGCTCCATGATGGAGAGAGAGGAGTCTAGCCAACTGGAATAGAAAATGTATAATCAATGTTTGCACTCATGCTCAAGTATTTAAAAAAGGTGTTGGCAAAAGGGAAGTGTGAAGTCGAAAACTCGACTTATTTATAACTAGCTTCTACCCGCGACTTCGCCTGTGTGGGATGATGATTGATAAAAACTATCATATGTCTTCCCTCGGGCCTCAAACTATCTCCATACCAAATTTCATGTAAATCAAATCAGACAGACAGAGTTACTTCTGCATTTGTAATATTATTAGGGATTTATTAACTTATTTCTTAGTACAGCAAATATAATAGGTATGATTTTGACATTAGAATGGTTTGCCCTAAGGAAAACCACAAGGATACAGACTCATTATCTGTAATGCAACGAAAAACATACCTATGACGTGCTTCAACATTTATTAAAATAAATATGTGTATAAATATAATAAATATATAAAGCGATTTGCAACTTGTGACACCACTAAAGTTTTCATCCTAGCTCGTTTCACGAGTGACGATGATTGATTGATTGTTTGTTTGTGGTTTTGTGACGAGTCAGCCAATGACAAACCAGCGAGGGCATCTATACCGTTCAGTAAGACGCGCTTTGTTGAACTATAGAAGAAAAGTTCTTACCCAACGTTCATCCTAGCCCGTTCCACGAGTGTCTTAGGCGTCAGCAGCGACTCTCTTGACTGACTATCGGGCTCTAAAGGCGAGTCAGCCAATGACAGGTCAGCCAGGGCGTCAATGGCGTCGAGCGAGGCGGCGCGCGGCGGCGTCCCGCAGTAGCCACCGTCGCTGGATCCGTCGCTCTGTGTGCTGTAGATGTGGGTGCCGTAGCGCCTGAGGGTGCCGTTCTGAAAGTTTGAAAGGTATGGTGTTAGCAGCAGAACGTTTAAAAATGAACTGGGCGATTTTTCTTGGATTAGAAATTGGGCATAGCTTCATCAAGTGGGTAAAAATGTAAAAATGACCGAAACGGACAATAATCTTAGGAGTGAAATATATAGTGAAAACTAAATGGATCAAGTAAATATAGATTGATGCAGAGATTTAAACAACCGACATAACTCGGACCCTAAAGCGGCCAACTAAGTACTCATGAAACTAATAGCTGTACACTCAACTTTGTTACAAGATTAATACTGAAGAAACGTCGCGTCAAAGGCACCCTAGACAGACTAGCATGTATGAGGAATATTATAAATAAATAAAGGAAGTGAAAGAGATCCAGATCCAGGATCATATCAAGTGGAAATCCGTGCTCCCTACTTCTATCCCTCCGTTCATAGTTATGTAAGTAAGACTTGTCATCTTCCTCGCGTTGGCCCGGCATTTTGCCACGGCTCATGGGAGCCTGGACCCCAGGCTCCCATGAGTAAATTGGCGATGTAAGTAAGACTTGTATGAAAAAGATGTCCTTACCGATGCTACAGGTGTAGCCGACTGTGACCTCGGCGGTGGAGGCGTGGCCGGACACCCGTTAGACCTGTCCAAGCTGTTAGACGATCCTCTGGTAGCGGCGATGAACGTGTTCGTATCCGGAGGTGCCGACGGCCGGAGTCGCTTCGCCTCTTTCAGGTTCTGGTAGTTCTGTTTGAGGTGGGACTGCTCCAGTGGATAACAGAGGGATAGTTCTTCTGGGTGCCGGATACCTGGAAAGATTTGAGGATGATTATTTTTGTGTCATAGGTGGCAATTAGCTTGTGTTCGCCGTGCAACAAGATGACCTGACTAAATCCGAATTCTAAATCCGCACAACCCTGAACACCAATTTGCACGTAGTTGCAAGACCAGAATAAGTGCCGGGATCCCTATCTGCTTAACCTTTCAAACAGAGCTATCAAGCTTCAATTGGACGTTAAGTTGCTTAAGGTATAATGGGCATTTTCACTTATGTGTACTATTTACTTTTTTTCGAAAATCCATCAACTTTTGGGTTATTTCTACTCAGAATCACGAGGACTATCGATTTTAATAGGAAAAAAATGTCCCAAAAAACATGTCAGTTTTGTAACGCATTTTCCTATACATATTTTGTTGTTTGGACCGTTAAAAAACTGGTACCCAAAATTTGTATGAAAAACTGGGGACACTTTTTTTCTTTGTCTCATTCAATAGTACTCGTGATTCTTAGTCTAAATAACCCAAAAGTTGATGTTTAAAAAAAAAAGTAAATGGTACCATTTTTACTGAAAACCCCCATATGAGATGGAGCTAAAGGATGGAGGAGAGGAGGACTTGCGTCTTAATCAGCACTCGTTATTGTTATTGAAAAGTTTACAGTAATTCCAAATGAGTTATGAATGTTATGATAAAGGGTTGATGAAGCAACAGATGCTACAGAAGCTCCTAAATTTCTCCAAGACTTGCGAAGTGAAACCACCGCACAAGTCTGGCAGCTGGATTCTCAGTATATGTAGATTCAACGGCGTTCTCATCGGTACTCACCAAGACTCTTGCAAAGTTGTACCACCGCGCTGAACGTGTCAATAGAGAAGTCTATCTTGCAGTCGAGGTATCTCAAGTCCGGCAGTTGGATCCTCAACGGTTTGTGCATAGGTGTGAAGTGTAGGCATGCGTCGGCGTGGACACCGCATTGGTCGAGGGTCTGACGGGGTTTGGAGAGCCATTTGTTGCGGGTTGGCCACCAGAGGGCGTGGTCGGACCAGTCTTTCTTGAACTCTGGAAAGAAGAAAAGAAAACGTTAAATATTATACTTCTGGAAAGGTTCGGAATGCTCTTGTCCGTCGTGTTTTCATTTACATCTTAGAGGAATTTATGGCTACATCAAGAAACAGAAATAAGATAACGTCGGCGGACATATTTTAAGCTGCCTACATCTTAAACATTAGTCCTGGGATCGTAACATTCGTAACCCAGCGACAACAATTTTGTCCTGAGTGTTCTTTTTATCCAGAGCTAAAGCATACTCGTATCAACATCTGGTACAAACTAAGATTATTTGTTCAGGGATTAAATTGAGTGTCCCAAAATAATTATTTATTTATTTATTTATTTCAATATTTGTATGAATCGCACCATGTTTACTTTCGATGATCAAGGTCTCGTTATATTTTATTACCGTTCAAAGCAGTTACAAGTGGTTACATAGTATATCAATTTACACATGTAAATGAAATCATATCCTGCTGAGTCAGTGCGTTAGCAAGCACATTATCGTTATTCCTAATCTAAAAACTTATATTTATACTAGTTTTATCCTGCGAACTTGAAATACGTTATGCTAATCGCACTTCTATTGAAAGCAAATCATCCACATTTCTCCTGAAAATATCCTGAATGTTAATTCTGAGTAAATTCGATTAATAGTTTTTGGGTACATAAATAGCAACGTTTATCATTAAAATATCCTTACAAATTTTCCCGCTTATCATTAGTGGAATATTATAAAACACGTGACAATCGACGTAATATCCGACCCAACAAATCGTTAAAACAATAAAAAAAAGAAAATCACAATAAGAAAAGCACGAAACTTCCATCCTTCTTCGCTAAGTCATCTCGCGATCAGTCACCCCATGACGTCATACTATACGATGAAGCTAGTATATACTGATCCGTTATGAAGATAGAACCAGGTTTATTGCCAGAGGTCGAGTGACGCTGGTTGTCTCGGATACGCTCTTATGCTTAAAAGGTAATTTTTTGCTAAGTAATTATTGACGGTTAAGACTTTTTGGTATGGATGGGATAGTCGTGAGCTTCCGTTGGTTCATGACTCACGCGCCTTGAGGGTATACTGTTTGTAGTGACATAAGGGCTTAAGAGAAAGTGAGATTGCGATCCGTCTACACAAAATTTTCTATTTCGAATCTTGATTATTGTCTGTTTTCATGTCTAAAATTTAAACTATTTCAATTATTTTTACATTATCAATAGGTATTGAAAGACTTACTATGCCGCTGTGTTAAAAATGTTGTTTGAACAAAACTATGCAAAAGAAACTTTCGAAAGAACATTTAAGATTTATGTATACTGAATACTTCAATCTGTCGGGTAATTGCAAAATTGGACTAAAGTTATGGAATTATGGCTGATTTTCGAAAGTATGCGACATTCAGACCCAAAAATATTTTGAATGATTTATAAATTCAGTATACGCTGTATATTATATATACTAATTCGAAATAATGCAAATTACTGGGGCAACTAAAATTTTTAAGCATATTGTAAGTTTAATTCTGAAATTTCAAGGAAGAAGCAGTGGCAATACTAAATAGACGTTTTGTAACTTTTGTATGGACCGACCGCCATCATACATAGGACTTTCTGGATTTAACAGACCAATCGAACGGTAACATTTAATTACTTATACCATCGTAGTATAACATGACTCATCGGAATAAATCTGACTGCAACTAGTTTAGTTTTTATCTGCGATCGAAAGGTTTTTTAACAAAATGACTAATGATCAGCGAGTATAATGTAATCGGAAACCTCTTTTTTTATTATGGTACCATCGAGCTGATCTGATGATGGAGACAGGTGGCCATAGGAACTCTGTGATAAAACAACGAAGCCTAATTGTGTTTGGGTTTTCTAGAATTGTCAGTTGCCTGTGGAAAGAAAAGTACTGTCAGCAATAGCTTGTACCAAAAATGAAAGTTCAGCCAAAAATTCATAAGTTTTGAAGTAGATTAGAAGTTAAGAAGTTGGAATTGAACCAGTCTTCTGCATTCGCAGAAGACGCCATAACCACTATTAGCCCACCGGATAATCCTGGTCACTAGTGTGAGTTCTTAAATAATATAATCAAAAATATTTATGACGTCCCAGAGAGGGAAATGGTGACCACGTTTGTATGGAAGTGCAGTCGTCCATTATCGTCATAAATATTTTTGATTGTGATTTTTAAGAAGTCAGACTAGTGACCCGGATGATCTGGTGGGCTAATAGTGGTTATGCAGAAAACTGGTTTAATCCTAACCCCGAGCATAGGAGGCCTTGGCCATTTTTTCTTTCGTATTACCTTTTCGAAATACATACAAATACATACGAGGGTTCAGAGTATTAGGGTCGGCAACACCTCTGGAGTTTCAGGCGTCCATATGGTTTTACGGAGACTGCTTATCATCAGGCGGGCCGTATATGCTTGTTTGCCACCGTAGTATAAAATACATAGTAAAAGAGTAAGTACCTACATGTTGTTTTGACAAGTACACTTACAATGTTTTAAAATCTTGTTAGTACCATTCCCAGAAATCCCAAGTAGCCTTAAAATCATGTCAACGCACTCTAAACGTGTGACACAGCCATAAAATATGTAAAAGTTTAATGGCTGCTGACATAGCCGTCATTCAACAAACAAATGGACATAAAATTGATGACGTTTAAGTGACTAGCGTAGTGCAACTCAGGCGCGTTCATATTAATCTTATAGAGATGGATGGGAAATTGGTCGCTGAGGCAGATAAGTTAAAAGCAATGAAACTGGTAAAATTTGCCTCATTTGCATGGAATATTATATAGGTGGTGAACCGTTGAATAATGAGAGGTAATGGGAATTGGTTAAGTGTTTTATAAACGCACTAAGTATAACGCAAAAAGTTGCAATTTTATTGATCATGTATATCTCCTGCTGAGCCTCGGTCGTATTTACGCAGATGATTTCAATTTTCAATGTCATCATCAGGTCATTACTGCACTTCTGAAAACATCTTCGCCCCGTGACGTCATCGATTCCAGTTTCCTCAAGCGAGATGACTCACGAACAATACGGAGCTTCAGTAATAATTCAGAGTACTTGTTACAAAATAATTTCACATATATATACGATTTTGAACTTTACTGCAGTGAGTTAAATTTCAAAACGCATGAACACGAATGTGCCGATATTTAGGCAATACATTTAAATCTGAAAATGGATTAGTACTAAGAGACAAGCTGGTATTATAATATACCTACTTACAGCCTATATTATAGGCTTCTCATCTTTTAAATTAAGATTTAGCTTTAGAAATGAAACTGAAATAATAAGCCAATAGCGAAGTACAAAAGTTACTTATACCTAATACATAAGCCAACCCGTTAGCAATAGAAAGGACATATGAGAAAGTAAGTAAATGAAATACATACTTAAATTTAAACTCAACACTTGTTAATCAATGTATTGTAGGTATCGTTATTAGGCCGTAGCCATCACTACATCCTCTATACCCAATGTCATTGTAAAAAGTATAATTTCATGGTAAAAATACTAAAAATACTTAGATCTTTATGGGAGTGTTCCACAACCCCATTTAAGTAATGATCAATATCTATCTCAGAGTTAGATCTATTGGACATAAACAGATTTATGTGAACCCATAACACTAACTTCGTCTAGAATCCTTTTCCACAAAACCAAACCAACATTTTACGCAGAAGCTCAAATCTACCTGCATAATGTATTCGTCATTACCTCAAACGACACCGTAGCGGTAACAATGTCCGCATTCCTTATTCTAAACGACACCCTTTACGCACAAAAAACTAGTCACTTACGTCGTTTTACTTTTGAAATGGAGATCGGCGTCCGCGCACACTGACCATGTTTGTCTCGATACGCGATAGACGCGTTTGGTCCGGCTGGCGCGGATTAAATAATGCAATAGACAGATACGCCAGTACTGTTGATTTTGACGTACAGTCGGACTGTGGAACGATGCCATACTTGTGGTTGGACATGGGAATTTTCTTTTTTCTATGTATATACTCGTATATATTTTATATCTATTTATATCTATCTTCTTTTTATGGTGTTGACGAAGAATCGTCAAACTTGGGAGGGATAGTCCTGAACAGATTCCCAAGATCCTTACAAAATTTCATCATTTTTTGGTAAGACAATAAAAGAATACAGAGAACAGAACAGAAAGTTCTCATGTGCAACTACAAATTTGGCGTTGTCCGACAGGTACTATAATTACTAATGCAAAATGGAAGTGGGTAATAAGACTAATAAGATTTTTAAACGAAATTCCTACATTTTTATTCTCATTATTTTTAGCCGTCGCTTTTCTTCTAATAATTTGAATGTATATCATTAACATGTATAAAAGTACGATTACGATAACGAACATTACGATTTAATTTATAATGCAGATGTTGAAAACGAACTGGTGTACAAGACGAACAAAAACGTTATAACTGTTATAATTAGTGCCCCTCCACTCGACTCTCTCGTTTGCCTATTGAAATCATCCAAGTCATCTCTTTTCCTGTACACCCTTATCCTGCACCACCCGTGGTGTCCCGTGGGTCCCAATCTTCCAATACCCGATAGATGCGTTTGAATCCTACTATGCGATTCAGATCGAATCGAAGCGCCAATAGTAAAAGGAACTTCCTCCATCTAGGTATGTACCTCACAAGTCTCAATATATCTCTCGTGACGTATCTCCTACACTACAGTATTATTGAATCTGCTTCACTAG
Source organism: Cydia strobilella (assembly GCF_947568885.1). Taxonomy (NCBI): domain Eukaryota; kingdom Metazoa; phylum Arthropoda; class Insecta; order Lepidoptera; family Tortricidae; genus Cydia; species Cydia strobilella. Next base: position 4,542,804 of record NC_086056.1, read on the forward strand.
CTAAACAGAAAAACGTCTACAACTACATATGAGATAAGTAACATAGTATGTTCTGCAGTAGTCCCGTGTTCAGAGATTTTGCCACACGGATCACGTATGGCGGTTTCTTGTTCTTGACTTGAAAACTCCTTTGTTGGAAGCTTAGTTTTATCATGTAAATGAGAAAACGGGATGTGTTTACATTTAGAAGCGTGTTCCTAATAGTATTAGATAAGAGCTAGTACTAGCACACCAAGAGTACGTTTACTTCTGGGTAGTTAAAGGTATCATTTAAATCATACATGTATAACAAAAATTGTTTTGAACATGATCAGTTACACCGTTTCTGAGTTATGGTTTAAAAATTAACCTCCACACTAGGATTTGACCCCATGGAGTCCCAGCAGGGGTCTAAATTTTCTAGCAGAAACACGACCTTGAGATTTTAAATAAGGATTTTAATTTGATTCAACCCAAGCGGTTTAGCAACTTATTTTCACTTACATATTGAAATCACTCTCGTTTCGTAATAAGGCGCCGAAAGGTGTGATAATGTTTCAACATAATTGGACTCATTTTATCTAAGCTAACAAGCTGTGTAAGCAAGCAGTGTTGTAATATCCCTATTCTGATCTCGATGTCAGCTAACCAATGTTAGTTAAGTTTGAGTACTGACGCGATCTCGCGATGGACGAGACAGATCTCCACGGAAGACCAGCGTCAAGATAACCGAAAGGTGACTTAAAACACGATTACTTAACACACAGTTCGATATCTACGAGATCCTTATGACTTTGAAGTATTTCCAAACGTCAACATCAAAGCTGTCATAAGTACAAAATTAGCTCCGGACGATTGAGTAACTAATATAATAAATTATAATAATTAGAAGTAGTAATGGGCCCCATTCGGACAGGTGGTAATACTATAACTGTCTAAAATAACATTAAGTCACGGCTCAGATAGCGACGGGATGCAACCGGGTGTAGACAACTGATTAAGTTGTTTTTAATGCTGGGTGGAGATGTGTAAGAGCCAACGCAGCGTGCGGAACGTAGAGACGCGATTAGGCTGTATTTGCTTGTAATTCTTGTCGTGTTTTTAATTCGAGTATTGTTATTGCAGAAACATTGTAAGTATTGTAACAGATAAAAAGTCAAGAAGGTTGTAAAATATTTACACCATCAATGCTAGAAACAATTGAATCAGCATTTTTAAATTTCCTTTTTCTATAAATTGGTGTGGGTGGAAATAACAGAGTAATTTTATTAAAACGTTAAGAGGCCGTAGTCGATTTTGGAGCAAAAATGTAAAATTGATAGATTTAGTCGTTGAAATTATACACGTTTTGTTACGTTATATCTAAATAACAAGTATTGATTTCTATTAGCACGTCTTCTCATCTTGCCTTTTAATAATGAGGTCGCGAGCGTGCGTCACCGGTAATGCATGAAGAGAAGGGGCAGTTTTTAAAAATTCATCAAAAAATCATGGTGGTAAATTATACAAATTGATGTATAAGTATAGTTTCAGCAAATGTTGTAGATTGTTTAAGTATCAAAATTACGTTAAAATTTAGTCGATTTTCAGAGAAATTGTCACTTGTTTTGAAGTAATTTCTGGAGAAAATTGATTTCGTCTAACTTTCATTTACACTACTTCAAAGTCATAATAATAAAAATGTAGTCTGATAAACGTCACGTACAGGATATGTGTAATACAAAATTACCATGTTTAGCAGTCCAAACTTTACGAAATTTACAAATAAGAGCGACAAAATCAGTGCTTTACGCGCGTTTACCTAAACGTCCATCAGAAAAGCAAACATTACTAATTTAGTGAGTCTGTTTTCAAAAAACTGATCTGATAAAAGGTAAGATAAGAAGACGTGCTAATAGAAACCAGTACTTATTGTTTCAATTAGGTAACAAAAGGTGTAAAATTTCACGGACTAAATCTATCAATTTTACATTTTTGCGACTAAAATCGACACCGGCCTCTTAAAACAACCCATCGTGAACAGTAAATTTATTTGACTTTATAAACGAAATAAAATGTATTAAAACAATTCATATATTTGAAACTTAAAAGAATACTGCTGAAGGAAGAATGCGGTATTCACAAACAGATATACTATGGACCACATGCTGTGGAGAAATCCCGTAAGTAGAAATAAAAACTAAGTTAAAATAGTAAACTATGAGTTGACATTGACACAATGCTGAAAGATACGAGGATGTAGGTTGGTATAGTCGTAAATGTATTAGACTTACACGTGCAACCTTTCCTGTCCGAGCGATACGCTCGCCAGTCTATACTCAGCTTAACTGCAACGAATAAGAAATCGACCGATTATCGTGTCGTACTCGTACCAGGGTTACAAGTAGCAATTGTAGATAAAACTGTTTATTGTATAGCTCAAATATTTATAGAACTGATAAATCCAAGTCATGAAATTTGTTTCAATATTAAACGTCTTCGATATAGCATCGTATCTGTTATAATTCAATGAATATATTAACTGGCTGTGTTCTGATTAATTATAAATGTAGGCCATCTGGTGAATTTATTGCTCGACCTGGCTCGCAAATTGATCTGTGGTTGCGCTCATCAAAACCGTTTCAAATGGGATGGAGTGATGCAAATTAAACGAAGATTTAAATTAATCTGATAATGTAACATCAAAGGATTTCATTTAAGCTGAAAAAAGATAACTAAAGCTGGAAATATGCGTCAAGATCTGTCATCTGATATAAAATGTAAGACTAACAAAAGTAATGCGAAACACAAGAAGCCACCCCACGCTAAATTCGGCATTCATTCATTCGGCTATCAAATCATCGTTAGACAATAGTTTTCTGCGAGAGAGACGTTACGAAATAAAAACCAAATTTATCCTATCTCAGTTAAGATGTTTAAAGAATACGAGGAGCTCAAACGAACCGTGATCATAATAAATGACATTGCACACATCGTTGAGCGCGTCAATCAAAATCGTATACTCATCAACGGAACTGGAGCATCATTACGTATATTGACCCCAAGCAAGGGAATTGGTTAAATTGTTTTTAGTGCTGCGGGACACGCAATGACCCAGTTCGAACCGAACCTAGTGCAACAGGAAACGTTGAAGCTACAATGTCCCCTAAGATCGTAAATGATGTAATTTGGTCGTTAAGTTTTACCGATAACGGTCACAAACTGACGATAAATCGGATCAATGTCAATAAACGCATACAGATTAAACGTTATTTACAACCTGTAAGAAACTTATACCGTTTCTTACTAGAGCTGTCAGAATTCAGTGAGATTTAAACCTTTTAAGTACTTAATTAAAACTTAGAAAAGAAGATACCCAAATCCTAATTTGCGTATACAAATTCTGACAAACGAACGTATTAAACGCTTGGATTACGAGGTTAAAGACCAATCTTTCAGAATAAACAAATTGATATTTTGAAATAATAGTAGTGCACATCACGTAGTCGCAGTTTGCCTACGGCCCCGCGAGTAGCAGAGTTTACATAAACAGTATGCATGGTAAATATAAAACAGGCAAGGTAATTAAACTAACCGTTATCTTTAGTAATAGTAAATAAATTTCCAAGAGGCGACTCGTAAAACAAACAGGGGCAAATAAGCAGACACGTTGAACTATCGCAATGTTTAGTTTAACAAGTTCTAGTTCTCCGCAATAATTTACTATCGTATCATACTGTATAACATTAAATCAATATAAGGTATTGAAATGTGGAAAAGCATCTATTCATCAGATAATAACCGCCATATCTATTAATGTAGGTCAATCAGTAGGAACAGTAGTGGACGAAAGGGCGTACCCTGCGGCACAACTTTGATCTCGTGTATTCACAAGCCGAGATCCGCTTTCAGATTACGATAGCAACCATATTCATCTCACGCCTAATGATACGCTTGTTTGAAGTAATAGTCAGAAACTGAACCTTAAGATTTGTACATAAAGTTCATACTTCACGCAGTCGAAAGCTTTCTTCGGGTCCAAATCTGAAGTTGCTTCCGTTGTTTGTTTACTACAGACCGCTACTGTTGGTTAATGTATGAAGCGTGCGCCTCTGTTTGATGCATATTAATAGCAAGCCTGCTCTCCTGGGTAAACATGTGTTACATGTGTCGTGGTCGCAGGTGGTGTATTTTAAACTGCTGTTTTGACAATTATTACATCATAAATCAGGGACAGCGGGACTTGTGGTTTAATCGGAGGGTCATTCAATAAATTTCGGGTTAAACGACTTCTTGGAAACGTCTGATCATAATGGGTTTAATGGTGTCCGAGTCGTAAACTACGTGTTGCCATCACGTTCCATGGTAGGAAGATTTCAATGATAATAAATCACGAATGGCTTTAAATTATGCACTTAAGTGCCTCAGCAACCGTCAATTCAGATACAGTTACACTCGTTAGTTAAAAGCATGAAATTTATCGTCAGTACGAAGCTTCGCTAAAAGTGCTGTCATACTGATCCATTAATGATTTGATATCATTAATAATCTGAAAGATTACGCACGCCAATCAAAACTCGATAAGCATTATTCTAATCTGTTCATGTCATGGATGATGATTTTATCACAGCTGACGTGACATCTAAATTAATGACATAAGAACTAAGATAACTAATAGAGAATAAATAGACTTGATTGAAACTTAAATAAAATATAATACAACACAAACCATAAGCACAACTTATTAATTTAGTGTGTTTAAGGTTTAAAGGTAAGACTATGTATAGTTTTTTTACTCGATTGCCGATGCCGTACTTAAGTAGGTTACGATTTTAACATTTTCTAATGACGCTTTTGTCATATTGCAAGTATTTGACGTTACAAAGTATCCTTATCTGTTTAACATTTAATACACTGCTATTATCAAAATTTGACACTCTCGGTGATATATATTACCAAGTGTTAAAACAGTAACAAAATATAGGTAGTAGGTTAGAGAATATATAAAACAGAAATAGTCTTGTTTATTAATTATTACATCTTAACCGTATTTTCAGTGTTCATTATATCGATTGATATCAGAAACTGGCAAATTTATACACGATTATATAATAGGCCAGCCGTTGCAGATTATTTAAGGCGCTAGTCGCTATTTTTGGCCGTAAACTCTTACTTTCTAGAGTATATATCTTCTTAACGGTTCGACAAAACATTATGAAAAATAATAAAATAAAATATATATATGAATCTACATTTCATGTACAACATTCCTAACGTTTGACTTTTTCCCTGTGACTTAGATTCTCCATAAAAGGAACATTACGCCAGGCCGTTTTGCGACTAACTTTGCTTATATCTCCTAAACGGTTTATTCGATTAAAGTTATTTTTAAACTAAAATAAACGTTATAACAGGCACTACAAATGCAACGTTTCATAATGTTAAAAAATCATTTTTTTAAAAGCAATCGAATAATATTCAACATTTCGTGCGTATGTAGCTCGAAAACGGCCCGGCAGTCGTGTGCTAGCTTTGGGACGGGGAGGTTGTGTCTCTCGTCGCTCCGTGCCTTCCTTGTAATCTGTATGCTTGTGATGAGCCCAAGTGTAATGAAATTGGAGTTATTGTGGCCAAAGACTAAATAACTGCAGAAAGTTGATTTGGTTCTGACGCGCTTAACACGGTGTTTTGCAGCCTATTATTACGAAAATAATGACAATATTTCAACTTATGTTTGAGAAAGCTTCATTTGAAATATAAAAATAAAAGTTTTCTAACATGCGCGGACATATTGCCATTTTTACGTTTTTAATAAAGTTCGATTCCTAACAAAATAATAATTAATTGATTAATATAGGCTATCAATTTACGTTGTGAGTAGATATTTATTTTTAAGTTTAATTTTTTTTAATTGTGTTGGGTGATTGGGTAATCTCCCATTGATTGGTGGTGCTTGATGATAAAAACGAACAGTGACAAGTAAGAGTCAATATTCTTCTATAAGCTAATCATAAATGAATGTAGGCATAATCCAAATAAAAACTATTTATAAATAATGACCCTTACAATTGATTAAGCCGTTTAGTAAAAAGACCAAAACGGCCTGTCGTATTTTTTTGGCGAAACTATAAATTAAGGCGAAAGGAAAAAATCTAACGTTACGTAAACGTAATTATTTGTAAGAAACCAGATAAAACACAAATTAACTAATTGAGGCTTGTAAAGTATAATGCATAAGGGAATATATTTTTATTATAATTTACGACCTCCACTAAACGCATTATCTACTCATACTCAAACGACAAAATATCTACAAAAGATACACAAATACGAGTATAGCGCCAACCGCGCGCCTCTGGGCTGTAGCTTATTCTTTGAACCTCATTGTGGTGCAGCGGACGAAATTCACGTACGATCGCAGTGAGCGGGGTGCGGGTACAGAGACGCTGAGACGCTCAAGAACACATCAGCGACTATCGTCTTAACAGTGATGAGTATCAAGTAGTGACACAAGCGTAGCAGCGTAGGCGCAGGCGACGCCCACCGCTTCCGTCGCCCGCGCAACACCTGATCGAAGTGAGCCGATGTTAGGCAATCGCTGGCTGAGCAAATTACATATACCGCAAATGATAAAGGTAGTTAGAAATAAAAGGGTTCAGAAGAATGATTCTGCAGAAGTTTGTGCAGTAAAATCGAGTAGGGTGACTGCTAGTTATTGGCCACTACATAGTAATTGGCCTTTCCTAACAAATCAGAAAGAAACAATATAACATTTAAAGTACAGCTAACAAACTAGTACTAGTTCAGTACGACTAGCGAAACCTGTGTCGAAACGTCGGTAAATAAAGTAAAGGTAACAAAATAAATTCGCGATAGACCCGATTATAAATGTGACAGAAAGAAACAAGCCAAAAGAAGTCTTATTGTTAAGAGTGGCCAATTACTATGTAGTAGCCAATAACTATAGCAGTCACCCTAGTACATGAAAGTTCTGACTGACTTATAATCAATGCACAGCCAAAACTTCTAAATGTAGATGCTCGTTTTTTTTTATAGGAGGTTACTTGTAACGTAAACATCCACTGAGAAGGGATTTGCAACATTCAACCTCTAAGGGGGGTTAGAAAATTCCTCGCGGATGAAGTCGCAGGCAACAGCTAGTATAAAAAAATCTATACGAAAAATCGTAAAGGACATCAACTATAGAAAAATTGAATGCAGCTATAGGACATTTATAAAATTGTCTACAGAGTTACATCTGGTCAAGACGCAATAGCTGCAAAAGCGAAATGATGCCACCGATGATATAATTAGAACGAAAAATAGGTTGTAAATTACAATTAGTTCAATTTAGGAATGAGTCAGTAGCGCTAAATGTGAAAGCGATAAAGTCGATAGTAAAAATAGACGGAAGAGCTAAATCGAAATTCTTGAATGCATTGCCTGTTGGTGTCAGATTTCAAAGAGTTTGTACATTTGGTTGACTTCACAACAACAAGCACTACACTTCATCATAGTACCTTCTCGAGACTGTGGTGTGACTTAAAACCGGTGGTAGTTTTTGACATTCATAAGTGCATTGTGATTTGTGATGTACCTAAATTGAGCAATACATTTTTGTTTTATTCTGTATCATCATAATGTTGATATCGAGAAACTGTCCGAGATTGAGATATCCTCCATCTGTACGCAAAAAACTAAATGCAGACTGTTCAGTGTGCAACCAATCATAACTCCCGCTCTTGTTTATTAAGTGTCATTACTTTATAAAACTATGAATTGATTTCCTATTGACACATCTATCAGACACAATTAATTGTACACACGATTCTAAAATAATATAACATCATACAGTACAAACTGTACATAGGACTTTACTGCAGTGGCAAATGCTTAGCTTCCTGCCTTTATAATGGCAAGCGTAATCAATCTGGTTCGAAGAAAGGTTTGATTGATTGACGAAACAACCGACGTGGGTGTACACAAAACTAGAGTTAACATTTAATGCGTTCCATTTTACTATTCTTGTTCTAATGCGTTGTTTCGTCACCGTCTGTAACGGTTCTCGTAAATGCGACTATTTGGACGGTCCAATCCAATTCAATTTTTGATGAGCATCATTTACCTAAAACATACTTATTGGTACATACTTGGTATATATATATATATATATATATATATTATATATTATATATTTTGACATTATTGACCTTTAAAATAGCGAAGGCTAAACGTGACTACAGATAAAAAAGGACATATTTCATTTCACACTCTGTCTCTCTATTCTGGCAATGATAACAGTAATAATTCAAAGACATAAATGCCAAAGTACTAAACGGATTTCATAATTCAATGTTCAATATCCTTTCAACTTAAATGTGTACTAGCAATCTGCAATCAAACAATTCAGGCTCAACATTGCCAATAGTATTTATACAAAGGCTAGCAAGATCTAATTTATGACGTCTAGTATTAAGCTATTGTGCATTCATAAGTGGTATTGCTATTATAATTAGGTGTTACTTAACTCTGCAGCCGAGGCACATGCGACGTACGTCAATCATCCTCATTATTCATTATATTGAAATCACGTGGCGGTTATAGCTGCAACATTATATTTAATATTACTCATTGTTTTTAGATAAGCCCTTAGTCATCAGCTTCCACTATGATCCATTGCGTCAATGATCATTAAAATAGCCAATATATTCCTTATAAGGCAATAAGCTGCGATTTCCGTCATGAAGGCTAACTTGTCTATTTATACGGTAGCTTACCGTGCTTCGTTAGGGACATTAAGGAAATAAATAAACCTATCGTCAAATGATGCAATTGGAATTACGCTGTCGGCAGCTGCCTCAAATAGTTTGAGATCAAAGAATTCGGGACACGTTGACAAGCGTTCATAAATGAATTCGAATTGGAACTAGTCGGACGGTAAATTCAAATCGGCTAATACAATTAGGTGGGGCAGTGTTCCATCTGGAGCCGATGTTACTGGAGAATTCGGAAATAAACGTGGGTTTCGCGGTATTTAGCGCGTAGGCGACAATAATATTGGTAGAAATATGCACAGTCTGACAGTTTCGATCGCACAAGTAGTCCGCCATAACGAAACGAGATAAATATGATATTGGTAAAGCAGTAAATGACAAATCGGAGAGCGACAGCAATAAAATGCAACACAATCGAACGGTAATCATGGTACAAATAAATTTAACTTATCTCAGAACGCATCGAAATAACGATCAAAGGAAATACGAGTTTAAAGTGATGCCATTTGGGTTGAAAAACGTTCCGGTACCCTTTGATATGATCGCACATCGCACTACTTATTCGAGACGGTGTATAAATATGGAGTTTTATGGCTGTGACTTCAAGACCGATTGTCCACTGAATGCCGTTTGCGAAGGTTGTGTGACGACGTAGCGGTGCAGATACAACTTTATACAGCGACTGGGATCGGTTTAATCGGTGCTAGCGGCCTATTTCGACTACGGGTTATGCGATCCGGTTCGGCCCACGATCATTCCAATTACGATCATGCCAAATTGATCAATAAATTGAACGACAAAGTGGAATGGTTTGCAGCTTTAACAGAATTCGATAACGTAGATTAACGCTTTATCGAAGTTTGTATTTAAAATACAGTTGCATTATCAATAAGTGATTATGAAATTATACAATAAGAATGATTTTACTAAAACAAAAGAACACGTGGAGAATGTTGAAAGGCTAGGAATTATTTTAGTCACTCGTTACGCTAACAAGTCATCTGAAATAACAGGAAGCTTGTCATTATGGTAGCTTTGCATACCTTTGAACTGCCGAAACGACCCTCAGACTACGTAACACTAATGTGTAACGCAAACACGAAATGTAAACATTAAAGCGATGTTAGGAAACGTTACGATGTCAACGCATCTACGCCATCTGTGCAAATGTCTGAATATTTTAGAACTAGGCTTCAATGATGAATATTCTAATAGTTTCATGGAACTGCAGAAACTGTCTAATCATTGACTTGTCTTGTCAAGCGTGTTCACGGTTTTTAAAATTAGCATGTATTAGCACCTAATTTTAGGTCAAAAACTTCAGCATTATCTCTAGTCAATGCATGGTAACCTATAACTTCATGGTCCATTTTTTTCATGTTCATAGCTGTGGTTGGTTGGCTTGTAAGCCCAAGGAACATTACCCAACCTAATATTTCAGATTCCACAATAATAACATAATAAAGATACAAACGATAGTCAACAAAATGGCGGCATCGAATAAAACGTCCGTAGGACGTACGACACGGCATTGGCAACAATAGTCATTCATTGAAAAGATTCTTGAATGGCGGGTTGTAGTAGGCGTACCCCGATCAACATATAAGATTAGATAATGTTTTACTACAAGCTACTTTACCGCCTTGAGGATTCAAGTATCTACTTCGTCGTCGTATTTTCCGCGATTATTTCTCACTTAATGTTCTCATCGGAAGATCAGCGCTGGAACTGCTGGAAGTCGCCAGCAACATCATGCTGAGATGAGGCCATTTCGTGATACTTTATTCTCACTATGTTATTTTTAGATATATAAAAATTGTCTGTGTTTTTACGAATAAAAAACATTCTATTCTATTCTACTGTATTCTGTACCGTTTCTTCAACAACTTGGTTATCCTTTCTTCATTTTCTTCTGTATTTAGGAATAAAAACTAAAAGCAGTGGCAGAATTATAAATAAAAAGATGAAGAGAATTCTGAATTTCAAATGCCACTAAAAATGTCATGTCCATATACGACACATTGTTGTCTGCGTCGCCGCTTTCTAAATGTCGAGCCTATCATCTCATATAGGTACTATATATCATTCACAAACCAAAATATCAGAACACAATTTGAACGTTCGCAACATTTGATTAAAACGTTACTATGGCATACAATCATAGCATGTCCAATGCGTGATTTCATGCTTAAACTGATTGCTTCATACTCCTCATACAGACAAACCACATGTTTGAGTTTTACCTTATTATACTCGTACCTTCCTAGTAGAAGTACAGTATTTACTCGTAAATGTGAGGTGTCTTTGTAAGTTTTTAGTAGCTATATATGCTTCTATAGTTCCAGTTTCAAATACCTTCAAAATGTCACAAAAATGTCACGTTGCTTACTACGATAAAGTTCTAAAATAAAGTCGTATTTAACAAAATTGCTTTTATGTTTATCGTGTGTTATTGTGTTTATAATTAATTATGACGTTTCATGTTAACGCTCGGATGCAATCAAAACTAAACTTAATTACTTAATGGCTGAAGCAATTAAGATTATTAACCATTTTACGCTTATCAACGAATTCCAATTCTACATGTACGTTGCCCGCTTCTATTTTCTTTTTTTTTATACCACAATGGAGGGCAAACGTACGTACTGTCTGATAATAATAGGACATGCAAATTAATAATTAATAGATGCTTGCAACTAATAGGGTTTGCAATCCGGATCCGAAATGTATGAAATTATCCGGATCAGGCGCCGCGGATCTTCCCATACATTTCGGATCCGTCGTGCAAACCCTACTTGCAACTCCAAGGGAATCTGATACTTGTGACCATCCCTTTAAAAATTAATTTAGTAGCTTTGCCTGCCCAAATGGGATTCGGTGTGCCTTCCCTCAAATCGTAGTAAAATCAGTTCGGTAGTTTGCAATGAAATGGTAAACTACAGATAGTGTTCCTTTTCCATTTATATAGTAGTGTGATATTGACTTGACATCTAAACTTTAAAAAAAAAATGGGAATGATCAACCAATAACTTCCTTTGGCAACCTTACTCACCGCCACACTACAAAGTAGCAACATTATTCTTGTCAGCTCACCTTTACCTAAAACAGAAAAAGAAAGGTTAGAAACCATCAATTACAAACAATCTTATATGGTCAAAGATAACATATCTGTTTCTAGTGTCATCCAAGATTAGCATATCGCTTTAGCTAGTGGGCGAGCAGTGAAAGTGGTATTAGTGGTTACGTTGTTGCCTTGTCATGGGGAATTATGAACGCGTGTTTTATACTAACAAGTTAACAACAACTGACGTAAGGTGAACCCTATGTCTTTGCAATAAGATTCGAAAATTGTCAAACTATGTGGAACATAGAAACTGTTGGTTGTTTAATAAAATATATTGGGTTTCATTTTCTTCGAGCAATGATTTGCGTGTTTTTGCTGCTCTTAAGAGGACTTAGCTAAAAACTCTTATCTAGTAAAATATTCGGATAGATATTTCGAATTTGAAATTTGTAGCATTACATAAGGTTTGCAGACTCATTATTTGTATAGCTACAAATACAAATAATGAGTCTGCAAACCTTATATTTCATGAAGATACAACAAGAACAGTGGTCATGTAGTGCCATGCCAAGTAATGCGTTTTAAACTGTAAACATATTACAAGGGCATTCGCTACGTTTTATACCTATTATTCAATTCAATTAATTTATTTCAGAATAAAAATTCCATATACAATTACATTTACATTTTAAATTAAATAAAATAACTAATCCTAAATTAAAACTAATTATGTAGTGTCGTTTGCTTTCAAAACTGTTCCCTTATTTCATTAATATTACTTAAAATTCTGAATTAACCACAATAATAAATAGTTACACTGTAGGCAACAATAACCATAACAAGGAAGGATAATGTTCGGTGAAATTATTAAAATGGCGACAAGGTCAAACATTACGTCAGTTTTGTTTACGGTTGAAATGTGAAAAATTGCATGTTGAATATTGTGTGGAATTATTTTGCAAAAAGCGAATTGTTCATTAAAATCATTAAACTTATTGAAACGCTAAACTGTTGGGTAATATTATATACGTTAAGTTTCAACATGGTTACAACATATGGAAACTATAGATAAAAGAGAAGAGGAGCCTTTTTAAAAACATAGACCGTAAAGACCGTAGTAAGAAAATAGAAAAGGAAAGACTATAAAAATATTATAGGAGAAAAAAGGAAGGAAGAGAGTGAACCTAAAACTAAAAAAAACTTACACTGGCCTTATAAAAGTATTAGGTAAGCATCATGATCAGACTGTCAAGTGTCAACACACAGATTATGCAATGAATAATTTTGATTCTGATTCCAAAAGAAGGTCCAGGATCCAGGAACTATTAAAAATTAAAAATTAAATAAGTACCTTGGAAATTGTTCCACCGATAATTTAATGAGTTGGAAGAAATGGATAACGATGAGGCAGATAACCGTGATATTTTGAAGGCTACTCAATATTTTATTTAAGTAAATAGGTGCGAAAGGGTTGGCATTGGGTAGTTTAAAGGCTACGGACAAATACGTATATTTGGAATACAAAATAGCATAAATTTCGTATCTAACGGCCAAAGCAAGACCTCGTAAACGCTTTACACAATTCTAGAACATACAATGCTAGCAATAAGCAGTATATTGGCGTGAAAAGTAAAATAGACTCGAGACATTTAGGTCACGGAATGAGAATGCAAATACGTAGTAAAACGCCATAAGTGCATAGGTTTTTGTATGGTGTTAGGACAGTTTAAATTAGGAAGTATAATTAACGATCGTAGAACAATTAGCGAGGCGCTATCTGTTCGGGCTATTAGCAATGTCTGGCTAAATAATTACAAGTGAAACTTCGTGCCCTACATGTGTCTAAAATCTAAATGAAGCAAAGGTTGGAGGTTGGTTTTTAAATCAGATTTTAATCTTATAAAGCAAAAGGTATGCCCAAATTTTTTTAAATATTTGGTTCCATACATACTATAGCCGGTCAAACAAATTTGTCAGTAGAAAAAGGCGCGAAATTCATATTTTCTATGGGACGTTAACCCTTCGCTAACCCTTAGCGTCTACATTTTTTAAATTTGCCTGTTTTTTCTACTGACGGAAATGGCTTGACAGACTATAGATAGGTACATTGTACAACAGTAGCAGAGCATCAAAAATATTTATAGGGGAGCCATAGTTAAGTAATATGGCAGCCTTAAATATTTAATTTTGCAAAACAAAGCTGTTTTTCTCACTTTTGCCTTCAATCTATATGCTATATAGTCTTAAGTCCACAGATCATTTAAATTGTACTTACCACCGAATATCGATATATGAATTATAGGAACACCCTGTCATTTAATTTTGCCCCCCAAAATCCAATGCCTGCTAATATCTTATTGCATGTTATAGTACCCAGGACCCAGGGCTCTTTCGGTTGCAAATATTGCACTAGGTATTGTGTAACCTAACACATGACACGATGCTTAACAAGAAATCCCCGCTAAGCAAATGTTTGTCAGGCGATGAATGCAATCAATATCACAAACATCTATACAATTTTGCACCTTACCTCGTTGGATTAAGACGAGCGAATGTATACATATTTATAACTCGAGGCTAGAAAGCAGCGAAGATAAAGCAATCTAATCTCTTCTATACACGTCGACGGCATTCTTTCTCACGACTGGGAACAAGGAGCATTCGCAGTAAAAGCTATTTTGGAGTGTCGCATACCTAACGCTCTTTTAATACATATAAAAAGCCGGCCAAGTGCGAGTCGGACTTGCGCACGAAGGTTTCCGTAACATTACGCAAATGTTTGTTGTATGGGAGCCCCACTTAAATGTTTATTTTATTTTGTTTTTAGTATTTGTTGTTATAGCGGCTACAGAAATACATCATCTGTGAACATTTCAACTTATTTATTTATTTTATATGTGATGTAAGTAATAGAATAAAACCAAGGGATGGCAATTTTGTTGGTGGCATTTATACTGCGGCCTTGTTTATTTTTATTTACATTATATCATTGTCGACTGCCTATACCAAAGTACAAAAAAAGCATGCACGTATATGATAATAAAATACGGACATAACAATTGATTGAAGTATTGCGTAATGCGTATTCAGTATTCATCGATATTATTCAATGTTAATTATCAAAGACTGAATTACTATTACCGGAAAACGTTGCTGTGCCTTATCGCTTTCCTTCTAAATAATAGCAGTAAACATTATTATGATGATATAATACTGATGAAATGCTATATGACATAAAATACTTTCAATTAAAAAAAAGAATACGTCAAAAACAGAGTCAATTTTAGTAGTATGTATAAGTAATAGCTATCTTTTGCAAATGATTGTGTGAAAGGAATTTAAAACGGAATACGAGTATTAAGGCAGCTTAGAAACATTTTACTGAATACATGAACAAATCTTATATAATTATTAACTATAAATAACAGGTGTTGTAGGTAATTCCAAGAAAATTCCCAGCCGCCGCGGACACTCGTGCTTGAGGAAGGATTCCCGAAGAATCCGAAACATGTCGCCAAAAGCGACTAAAAATAATAGTGTGAAACCATACTGATCTACATATTTTGAAATATGTCTCACGATAGTTTAATTTCGAAGATTCCCAGTACCAACATTACATACTACATCTATAAGCATTTCTAGGAACCCTAGTAACCAAAATTGGCAACAACTAAGCACTGGGTCATCATCCACTTAGCACGTCCCGCCATCTTCGCCAATCAAGTCGTTAACCCCTGACTGTGTTACTCACAAAACCTTTACTCATCAAAACCAGCTAACATAGACCCTCAGATTCGAAATAACTGTGCACAATGCGGGCTAAAGTTATGCCGGTTTGTCGTCAGAGAAGTACTAGATATTTTGAGAGTTGCTCATCAGTTGGATTGTATATAACTGTTTAAATATATTCGCGCTTTGCCTAAACAACTTTGCACGTTTGATCAACCAAAAGTTTCATTCATACAAAACATATCTATTATAATTATCTGAAATTAAGACATACGTAACTACTTTTTACTTTCACCAAATTTCGATGGCGTTTTTGGGCTCACAACAACATTGTTCAAATTTTTCCATGTCACTAAGTATGTACGTTTTGTAAACTAAGTATATTTAGGTATCACATCACAACACAATCAAGCCGAAAATGGGATGGGACTGACATGCGCTCCTGTTTTGTTCTACTTACTTTAATTATTTTAATGAAAAAAGCAATTTATTCCGTAAATTAACTAGTCTCAAAAATTACAATTAAACTATACATTCGAGGGCATTCTCCATTTTGTACACAAATCGACCTCAAATTATGGGATAAAATGAAATACATACTTCTGACTTATCAAAAATGACAAAATGACCGTAAATGAATTAATTGTACAATGTACAGTCAGCAAAACTATTAGCTTAGCACCCCTGCATACATGTTTATATGAGCAAGCCCGATTTCTAGACCAGAAATGTCACTGTTGACAGCGGACATCAAATCCATAACAGTTTCAGGACAAGAAATTAAAATCAGAATGATGCTTTTGGTTTTTGCCCGTACGTATTTGTTGGTAGGTACGTACAGCCCCTGCTAATGTAGAGTTCAAACGGATACAAAAGATAATGCATGCTGACGTCAAAGCACGACAAATAAATAGCGAGGAATATGGCGCGACCATCTACCTTAGTGATCCACTCCTGGCACTCCTGCGCAAGCTAATGAGACAAGCGCCGGGAAATCAAACATTTCTACAATTAGTTTTGTCTTGGTTCCTGTGTGAACAGTACGCATGGCACTTGTTAATTTAGTTCAAACGGATACAAAAGATAATGCATGCTGACGTCACAGCACGACAAATAAATAGCGAGAAATATGGCGCAACAGTGATCTACTCCTGCGCAAGCTAATGAGACAAGCGCCGGGAAATCAAACATTTCTTTAATTAGCTTTGTCATGGTTCCTATGTGTGAACAGTACGCACGGCACTTGTTAATTTAGAGTTCAAACGGATACAAAAGATAATGCATACTTCACGGCACGAATGGCGCGAGAACATATAGGTACACAGCGAGAAGTATGGCGCGGGACATCTGCCATTGCGAACTCTTGCAAGCACACCAGGAAATCAAACTTTTCTTTAATAAGCTTTATTTTACGTTTGGAGGTCGTTTCGATACAATTTTATGCACTTTTTTTCATTTAGTTATCTTTCGCCCGCAAGACTAAACTGTCCGTCTGTCTGTCACCAGGCTGTATATCATGAACCGTGATAGCTAGACGATTGACATTTTTACAGATGATGTATTTTTGTTGCCGCTATAACAATAAATACTAAAAAGTACGGAACCCTCGGTGGGCGAGTCCGACTCGCACTTATCCGGTTTTTAGAACGACGGTTCTTTGCAATTTAAATACTCTAGCCTTTTCTTTACATTAGATTTTTATTAAAATACCTCTCGATTACACATTTTTCGGTAGGTAATATATTATATTATAATAACATATTTGGTAACATATTTGATGCTTCAAGTGCTAGCTAAAGTCAGTGATCAGTGCCATAACTTATTATTTACTTTGTTGCTACTTGTATTAAATGCTTAGGATCGGCATACTCAAGTATCTCAGTTCAGTTCAGATGAAATATAGCGTCTCCCCAGTGACATCGCTTACATAAATACTGGCAATTAACATGTCAGCTTAGCTCTCTCTCTGTAAGTGATATTTCTAGTTTGCATAATTACAGAGAGGGCTCTAAAGGGATTGCTTCAAATTGATTGGATAGAAATTGCGAAACAAACCTTTACTCATGTAAGTCATGTAGTTGGCGTATTTATTTTTCTTCTCACTTCAATTATGTCCAAAGACAAACCCTAATAATGTCCCAGAAGCAGGTTGTGTGGGTGCTGGGACTTGTGTAGAGGTTCTCGGATCACTGCTTGTGGCACCGAGAGGTACAAATTTGGGAGCATCCTCCTTGGTTTCAGTAAGTCTTTCTTCTTTAGGTTTTTCAGTTTCATTGTCAGCGTTGTCTTTCTCTTCAGCCTCTTTTCTTCTCTGTCAATGAATTTAAGGAATGGATTCCTGCCTGGTTTCAGCTGGGATCCATGGACATAATATGGACCCAAAAGTACAAGCCCAAACCCAGAAGAACCAAGACGAGGTTTTTCTTCTTGGATTTCTCGCAATTTTTTTTAGGTACGCGAAACAAATCGGTATTTACACACAAAACTACCATTCTTAAGATCTTTCTTTTAACTTTACTACAATTCATAGTAAAAAAATCTTGTCTAAAAGCCCCATTTGCCTACAAAAACTCGAATATCTCGAGTGTAATCTCCGATCACGAAAAGCAAATTTTCCTAACTGCTGTCTCCTTTTAGAACTGTGGGAAACACGCTCCTATAATTTACCATGTGCCGCGCGAAAGCTAAAAGTCACGAAGATTCAAAGAACGCTAAAGAAACGTACAAACACGTTATTAACACTTAGATAATCTGAAGGCGATTTCATATGTATTTTTCTTATAATCCCTGAATGCTATCAGTTTTATGTGTTTTTCACATCAAGATTGTGTTGAAGCCAGACGTGGCTCATTCCGCCGCATTTAGTACAATAAGTGACCTCACTAGTTATTTTATTAAGGTCGCGTTTAAAATCTCTACTAATAACATAAATGCAAAAGTAACTCTTGACAGTTCTTCACGATTAAAACCCCTGAAACGATTTAAAAGAAATTAAGCGTGGAGATAGTCTGCCTCCCGGGGAAGGACTATGGATAGTTTTTAACAATGAAATGATCATTCACACACATGAAATGGCGAACAGAAGCTAGTTGGCAAGATTTCAATAAATCATTAATAAATATTTTTATATTATACGTATTACCTACACGAGTATTATCTAACAAGTACCACACAACCCACAACACAAGCCTTCTTGAGCTTACTGTGGGGCTTAGTCGATTTGTATAAAGATGTCCTATAAAGTTATTGATTTATAATTTTTTCATATGAAGATGGTGTTAACACCGAGAATTTCTTAGAATAACCGATGAGTTCATGCGTAAGTTCCGAACGGGATCCGCAGACCGTGACCCAGATCGTGTTTATTTGTGGCCTCAAATCGCGACGACCGAACCATGCATAACAATATCGCTACAATAATAAACAGACATTGTAATTTGTGGTTTGTATTGTTGGTAAAGTCATCAGGAGTAGCTAAGCATCAAGCTAAATTTTGCTAATAATACAAGAAAGTCGGATTTTTTTACGATTGCATAATACGCCAGATACTTATTTTTTAACATACGAAATTTTTGAGAAATTTATATTTTTACGAAGATCAATCCTCATTCTCAACACAAATCCTCGAGCGCTTTTAAATATGCAGCATGTTTACATGTTTACTTCAGCTTCTTATATGATTACTCGATGAAGAGACGTTTCTTGGGTGGTTTAGGAAAGTTTAAAAAAGTTAAATGCATCATATTTACTGTTTACACAAAAAAATAGCTCTAATCAAAACGAATTGCACTGTAATTCAACCTTCCATTCGGTCGTGTTGTGTAACTCTAAACCATCACAATTAGTGTTAACAGTTCATTAATGTCAATGTCATCGTATTAAACAGTATGACAGTTTTTAACAGCAATATAAATAGTACCAGATCGCGTCATAGTTACATCATCGACTGTTTATTTTGCCTTAAGAACGTGTTCGAAACATTGTCCACCTTGAGAATCATTATGATTGTAATCATCTTTATACATAGATTCTGTATTTGTAAGATGATTCCAGTTTGCCTTCTGTGTACCAATACGCGTAACGGTTTGAAAAACCAGTTTGAATTTGGAATGTAATGAGCGAGAATAAGGTTAACAGTTGAATGTTTTCCAACGGCTGTTACTGCTGTTTATTATGCGAGGTGGAGTTCTTCGAGATTGTTTGGGTTCTTTATTTGATTTGATTATCTAGTATAGGTATCTATAGATATACATGGTCCATATATATGGGCCATTTAATTTAAGGTAGTACACTATACTTTTTTTAATTTGGATTTTTTTTCAGAATCAGGGGGCTCTTTCGATCCTAATAGGAGAACAAAAATTTGTCCCACATTTCATTCCTTCATACAAAGTGTATGAAAAACGGAATGGAATTAAAAATCTTGGGACACTTATTCTTCTATTAGAATCGAAAGAGCTCGTGTTCTGAGTAAAATAACGAAAAAATTCAAATAAAAAAGTCAAGTGCACAACTTTCAATAAAATGGCCCATTAATCCATAGACCAAAAGTACGTAAAGTGACCACTAAGGGAAGTCTGTGTTCAGCAGTGAGAGAGTGAGACCTACTATATTAGTACTGATAAAAATTATGAAAATCATACGGAAACTTCTACGTAACTATCATCATCATCATCACTTCATTCCATTCCTTTCTTTTCATTCCGCTTTTCATTTTTTGTTTTGTTTTTCTTGTACCTGATACAATACATTAATCTGTCAACTATCAAATGACATAAATAATGTATTATGTGGGTAAAGATGGGGTAGTTTTAAATTAAATACATGGCCTACAAACTTACATGCTTTTTAAATAGGTAACAGTAAATTTATTACACGTCGAAGAAACCCTTTCAGCTGCTCAGGATATTAAACGTCAAATCTATCGTGAACCCGTTAAAAGCATGGGGTTTTTCTCCTACTTCATGAATGCCATGATTGATGTGTTTTCACTATAGATGCGTATCTATCGATCTATGGGCTTCCGTTGCAGGCTACTTGCAGAGCTAAAAACGCGAGTTCTAAGCAAATTCATTAATCATTGACAGTTAGAAAGGGCCATCACATCACCTAAGTTGCCGACAACGGACAGTTTAAAACCCCCGGACGATTCAGTCAAACAGATTTTTTACAACAGTTTTTTTTTACAAAAATATCTCTGATCACTTCTCTCAATATTCGGGTGCTTGATTCGCGATTTCTCAGAATTGAGGCACAGTCTGGAATCACAGGGGTCACAAAACTAGGGCCCGCGAAAATACTAAATTCCATACAATCCGGCCTAAAAAAAGGAAGCAAAGGCCTGTCCATGACCCCTGGGTCGAAAAGTTTGTAGACGCCTGGTCTAATCTAGAAAAAGATTTGTCACCTTCCGCTGTCAGACACCGGATTTGTTAGACAGTGAGATTTCTGTATTCTCTTATCTATTCTGTGTTCTGGCGTAAAAATATCCTGATTTTACCCGGAAGCCATTGAAACCCCTATTATGTAAACGCTATTGATAAAGAGGAGGAAGCTTGAATATCTAAGCCACATAATGATAAGTCAAAAGTACGCGTTATGACAGTTGGTAATACAAGATTTACGGTAAAAGATTAAGTACGGAAGAAGAATAAGTATCGTGGCTTAGAAGTCTGCGCCAATGGTTCCAAAAAAGTACACGGTCAATTTTCAGAGCTGCTGTGTCGAAGGTTCAGATTGCTATGATGATTGCAATAAAATTTAAACCCCCATCCAGACGCTCCCCGGACATAAAAGTAGGACAAATCCTACAACCCGGACAGATGGCAGCCCTATGCGGGCATTGCGACCTATAAGTTCAATTGACAGTTTAATTCCGTTCCATTGATTGACATTGGAGCGGGAATCGAAACATGGTACGTGTTTAAAGACATTTTGATTTCACGAAAGGAGAGGGGAATTGCCGCTATGTTATAAAAACCATGTTAGGGTGGTTGTCTATACTGATTAACCTACAAGTTTGTGTTAACTCGAAGACATGATTAGCGTAGTATTATAACTATCAACGTAATTTGTCTGTGACTCAGTTCATGCAAATATTAAAATGTCTCCACAGTATATCTGTGTATGATCATGGCATGAAATCGTACTGAAAAGTACGCCGCAATATACGAATTTGTCTTGACTTTCTACATACCCCTAAGAACGGTCGGTGCCCCAACTTAAGTACCCACGTCACCATACTAATTGTATAGAAAAGTGATGTTAGGGCACCGACTGTAGAGTACCTCCGCTGTCTTGCGCGGGTGCACGTTGCGGGGGAGAGGGTGAACGAAAAATTGTATAAGGAACAGTAACTGGCGCGGACGTGTGCGACGGATTTTACCCACGATGATACGCGGGTAAAATCCGTCGCACGCGTTCGCGTAAAAAAAACCAATGAATCCTCAGTATTAGTGCGTGCTCTCACTTCGCTCGCTCTTGTATTCATATTGAATTGACATAATATTGGTATCGAATTGATCCCGAACGCGGCCGGCGCCACATTCCCGCGTCCTGCGCGCGCGCCGGCGGATACGCGGCCAGTAAAAATAGCCAGTAGTTCTATTTCTGGACCACGCCGGCGCCCGCCGATGACGGAGGGGATACTGCTCTAGTGTATTAATCATCTTTGACTTTAAACAAGTAAAAAAAAATATTGTAAAATTGAATCAAGCTCAAACTTAAGTACCTAAGTAGGCTAAATACGAAATTAACACTTTATATTAATTGAAAGTACAAAGGCGAACTAATCCCTATCTCTTGGATCTCTTTGCAGTGACAGTGTGTGAAAGGAAAGTCGTGTCAAAACATTGGCACGTATACAAGTTGAGTATGACATAATACAAAACTTTAAAGTATGCTGTCATCTCACTTCACCACATACGTGACTTCTAGCCGTTTTGGCCAAATTAAAGTAATAAATATTTAAGCAAGGTCGCTCACAGTAGAACATACTAAATATACAAATATTTGCCTCCTAACTTACCAAGTCTACAGTCTACACTCATGAGTATTTTGTACCATTTTCTACAGCAGCCCAAGTATACACAGATATGAACGTGACATAAGACCTTTATTGGAGAGTTGTAGTTTCGGCGTGGGAACTATATGTATACTGAATATGAGGAAGTGTCAGTAAAAAAAAGTAGCTAAGAGCGAGGCGGGCTGTAATGGGTTCCGTGTGGTTCCGTACTTAGCTTTTTCAAGAGCTGAAAATGAGAAAATGTTTTAGACATCCATCTTCTACACGCCTACATTTATTGAAAACGCCGTCTCTTTGGTGACGATTTTACCATTTTATTACTTTTAGTCTTGTATAAAGACTTTCCAACCATTTTTGTGTGCAAATTGTTGATAATTTTAACAAAGCTTTGCGTTTCTGTATCAACGCCAAAGGAGAATATTTTAAAGATATGTTTTGTTTCAGTTAAACTTAAAGAAAGTACTTAGTTATAATTAATGACATTTTGTATGAAAAAGTTTTGCCATTTTTCAATAAACTGCCCGTAACTCGGAAACTAGAATCGACAAAGTGGGAACTTTTACTGAACGTTGACACAAATTTATCCAAAAAAAAAGTCACCGTATTTTTGGCCATAATGATACCTTTCTACAACTCTAGCAGCAGAGGAACTCTAATAACGTTGCATAACGCACACATTCCAACATTCTGTCCAATTGGGAACTGGGACGAAGGAAGCAGTTCCCAGAGAATATTTAGCATGTCTCCGAGTCGTCAAACTACTTTCGATTTCGACGAACTGGTATATTTGTGTAAGTAATTCAGATGGTGAGACAACTTGTATATGTTATTTACTTAGTAGAGAATATCCGATAGGACTGATATAGAGTGTATCTGACACGCTGACAACACCGATTGTCGTATGTGTGGCGAAGAGGAAGAGACAGTAGAACACCTTATGTGTGAATGTCACGCCCTCGCCAGACAGAGAATGAAGGACTTTGGAACAGGCTATCTGGAACCAAAGGAATTCAAAACGCTACCCATAAGGTCCATCATCCGGCATATGGAAATGGCGGGGAAAGCTCTTGAGTAGCGGACGGATCTTTCCTAGGGGGTAACTGCACAAAAGATCCCTATGGGTCGAAGTGTATCCGCAAGGGCCCCCGAAACTATAAGATAAGAGTGTATCTCAGCATTCTCAGCCAACTGAAAAAGAATACGTCGTATGAGGAAAAGACTGGCCCATGAAAGAAAGGATTGGCGATTACTCCACCGACAAGAAAGGGAGAGTAGAGCTCTTAAGTTATGATGATGATCAGGACTGAACGTGAACTTTATAGTGCAACTCCACAAGTATATAATGCTACTTTATCAACCGCATTTTCAGTAACGCCTTACTGCCAATGCCAACCGATAAAATGTGACCGTCTTTCCTTTGGCCCAAGGGCTTTTTTAATTTGCCAAGCCGATGGCAAACATGTCTACAGCCCGCCTGATGGTTGACAGTTCCTTTAGCCTATGGAAGCTTGTAATTTATAAACCTAATTTACACACTTTTTGAAGATCCCCACATTGTCCCTTTGAAACCTTAGCAGGGAGTTTATTCAACAAACTTTACATTAATTCATTCCTTTCTTTAATAAACTAGACAATGCCTAAATAAAGTGTGTTTAAAATTTTATTAACCATAACACCATATCTACATAATTCATAATTTATAATTCGTTTATTGTCTGTAGAACATGGGTATAGACAATGATGGAACATAATGATATGGAATCACCATGGTCTTGCCATTAGGCGTACAAACAGTTAAACTTATAACTACTTACTACTACTTAAAACATAAGTCATGCAAATTACAATATATTTACAAATAATTTAACAAAAGCGGTCTCATATGTAATATTACAAGGATTTAGATTCACCCAAGTACGAAGGGATTTCAAGGGCGAAGGTTAATTCCATAACAAGCGTTAATGGTTTCCACATACGGGTGGTCTCACTACTATATCTTGACCCCCGGATTAGTGACTATTAAGCCCACCACAGACGGAGCAATAATATACCGGCAGATATCGACAGATACGGCATCTGCCGATATTTATTACGTACTAATTGACAGAGCCCACACACGAAGCTGTAATATATATTTTGGTATCTGCCGATATCTTATCGCAAGATTCGGCGATGTATCGGTCTGTATTATATTTCGTCTCTCTCACAATGTAGGTGCTTGACAGAAAGCGATATATATTTTGGTATCGTTGCGTGTGTGGTGCTTAACGATACTTGCAGGTATCTGTCGGTATCTGTCGATATTGGCCGATTATTATCGCTCCGTCTGTGACGAGCTTTAGCATCCGCAAACCCTACGGGTCGTAAAGCTTCTCCTTCACACTTGAATGGCCCTAGCAAGTGTGAGAGAGATAGTGATATCATCGGTCCTCGGTTTGGTTTGCGGTTAGGTACTGTATGAAATGAATTCGAAGACCATTTTGAAATGGTAGGGTTGGTGCTACGCAATGCGCTTCTTCTGATTAGACGCGTGACTGGCAATTTAGTGCTGCGGTACTTTTAGTCGGATTAAACCGGTTAATTCTGGTACAAACTAAAATTGATAAGGAATTTTAAGAGTTCACTTTTCTCTTAAGGTAATAAGGTTATATATTCCATGTACCATGTAACTTCACCAACGAATGCGAACACGGGCGATGACACTGTCAATCTCCTTGAAAGAACGAGCGACGGATTGAACGGTTTAATCGCGACAGTAATGCGGCAACGTTAGCAACGCAGTTTATCAAGGATAATAGCAGTAACGCAAATCCCGCTGCTGCAGTCACAATTCGAATTTGACCTTAGAAAGCCACAAAGACGAGCGATATATGGAGATTACTCCTAAATGAATAAAAAAACGAGAGCCTAAAGCTGACGAGGAATTCTGCCCCACTACAGAACACTGACAAATTATATCGCACTATACTCAACACACTTGTAGACCGTATCTCGTTGCAATAAGATTTTAAATTGGTCATAACGACGATCCATACAAAGTTCCTTGAACCGATATTTGCCGACCCTTACACTGATCAAATCCAGAAGGGCTTATCAGGCAAGAATTTTCACTACAATTAGCACTTTTGAGTTTCACACATGTGAATTCTCATAGCTTGCAGAGTTCAGTCAAGACGACGAAAGAAAAAGCCATTATAAGGAGGTTAGAATGAGAAAGTATTGTAGGTAGTTATTAGTGTTATTACCATCTCACTCTAGTAGATTGAGCGTATAAGTACCTACTCAACTTAAGAATTTCCATTTTCAAAATGCACATATACCTACGCGGGTCAATATCAAAGCGTTTTTCTCCCCCACTTTTTTTACATATTTATGGCAAAGTGCTTCGAAAGTATGATTTTACTTCTGGTTATCTGGCATGTATACCTATACTCCCAATTCTCCCAAATCACCAAATATCATTGAAATGTAGAGACATTTCGACAAAAATGTGTCCAAAGAAATCAGGCGATTAAAACGCTCGTGAACCGTGATGTTACCGACTCCGTTGAGTTCGGTAAGCTGTTTTAAGAATACCCAAACCGTCTGATGGCCCGCATATATTCTTAACCTTTTATTTTAATCACTCCCATTCAAAAATCAACCTCAAAACGTACAAAATAAAGTACACTTTTGAAAACGCCAGCGCGAGATAAGACGTTGCAATACTAATCATTGTTACAAAGTGTTCCAAAACGGGCATAAAGCGGTCTCCGTTTCGCGATCATTTAAATTTAGAACTTGGAAGTAGGTATGCACCAGGTCAAGAAAGGGAGCAAAGTTCATGTTTACAAATAAACACAACAGTTGTAGCTAAGTTTGACATTTTATTATACAAGCTTATGATTATATGATGTCGCCGACTAAGGGTCCGGATTAGCGAGGCTCTACTGTAATCAAATTAACTTTCAACATTTACACTGAAACAAGGGTATCATGGGGTTAACGTAGTAAACAAACGAAAGAATGTTTAAAAACTTCAATTAAAGTTTTCCTGAAAGTCAGTAATCGTCAACACTCAGTATAATTTTGTTAAAACTTTTTCACGTAAGAAACTGTTCCATTCTAAAGCACCATCACATTGTAATAAAGTTATTTATAATTTTTATCTTCAGAATTCAACGGCCGCCATAACCGTTATAAGCGGATTACGAAGTAATCGTTAATATATCAATAGCCTGTTCTAAATTCTCCTGAAGTAGTCAGTTGGGCAACCGACATTCTATATAAATCGATCAGTACTAAATATATCTATGGAAAACGTTGCTACTAATTACAATTAAAAAAAAAAACACATAAATGCGCTACAATTAGCTATTATTCGTTTGTCTTAATCTGTCATTTTGACTTAGGCATTAATTGGTAAGTAAGGGGTAAAACATCAATTAATTAATTATGGCTTCGAAAGTTTTATAAATAAGGGGGAAAGTTTATAATAACACTGAACCGGAGGACCTACCGCGATCATCGAAAACTGAAATTTCGTTATCTGGCTCTCAATCGCTCAAATATGCCCATTATTTAAAATACTAGGTACTTAATGTAGAATTTTCCTAATGGGTGAAGCGTAATACTGAGCCAGAACCTTTTTGTTTTGCTGCGACGCACACAGGATTTTTATTTGTATCCAACAGTATTTATATGTATTTTTTCCTTTTTCTCTATTATGTAAAAATCTGTTGACTTATTTGTAGTTGTAATTTCTATTTTTTTTTCTGGATTGTTCTGTGTACCTATGTCATTTTTGTATTTGAATATTTTGTGTGTATTGTGGCAAACAAATAAACAGTTGACTTATATTGACCGGGATATAGACCGTGATTACCTTTTGTATTATTTTGCCTGCAGAATTAAAGAACACATTGCTGCGGTCAAGAACAATGACGTTCGCAAGTCAGCTATTGCTCAGCATCTCCTTGAGTCGGGTACAAATCACTGGATCGAGTTGCATAGTCCCAAGGTCATTTCGACAGAACGCCACTATATACCAAGATTGGTAAGAGAAGCCGTTGAAATTCACAAATACAAAAATTTTAATCGTGAAGATGGGTTTAAACTGTCAAATGTGTGGAATCCTGTGATTTGTTTGTGTAAAAAACCAGTGATATCCGAATCAAACACGCGTAGTGACACCGTGAGAGTAGTGTGTTTGGACAGACCAACGAGTGTGAACGCGACCGGACCAACAAGTGTGAATGCGACCGTTGGTAACGTTGAAAGTGAACGCAGCCGACGCGCAAGAATGAGGGTAGACAGAGCGCTGTCTACACAACTTTGACACCCACCCGCTATCTTCAGTCACCCGTGAACATGATGCATGTAACTGCGTCGAAATATCGGGAGCTCACAAATAATACAAAAGGTAATCACGGTCTATATCCCGGTCAATATAAGTCTAGTGAAACTAACCGTGAATCATTCAAAACTCTAAATAAACAGTTTATCTATCTATCAATTGTGGATACTTTTTTAGAAAAAAATATAAGAATCTGCGTTACATTACGTTAAAAATGTTAAAATAGTTAAGAAATAACCGGAACACGGTTTTAATAACTTCAGTCGTCAATAATATCAATATGAGTATTTTTTGCATGAAAGGGACGATTAACATGACGTAAGAAACTTAAGGTATTCATATTGGTATCAGTCCTAAAGGTATTCATATTGCATAAGTAAATAAGTAATTATCCTACAAATGTTGACGAAAATTCCCAATATCTTTAACAATGTGGTAATGACTTCATAACAATAGTACTTTGCGTAGCATCAACATTGACTAATTCGAAAAGAATTTATGACAAACTGTATTACACAGTGTGGTATCGAGGATAAGACCGGTACAGAAAGAGGTGCATCAACGTGTGTAGGTACCTTGTCTGTTACTCATGAATATTAGCGTTTTGACCTGAGCAATTGAGCATTGG
Organism: Cydia strobilella; assembly: GCF_947568885.1. NCBI lineage: Eukaryota > Metazoa > Arthropoda > Insecta > Lepidoptera > Tortricidae > Cydia > Cydia strobilella. Next base: position 4,571,316 of record NC_086056.1, read on the forward strand.
CAACATCACTAACACCTACAGGGATTTTAACGTCTAGCGTGTCTGATTCTGTGAGGTGATTGTACCGCGACTTCGGAAGCTGCAAAATTGCATGAACGCATTATGAATGAATGCATTAATAAAGTGTAAAAACAATTTTGCAGTTGGTACCTAAGTCGATCTGAACCACTTTTACTATCTATACCTATGAACATGAACCTAAACCCGAAATCGCTAAAAATTGACTGTCTCATAAAACCCGATTTGAGATCAAACAGTCGAAAGGAAACTGTAATTTTTTTGCTATTTAAACGCCAACAATAATACAAGTAGGTATGTATCTCGATACCTACCCATTTATTAGTGTTTATACCGAGTTCGAAATCAATTGCCGACCGTTAATGTTAATAAAAAAAACCGGACAAGTGCGAGTCGGACTCGCCCACCGAGGGTTCCGTACTTTTTAGTATTTGTTGTTGTAGCGGCAACAGAAATACATCATGTGTGAAAATTTCAACTGTCTAGCTATCACGGCTCATGAGATACAGCCTGGTGACAGACAGACGGACAGCGGAGTCTTAGTAATAGGGTCCCGTTTTTACCCTTTGGGTACGGAACCCTAAAAAACATTTTGTACTAACGCACATCGTCCGTTCGCCAACATTAAAACCCCAGGCTTGAAGCATAATATTGCCTTTTTTTCAGTGTAATTTAAAATATTTCAGATGCATTAGATAGATAGTTTTGCAGCCGCCTCTACTATTTACGAGTAACTATGCCAGAGTTTGATTCCCAAAGCATTATCTTATCGCCAAGTATCCGCGGCCTGTAAAAAATTATTCATGTTTACTACGAATAAACACCATTATGTACCCTAACGAAGAGCTTATGAGAAGACAAAGTCGTTTAATGGGTCAGCAAATAGGAGCGGCGACACACCCAGACCTTGAACTGATGTACTGAATATGTTTACACGTAATAATGTAGTTTGTGAAAAAAGGTTTGGCACAGCTGCATGTCTGGGGAGTGTTGTGTATATATTTTAACCTTGAGACCTGATTTTCGTTGTTGTTTTTTTTATCGCGTTACGTTCTATTTTTAAATTTATCAAGAGAAAGATATTTTTCGAACTTCATTTGTTTTAACGTTTATTTTCCATAATAGCATTAGTTGTAATTTGTAATCCAAGGGAGCAGAGAAGAGATGTGGATTATTATTAGCTATTAGAATTTCGAAAACATCAAATAGTTATTTTAAAATCAATGATCTAAATATCAGGCTATCATCTATGTTACACTTTTAATTTTAATAGTACAAAAAGGTTTAACCTTCGCCTATTCTCTAAATTCACCGTCGGTCGGTTCTTTCGAAATTAATCTTCGCTCACCTGGCTAACGGTTTTCCTTTGGCAAAACATCAACAGTAACCTCGACGAAGAGTATACGCGTCGAAACGTATTCCAATTTCAAAAATTAGACACTAATCTCAGCGCATCTCGCTTGCACCCGTGTATCTGTCAATTAGAGCAAGCAGGAGGCACTGATTTTGGTTTAGTGCTTTTAAAATCGGAATACGCCTGTGTTTCTAGCACGGCTACCCCGAATGAAGTCAGACGATTATAAATAGAAGCTGAATTGGAACGGGTATTATAGTTTTCATAGCACCATATAGATTTATGGGTTTTAAAATAAACAAAGGAATGTAACGGAGGAGAAAAAGGAATTCATTGCAATAGTGTTGGTATGGGAATGTTTGAACTTGTATTTGTATTTGAAACGGCGAAACGGGTTTGGAAAAAACTTGGCACACAGGTCGTTTTTTTAATAAACTGAATTACAATAATATCTAATACATTTTAACAAATTCGAAAGAAAGAAATGGGGGTCCGAACTTTTTACGCCACTGGATGGAATATAATATATCGGCCGATCATATATGACATAGGTAATAGGTATTATGTCGATGTTTTCTGGACAGTTTTTTTTTTATTAAGTACTATTTATGGTATGGTCCTGTAACAAAGTTGTTGATTATGACCTGATATATTCAGCTCGTAGAGTAGGTATACCTAAATATGTATGTAAAAACGCACTCTAACTACTTTTACGACAAGTCACGGGAAAAACTTGATTGATAAACTCGAGTTCAAGGATATTCTTATCGTTAATTAAGGAAAACCTTGAAATTCTAACTAATAAAGTAGCGTACCGATAATGTTTATCGAATTGTATTACTTTAATTTATGTACGTTTTCACGTTATCGATACAGTCACCTGCAATAATTAATATGTTACATAACGAAGGCCGCTAAAATATCTGACACGATCTTATTTGTAGAGGCATAAGAGCGTGTCACTTATTTTTGCGGCCTTCGAAGAGTAACATATTAATTATTGCAGGTGACTGTACATGATTGCGAATGAAAATATTTTGCATGGAGGTCTTTAGAATAGAAGTCAGTATTCTGTAAACATAAGTAATCTACAAGTCGGTACGCTTGAAGAAAGCGTACTTGGGACAACCAAATGGGAGACGCCCGCGGTTGGACGCCCTAGGTACCGCTGGAACGACGGAGTTGCTCAAGACCTGCTCAACCTCGGCCATGGCGACTGGCAAGAGCTATCGCAAGACCAAGAGGCATGGCGTGATCTGGTGTTGGAGGCCAGGACTCACTTTGGGTCATTGCGTCACCGTAGTAAGTAAGTAAGTAAGTACGAGTCGGTACCTAGTCTAAAGAAAATACAGATTTCATTCTAGAATTTACACCAGTGTCAACCTATTAGGTAAAGATATTAAAATTGTGTAAGTCTTTTACGTATAAAATGTCACGTTCATTCATTCGCAAATATTAAAATTTTATTTTGCTTTTTCGTAGTGTTGAGAATTAAACTGTTACTTCCTATTCATAATTAACGAGCATTTGTATTTAATATTGTCTTCGGTTACCGCGATAGTTACTCATGAAATAAAACTATGAAAACGGATTATATCGAACGGGTGGTCACCCGTTGACCACGAACGCTGTAAAGAGTTCGAAACGTCGGGATGTATTATAAATTCAATATACGCGATATAATCCGTTTTCATAGTTTTATTTCATGAGCATTGTATTTATTAAGCTCAGAATAAATTTAAAAGTGGAAAAATTACTGCCTTGGGTGAGGCTTGAACTCACGGCCTCTGGATCGATACTCCAGCGCTCTGCCAACTGAGCCACCAAGACCTCATCCATAGTCAGCAAATCTTTTCCACAGCTTAATAGCATCGTTCGTAGACGTTTCTGCTTGTTAAAAAATAATTGTATGTTATTGGTTGGTGACCGAATGGAAGCTGGACAGTCTTTAGAAACCATGAGATTGAAGACCTAGTGGCTGGACCTAACATCATGGGGGAGACTAAAGCTCACAGACTCTGTTGGTTGGGCCATCTTGAGAGAATGGATGAAGATCGGAACGTGAAAAGAGCATACCTGGGCCGCCCAGCAGGAAGACGTCCTGTCGGACGCCCCAGGTATCGCTATTGCGACATGGTGGAGGCGGATCTGCGCGAACTTCGAGTCATCAATTGGCGAGAGGTCGCACAGGACCGAGAAAGGCCAAGTCTCATTTTGGGTCGCTGAGCCAACGGAGTAAATAAGTATTGGTTGTATACCCTTAACTTGCAGCTTGAAGACCGGGGTTTCCCGACACAAGTATTGAAATACTTACTTTCTATGTGAAAATAAGCAATAAAGATATTGATTGATCATGATGATGATTTATTAGGATGCCCGGGATGCCACCCTTTCTCGATTTGTAAACGCAATGATTGTGACTAATAAACAATTTTTCATTGTCATTAATTTCACAATATAGAGATTATAGAGCTATAGACATTTAGTGATATGATACGATTTCAGTGGTTAGTGTTTGTTTACTATTTGTTGATGTTCTTCACAGAAGACAACAATACAGTCTGTTCCCTCATTACGACATATTTAGCGTGGAATGCGTTTAAAAACCACACTGGAATCACCTTGTAAGGTCCATCTGACGTCAGATGACTGCTCGGCAAAACCGGTCCGAATCATACTCACGTCGCGATATGGAGTCATCCGCAATCTTGAATCACTCTTGAGCTGCGGTCTTGCGGTTGTGCCATGGACAGTTCGATATATCGGAGCGGCCGAGGTGCTCAAAAATATCTGAACACGCACTCTAACCCCTTGACAATAGAGGAATGTGAAGATATTTGTAAGCACCTTGGCCGCTCCGATATATCTGATGGCGACTGGACAACGAGTATTTGAACAACAGTGAGTCGTATTGCGAAGAAATAAGGTGTAATTGTGAACAGTTAAGTGTTAATGACAGAATATTAGAAACATGTATGCATTTGCCTAAGAGTTTCATAATTTCACGTGGGCATATCGTTATCAGTTACGTAAAAAACGCATGAAAATCGGTCACTGTTTAGAATTTCATTGCTCTTGAGTGTTATAGTTTTATGGAAGCGAGCTAAAACGTTTTACGTTATAATATAAAATATTCTGATCCCTTACATTTACAAACACTTGCATACATATTGTAATTGAGTAAATATAAGAATAAAACGACAATCCTCGATACTCTTTAATAAAGCAACTAGCATGTTGAAACCTCGACTGCATTTACAAGTCATTAAGATGATGCAAAGACACATTAGCCCCAACTGCCCCAAGCCAAGTCTATCATTAGTAGCCATAACCGTTCAGCCCCCAACGCTTCATATGTACCTATATACCTATTACTTAATGTTTCGACACATTACGTGATGGGGTCATTGAACGATCACCAGAGAATATCCCAAGTGTTTCAATTAAATTAAATAAAACTATATGACAAAAGCCACTTCCATAAACGCGAAAAGGTATTCATAAGACCATAAGGTGAATTCATAAGAGCTGGCGCGAGATTTGTACTGAAATGTCCACATTTTCATACACCAGCTTTCTTGAAACTACCTATTGTGTAAGTCCAATACAGGCGAATATTTAAACGGTGGCTAGAATAGGACCTAAGAAGTATATTGAGATAAATTTTGCTTTAAGCTCGTCACAGACGGAGCGATAATATAAAGGCACATATCGGCAGATACCGGCAGATACCGACAGATATCTTAGAGTATCGCTAAGCACCACACACGCCAACGATACCAAAATATATATAGCTCTCTGGTGTAGCACCTACATTGTGAGAGACGAAATATACCGAGCGATATATCGCAAGGCAAGATACCAAAATATACATTACAGCTTCGTGTGTGGACTCTGTCGAATAGTACGTAAAGATATCGGCAGTTCTTCACAGTGTTTAGCTGAAATATCGTGCACTAAAGTCGCACATTATTTTCCTCATTTAAGTACCTTTTTCTATATAAGTTGTAAGTATAGTATGTAGCTTTGTGTAATCATTCACCTCAACTCTTCTGCCGACAATACCAGTTTACAACTAACAATTACAGCCTGAAGCAAGACGCAACCTTTTAAGGCGTCGATTGCCGCACACGCGTGCTTAAAGTGACAAGTGAAACATGGAAAATGCAGTTTAGGGTCGCAGCACAGAATCCGAGAGAAAGCCCAAGGAAAGCAAGCATTAACATAGACATTCGCAAGACTAAGCAATTAGTCGTGTGGCAGAGAAGTGAGAATGCGCGCGACCGTTAGTGTCCGGCTGCCTTTACGGGATGGTATTAAGTACACTGGTCTTATCAGTTTCGAGTCAAAAGGGTATTTCTTAGCTCACTTTTAAAACTCTTGATAGCTTTATACATATGTTGGTAATTAGTGATAATAATTAAAGCTCTTTATTCCAAACGTTTTACAGTTTATATCTACATTAATTGATGCTATCTAATTTACATATGTTATTTTTTGTAGAATTTAATTAATTTGTTAGTAGTATTAAAGTTTAAATCTATGTTAATTTCGTTTGGACGCCCAGTTTTGGGCAAAGGCCTCCTCCATATCACGCCATTTGTGTCGGTTTCCAGCTGTTCTATGCCATGTTTTGCCTGCCAGTTTTACTATGTCGTCTTTCCAGCGCGTCTTCTGCTGGCCACTGTTTCTTGTGCTTTCCTTTTAGCGTCTCTTGGATACCATTGTATGATGCGTTCGCTCCAACGTCCGTCGTTTGCTCTAGCAATGTGTTCTGCCCATTTCCTGCCCTGCCTGGTCATTAGTGATAGACGTGTACATTGATGCAAGTCAAATCAACGTAAACGCATTCCAAATTTACCTTTTGGTTTAGCAAACTGAAGTGATATCTTGGTGACATGCTTCGTGGCAATTGAGCGAAAACACAACTCACAACTCATTCTCGCCATTGCAAAATGGCGACCAGACGAAAATTATCTTATGCTTCTTAGCGCCACTTGCACCATCCCACTAACCCGGGCTTAACCCGTTAAACTGTTCAGTGTCAAATTGTACTGATAACCAATTCTTTTGAGAAAAAAGATTTCTTTAAACTAAACTCCAGGTTTAACCGGTTAACCCCGGGTTAGTGGATGGTTCTAGAAAAACAGCTCTAATGCGTTGGTGCAATTAAGAGAATACATAACTCGCTCTGAGCTTTTCGGCTAAGTTGTTTCTTATTCTCTCTATGAGCGTTTTTAGGGTTCCGTACCCAAAGGGTAAAAACGGGACCCTATTACTAAGACTCCGCTGTCCGTCTGTCACCAGGCTGTATCTCATGAACCGTGATAGCTAGACAGTTGAAATTCTCACAGATGATGTATTTCTGTTGCCGCTATAACAACAAATACTAAAAACAGAATAATATAAATATTTAAGTGGGGCTCCCATACAACAAACGTGATTTTTTTTGCTGTTTTTTTTTCCGTAATGGTACGGAACCCTTAGTGCGCGAGTCCGACTCGCACTTGGCCGGTTTTATTTTTTATTCTTCGAGTCTAACATTTTACGGCACCCTAACCTAGTCGGTATTGACCCTGCCTACGGTTAATCGGTTATAGATGTTTTCCATGTAGGTATTTAAGTATTCCATAATATATATTGTATTTTATCATGCCTGCATAAATATTTTTAACTTTAACAACAACGGCTTTCTTACCGCGATTATCACTACATTTATACGCTACTTGTTCCCTGTCCCCGATAACGTGAATACTTCGAACCCGTCTGTATTATCAGCACTTTTACTGATTATTAGTGCACCTTATCTAGTTGCAATAAAGTTTATGATTGGCTAGTTAATTTTGTCAATGATGCTACTGGTTTCTAGATAAGGATTAATTCAATGCCATTAGTTTGCCTAAAGAATCGTCACAATAGCTTTAGTATATCCCTTATTTGTCCAGTTTAACTAAGTTTGTTGTATTACGTTCGCTTGGCTACTGAATATAATGACTGCCTATTTGGAATAAATGTGCAATCCGAAGACTTGTATGGGATGCCTGGCATGGCATTATGGTGTTAGGAATTAATGACATCTTTGAGCAACGGCAGTTGGATAGGTTTTTTGCTGTTTTAACTCTTCATAGGTATAATAAATTAGATACGGATTTATTACAATAGAATTTGCATATTGGGGACAATAGTGATTAGAATACATTTAACTTTGTAAAGACATTTTCAAATTAGTCCGTTTTACTTTTTACTGATAGCCGACGGAAAGTTTTTAAAACTACGAAACTTTCCATATCAAAACATCTGTGAGACTTCTTAAAGTTCTGTTTTATGGGGAATTTTTTTAACCCGTTATTGAGCACAATATTATAAGGAAAAAATGACCACCCTATAACGTCATCTTTTAGTTTTCTTTTAAGAAGAATTTTTAGGACTGAGGCTCGCAATGTGGCTTGACTTGAGGATTTCCTATAATCTTGCCCGTTAAAGAGTTAATTCCTGTGAAATCCCAGAACCATCCAAAACTTTTCCAACTTATTGAAAACTTTCTGCTTTTTCGAAAAAAAAAATTAAATTTTAAGTGCATTTGATGCCTGGTACGGCACAATTAATGTACACAATTACCCGACTTCACTGTATTTTCGATGACTCGTAAACGTGGGGTCCGTTCACATTTCCGTGTTTCCGCTCGCGGCCGCCACTGATAAGCTATCATCCGCTCATTGTCTCGCTATGCAGATGAGGCGATCAGTTATAGAGGTTGATGACCTGATAACAACACCCGAAGAGACGTCTAAATACATAACCCACAACAACAACAGCAAATGTAAATAACGAGAATCGGTTGAGCCATGCGACCTGTAGAGGAGAACATCCGGACATACGATAGCATTTTTGCCCAAGCTGAAACGGAGACCTTCGCTAATAATAATAACGCTCGGTCAACAATGTTACGATATTGTAAAAGCAATGGTGGGACCGCATCGAATCAAATATCGACACACAACACACAACGAACGAAAGCTAATTTTAAAAAATGGGGCATTTTCGATGAAAAGGGACCTTATTGTCGATGGCGCTTACGCCGCACGGCATTGTAAATAATGGCGTAAGCGCCATCGACAATAAGCTTCCTTTTTATAGAAAATACCTCAAATTATTTTTGAACAGTTCGTTGACTCAACAAGTTAACACCCTTTGTTGCTGACTGCATACTTCAATATTGTCAACGTTGCTATCTTCATGCATATTTACGTACTAACTTACGCAAACGGATTTCATTATCTTATCTCTGCCAAAGCCGTTGTGTAACAAAGCAACTACATTAACTATTCAGCATTATTTTTGGTAGCGCTGCCCAAGTAGCTTGGTGTATTTACCGTTTTACAAATTTTGACATAAAAAATTCCCATTATTATTCACAACGACGGGACGTTCCATCGGTTTGCCGCTGTCACTGTCACATTTCGTAAGAAAGAACGGGAAAGATCATACGCGCCAAGTGTCAATTTTGATCGAATTTTGTCGATTTTTATTTATTTTAAAAACGTTTACCTTACAATATCGAAATTCGAAAGCTATGAAATTACTATTTAAGTTAAGATTGTTTTTTCTTCTTTTTTTGTTTATAGTATCACATAATAAATAACCGAGTAAAGTAGGATTAAAAGTCCGAGTTAGAGGTTACTTTGGGAATTAATTGTATCGAGCGAAGTGTCATAATTCGTGTATCGGAAGCTATGTTGTTAAAGATAATATAGTCAAGAGCTACATATATTTTTTCCACGTCTACGAATATCAACGCCTCTTAGAAAAACATGATCATATAAGGAGATTTTTCGCCTTCTGGCTCAGGGAACCGCCTTAATCGCGTAAAATTAAGTTTAATAAGTTAATAAACAAGACCAGGTGCGGGTGCGGGTAGTAAACTCGCGCGCCTAGAAGATGTTGGTGTAAACTTTACGTAACGTCATACTACTCGTCCCGTCGTTGTGAATAATAATGAGTAAAAATGGTGAAACTTTAAGTTAGTGTTTTGTATCAAAAATTGTAACATATCTTCAAAAAGCTCTTCTTATGACAGTGTTTTTAAACGTATGCAAATGAAACAATCATGAAGGTAACAGGTACAAAAGTGTCGCCGGCATTGGATTTCTTTAAAAAGGCAAGACCCGAAACCATTCAAGGTTGGATTACGCATACTGCCTTAAATCTGAGTATGGCTTGAAGGGTGAAATGTTAAACACTTTAAACATCGTATCGAAAAGACTGATTCATTGATCCAACGAAGTTGAACGGAAAAAAGTAATTTAACGAGGAATATAAACCAAACAAACAAGCTCCAAAATGAGGAGAAGATTCATAACTAAATACATGCATTGGAGGCTAAATAAAAGCTTGCGATATATTTACTTAGTTATTAGTTTATTACACCAAAAGAAAGTCATTACGACGGATATAAGTAATTTCCTTTCCCCTTTAATTTCGAATATATTGTTTTATTTACTGTTATACTGTTAATAAATCAATGTTTTTATATTTTTAAGGTTGTACACTTTTCAAATCAACGTATTCAAATGTCGCTAGTGACGTGTCCAGACCGGAGTAGATCACAGTAAATTTTTAGGGATCCGTACCCACGGATGTCTGTCTGTCTGTCTGTCTGCGGGCTGCATCTCATGAACCGTGATAGCTAGACAGTTGAAATTTTTACAAATGTATTTTTGTTGCCGCTACAACAACAAATACTAAAAACAGAATTAAGATTAATATTCAAGTGGGGCTCCAATACAACCAACGTGATTTTTTTGCCTAATGGTACGGAACTCTTCGTGCGCGAGTCCGACTCGCACTTGGCCGGTTTTTCATTCTGATAGACATCTGTATTCTGTATCCAATTCATAAATGTTCTATCTTATCAAATGTCAAAAAACCCACCCTCACTGCTTCTAAGCAGTAATCTAAAGAGGTATACATTAGATAGCAGTATTTTCGGCTCAAAAGGGTTGAGATTAGACTGTTGAGAGACACTTGAGATTGGAGGGAGTTCTAATACGGCACTTGAGTCTTGTTCATAGCCTTTTCTTCAAATCAGGGCTTTAACCGCAAGCCACGTCGATCTTTCTTTCGTCTGTGCTTCTATCGTTTGAATGAGCAAATACACGATTTTCGAATTCCTTTTTGGCATGGTAATCCCTCTGACCGAGCACGTAACTCTTAATAGTGAAATTTTCAATCCTTACTTATTTCGAAACAATATGAATAGCAATCTGGAGGCCTTTCTCTAGTAACTTCATCAGTCATCTATTTGAAACCTGATTAAACAACTTTCGCTCAATAGAAAAAAATCGCGAACACAGGTCGCAAAACGCACCATTAAAATTTTGTAACTTTTTTTGCACAAATGCTATTAAAAGTAAAATGTTTTTTTTTTATTTCGTTCGAACATTTTTTTTTTTGTTAAAACTAACTAAAAACAACAATTCAATAACAATAATATCCGCGATCCCGATCCCGGGCACGCACGACCGTCCGCTCAGTGCTCAGCGAGCTGCCTTCAAAGAAGAACCTGCACTCCCTGCACCTTAAGTCTTTGGTCAAGAAATAAACAGAGCCACAAATATACGTAAATCCGGAACACATAAGTATGTTATTTGTCTTTAAGCTTTCTTGAAAAAGCGGTTTGCTCAATGACAGAAGCAATGAGGTGCTAAAATGCGGCGACTCTTTGTAGTTAATTAAAGAACGGAAAGACTTCCTCCAGACAGGGTCAGGACCTCAGATACACCGATAATTAACGATTATTATTGCGTCCAAGAAACACGGAGTTGTGACACTTGTGACATGTGTCATAAATGGTCGTGTAGGAAATGATACAATTTAATTTATCGTTTTAATGATTACTTGAGCAAAATACGATACGATGCAATGTTTGGTTTCAAGTAGCAGTTGTTTATATATATAGTTTAAAGGCAAAATTGTAGTTAATATATTAATTTTTTACACGTTTTAATCAAGGGCAAATGCCATAAAAAATGGACACGGAAACTAGACTATAATTGCAAGGGCAGACTCCAACCAAAACCTTAACAGATTAAAGTTGGCTCGATAGAAAAAAAATCACGAAATCATGATCCACTACAGGCTTCTTTTTTTTCATTTATTTATTAACACAAAGAACATATACATTCTAAAAATTGTGCCGCTGTAAACTGCTGTCTGTTACGCCACAGCAGTAAGTAATAAGGCAAATAGACACAAAATGCAAGATTTTAACGTTTTTAATAAAAGTTCTTTTAATAGATAACCATTTCTACTTCAACTGCTAAAGCGGGCGGCTAACTGACGTGACGTCCTAGCAAACCACGACCAGTGAAACCTGTGTCGAAACGTCGGTAAATAAAGGTAACAAAATAAATTCGCGATAGACCCGTTTGTAAATGTGATTTAGTAGTTTTCATAATTTTAGCTTATGTGCATAAATTGTTACAAATTTTTCAAATGCGTTTTAGACCTATGTTCTTGATTTTTTCTATCAATCGAAACTCAAAAAATCATGATTCGATTCGATGTAACACTAGAGAAAATCCTTAAGATTACTTATTAAATTTTTGGGATCTAAAAATCTAAAAAGCTGTAGGTACGATTTGTCAAAACTCCGGTCTCTGAACCTACTGCACCTTAAGTCAAGATTCCTTTACTCTCTATCTCTTTGGATTCTGCATTGTTACTGTATCCCAACAAATGTATTATCGCATATAAAATGTTGATGCAAACTTGAGTTGCCAATTTGGTATTTTGTATGAGTGACAAGGAACCTGTTAGTGTTAGTTTTGCTCAACAAAATAGATGTGAAATACGAAGCTCAGGTATCTAATAATACACTTATGCAAGTGTTGACTTAATATGCAATTTACTTGCAAAACAGAATTAGCATGAAACGGGATATTATTGTTATTAACCGGTCGCAAACTCGCAAACGAAAGGATTGCAAAACTGTTTCAACAGGAATATTTAATTGTACCTGCTTCGGTTCGTTCGATAAATGTTTTCGGTAACACCGGATATTTTTATATTGAAGTTTTTTTTTTATTACAAAAAGGCAAGCATTTGACCGCAATCTCACCTGATGGTAAGCGCCGATGCAGTCTAGGATGGATCATGCTTACCTAAAAGTGTTTCTAATGTCTCAAATACTTTGGCCGACATATTTCTAAAAAAATAAACACAATGTCAGCCAAAAGACATCAGGGATACCGACATTTACAGCACCTATGTACGGAATATTGCTCAGTAGCTTTTCCGTGAAGATTTTCTTTGGACCTGCATATACAATCTGCGTTGAAATTTAGCTGCTAGTCGGACCAGACTTTCTGAGGACTATGGGGTAGCCATAAACCAATGCTTTTTGTCAATGAGAGAAGAGAATATTTGGAGTAGTCGATCTCCAAACAAACTTATTTATTTATTTAGTTTTAGCCCCAAAATTTTAAGGTCGAATGTTGTCGTCGAATTCCTTTATTTTCGGAACCCAGGTGATGTGTACTACAGTAACATTTCTTACAATAAACAATACCATACATTTTAGCGAAGTGGGCGAATAGCGACCTCCATTCCGAACTTTACCACGTAGCGTAGGTGAGATATTTAATAAATTGTTTGTGGTTTTTCTAGGCGTTGCGTGGGGACTTACATGGCTCCGAATTGATATGGTAACGGAGCCCATAATGGAGCATTCCACGAAATTGCATACCGTTGTCCCGTACAAACGCGAATTTTCTAAAGATTTGCAGGTATAGGAGTTTTTTTTTTCAGTCAGAATGGATGTGATAAACCGGCTAAGTGCGACTCAATTAAGTATCAAATTGAATAACAAAATTTTATACATAAGTATTATCGGAGTTTACCAAATTCTACCCCAGGTTCGAATGAAAGGCAAAAGCTATTTTAAAAATCCATTACAAATTGTTATCGTGTTGATATGTCATGATCAGAATGTTATTTTTACTTTTTACCCCTTTTCCAGGCTGTTTTGATTAAACTGCAACATCCTATAGGGGTTAGTCCGATAGCCCGCATAACTGATTGGTTCACCTGCGGGCAAAAAATCCCCCCTCCACTTATAGCGGGCGCGAAGGACGCGTGCTTGCTTGCGTACGCGCATCTTCCCTCTCGTTCTAAGCGGGTTGTCTCATTCTGCCGTTTATAATCAGGTATAGATGGTACAGTTGGCTTTAGCGACTTTAGAGAGGGTTCCGTACCCAAAGGGTAAAACGGGACGCTATTAGCTATTACTAAGACTCCGCTGTCTGTCTGTCCGTCTTTCACCAGGCTGTATCTCATGAACCGTGATAGCTAGACATTTGAAATTTTCACAGATGATGTATTTCTGTTGTCGCTATAACAACAAATACTAAAAAGACAGACACCTGGTCTGGTGACAGACAGACGGACAGCGAAGTCTTAGTAATAGGGTCCCGTTTTTACCCTTTGGGTACGGAACCCTAAAAACTGTACTGTTCTCCTTTAATATGGTATGCCTCTGTGATCTGTGCAATAAAGATTAACTATCTATCTTTTTGATGATGACTGTACAAGGGTACAGTCGGCAGCAGAAATTGCTAAGCGGGTGAGGTGTTCAAAATGATCTTGATGCGACTTTATTGTTTAGAGCAGGGGTCACCAAAAGGCGGACCGCGGTCCGCATTCGGACCGCCGACGTTTTTTATTTAATTGCTTAATTAATAAACTCAATGAGAAATGGACCGCGATGGTCATTTTATTCTAAGAACCGGATCCCTGAAGAAACTAATTGGTGACCCCTGGTTAAGAGTGTGTCAAGGTAATTTTGAACACCTCATCTGCTTAGCAACTTCTGACTGACTGTACTAATGTATCCACCAGTTGACTTCCTACAAATGATGAATTTTATGAATATTGATAAAATGTTAATGCAGTTAGAACCAGTTTCAAACGCCAGTGGAATACAAGTGGATATGAGGAGGGAGATTGCAATTATAGCCAAAGATGACCATTTGGAGCAGAGTGGCTTTTACTTCTCAGAGAAATAGACTGATATGGCGTTATTCATAAACATTTGTCATATATAACAAGCTGTTGATAATTGTTTGTCCCTGTCTGTCAAATTCACATTTATGTTTGTTCGAAAGAGGCAATATTTAACAGTTTTGTAAGAGGTTACTAAGGTTTATGAATAACGGGTTGAGTATTTAAAGAGTGTCCGACCGAAACCGGATTTATTGGTGAATTCGAAGATATGGTTTTGATCTAAGAAAGGCCGAAACCGAACCTTTGGGTGAAACGTGATTTTTGTGCCGAAACCGAAACTTGACTTCAGCAATTGTCAAGGAAATTGTTATTGTCCAAAATGCTATGGAAAATAAATTGAGGCTAAAGGCTTAATTATATTATTGAATACTAATATTATAAGGCTACATATTTTGATATCCTTGTCATTCTAATTGGTATACTCATACATTAGGTAATTATTTAAAAATATAACAACGGTTTAGAACAATAGGAATAGAATTTTGTAGACTTATATTGACCGGGATATAGACCGTGATTACCTTTTGTATTATTTGTGAGCTCCCGATATTTCGACGCAGTTACATGCATCATGTTCACGGGTGACTGAAGATAGCGGGTGGGTGTCAAAGTTGGGTGTCACCCGTGAACATGATGCATGTAACTGCGTCGAAATATCGGGAGCTCACAAATAATACAAAAGGTAATCACGGTCTATATCCCGGTCAATATAAGTCTAGTGAAACTAACCGTGAATCATTCAAAACTCTAATAGAATTTTGTAGTCTCACAGACCAAGATTTATTTGTTAATAATTGTTATTTGTAATTATACTTTGACTTTCCTTAATAAAATTTATTTTGGAACTGTTGGAAGTTGTAATCGCAAATATGTTTACTTTGATATTGATATGGCAAATGAAATCACACACACCTGTAAACATAGTATGATAAGATTTCTTTTTAAATGAGCACAGTCAGTTTGTTGCAAAACCCATACAATATGCTGATTTTGAATGTATGCAGATTGCAGCAGCTAATACCATAAGACTTAATTACTACTAATACCAGACTGTTAAAAAGTTTAATACAAATATTTTATATTTTTGGTTAGTGATTCACAATATAATACATGCATGCAAGTGTAGGTCACTTTTTATAATTAAAATGTATATGACTCAACCAATTTTATGTTCCTAATTTTTTATTAGTGAACTGAATCACCCAACATAACACAGCTGTAAAAGACACAAGATACTTAACATACACACTAAAGTTATAGCCCATAGCGTATGACTCATTGTAGAAAACAAATCAAGGACTCCACTAAAGGTTACAAAAACAATCTTACCGAAGAGTTCTGTCAATTTCAGCATCACTCCTCCAATGTGCATGTCACCTTTTACAACCAAGGTGCGTTTCTCGTTCAGATCGGTCACGTAAACCATGAGATTCCATGATCCGTCGCCCACTATTTCTCCGTCGGCCAACATTTTGGAAGGATTTGTGTTCACTTAGCACTGAAAATGTCACTTCCGAAGCATCGCGGTTTATAACAGTCACGAAATCACCCAAGAAGCTCGACCGAACAAGCTCTACTGTCTACTGAACTGAGGGAGGAGGAGGACCGGACAACCGGAGTGCCGACAGAGGTAAACGGAGTGAGGGGAGGGCTTGTTTGTTTGACGTTGACAGTGGATATGCGCGGGACGTGAGTATTTTGTATCGGAACGTTACTGACCGCAATATTTTAATTTTAATCGCTCCAGACTACGTGGCGAGAAGCCGCGAACACGAGTGTGGAGTCGATTTCGATGATTAGCGAACTAGACTCCACACTCGCGTTCGCGGCTTCGCGCCGAGGTTCGCGCACGAATGTGGAGGGCCCTTAACCAGTCTTTTGATAAAGTTGGTCAAACCAAATTGTCAGTAAATAAGAACGAAAACAACTATACTCATCCTTTTCTTTTTGGCGCTAGTACTAGTGTAAGACAAAGATAGTAATCTATGATTCTCTCTGTCTATGTTGGAAATGAGACAGTCCATTGACAAACTATAGCAAAAGAAAAGATATGAATAAGTCAAATAAGTATAAATTACTTTACATCAAAATACAACGGTTATAAAAAAATGTATTGTGAATTAGTTTTTTTATTTGTCTTTATTTTATTTATCCTTAAAATACACCATAGCTTCTATGCCATAGCTTACATAATGCTTACATAACTCTTTTGGTATTCGAACAAACATGAAAACATCAAATTGACACTGACAGTATTTCGTAGATCCATGCATGACAGTTGCCGAGTTGCCGACTGTGTTGTCAGGTTGTCACTTTTGTGCCTTGTAAGAACGTTAATATTTTGTTTTGTGATGATATTTTATCAATAATTGTTATTAAAATACATTTGCATAAGCCCACGGTTTTGTATGTTGCTAATACGTACTGCTAATTTATTATAAGCAACCTATGATTTTATTAACTAAGCCATTTGTGATCACCATATGAGCAAGCGAAGTTTATCAACGGGGACGATGGTAGCTACAAAGCATAAAAACAAAGGTATATACTTTTTATAGTATAATAATTACTATTAGTAGCCACTCGGCATAGAAATTTCTATATCTGTGCCAGCCATACTGTTTTACAATTGTTTATATCATATGATAAAAATTGACGATTATTTTTATTTACAATGTAATTAATAATCATTTCAGTAGCACCATGTTCAACCCCCCCGCCCCAAGCAGATTCTCCATCAAGAGACAGTGATTCAGTGTGTGATTCTGAAGCAGCCAGCCCCGTCCCTTTCCTCTGCACTCAAGATGGAGCGGAAGGCGAAACAGATGTTGTCTGGAACTATTACACACCAAAAGCTGAACAAACAGCTGTGTCCCGAATCAAAAACTCCACACCACTCAGTAGAAAGGCAAGAAAAATATCAAAAACGAAACTAATTGACCGGCCAACAGCTAAACGCAAAGTTGTCAGTAAAGTGTCACACAAAAATACTGCATTATTCCAAGAGCTGATGGAATTAAACCAGAATGTGCATGAATTAATTACAAAGAAACGGTCCAGTGAAGTTATTGATGAAAAACAATCCGGAGGTGAAGAAGACATTTTTAGTGATTCCTCAGGCCAATCTCCCAAAAGCTGCTTTAAATCATCAAGGTGTCTTAGAAAAAACCTCTTAAGTTCAAAATTTGCTAAACCTGATACAGAACTAGCTTTGGAATCTGACGATTCAATGAATGAGTGCCTTATTAAAGCCAGTCAGGTTATTGAGGAAAACATACTGAAAGTAACACCACCGAAGAAACCTAGATATGAACCAAAATCAAAGAATATTAAGTCAAGTATAAACTTCCAAATGGATCAAGATTCTATGGATGCCATATTAAATAGCATTAAACTGGACTCACCCTTACTAACACGTACAAAAAAGGCTGAATCACCATGCCTTAATAATGATTCTTTTGATAACTTAGTAGGGAATTTAAATGACAGTACATTAGACAGGCTAACACAGGCTCCAAACAGTAAAAGTAAACTAAACAGCTCAAAAAGCACAAGCTGGATGATAGATGATATAGTTTTGCATGATGACAGCATGTCTAAGTCATTTTTCGGGCGGCATAACACGATGCCCGAGTCACCGTCAGTAGATAACAAGCCATCCACAAGCGGTATGGTTATTACGCGGTATAGCTCTATGCCACATGGAAATACTGAAAAAAGTACAGGTTTGTTAATTATTTACATTATTAAACCTTAGGGGTTACCAGGGACCGGACAACCCTTTCCGCGATAAAACCCTTTCAATGGGCGACACTTAAATACGGCTAACACATTGAAAGACTTTCCCTTTTGAACTGCAAGCCCATTCATACCCTTACCTTTGACTAACCCTTACCGAAAAGCTAACCAAAAATAAGGCTATCTCTTAATAAGGGTTACCCTTATCTTTAAGCGCTTTTTATAAAGGTTTCCCTTTCCGTGAAAGAGACAGGATTAGTATATATCTACGGTAGCGTATGAAAAGGAAAGAAAATACGTGCCTAGTCAAAGAACGCCGCCGTCGCCGCCGACGATCGCTCGGATTCGAAGTAATGTGTGCTTTATGAACAAGGTAGACGACTTAAATTAGCACGCTTATATGCTAAATATGCTAAAAGGGAAGCTCTTTATAAGGCTAACCCTTATAAGCAATATGCAAGGTGTTGGTGAGCGGATGATAAGGGTTTTGTAAGGGTATTTGGGCTACCGATTACTCAAATGTGGTAGCTTTATATAAGGGTTTTTAAAAGCAAAACAAAGGGTTTCGTCTGGCAAAGGGTATGGTGAGTTAAGCCTTATGCAATACCCTTATAAAACCCCGATAAGGGATAGCGGGCCGGTCCCTGGGGGTTACACAAACAACTTAATTTTGCAACTAATTGGACAACATAAAGCTGAAATAAGCTGTTTGAAAAAGCATCAAAAAAGAACGCCATATGTGTCGTTCTCAAGTAAAAGGTACCACTTTGTCGCTTACCATAAGAGTGAAATTTGCTTGCGTCTCTATACAAATAACCTGTCAGTGCGTCCTTGTGGTAAGCGACAATGTGGCACCTTTTACTTGAGAACGACACATATGAACAGTATACTTTAGAATTTATTTAAAATAAAAATAAATAAAATAAAATGCGCCGGCTGTTTGCCCAGCAGTGGGACACTAAATTAGGCTAGTAAAAAAAAAAATGCATGTATTTCAGACAACATGGTCCATACTTTGTTAGTAAAACTTAAAAAAAAAAACTTGTAACTAAGGTTAATTTAATAAAACTATCTTAGATGCTAAAGATAAATGCAGAGAGGACCTTATCAGGCCACTGTCCTATCTGACGATTCTGACGGCGACAACAGTCAGAAGACTGTTTATGGTCTTTTATTGTTAACTTAAAATGCTCCTAAACTTCTAAATTATGACAACAAAAACATTTATACCATTTCAGATCCCAGTGACTCTCCGATCAGATGTACTCAAGATGAAATCAAGAGGAAACATCAACTAGCGCGAGAGAAACTTCTCGCAAAAAGACTTCTACCATTCACTTCACAGTCCAGTCAAGTTCCACAGCCAACGGAAACTAAGAAAAAACAATTCCAGCCTAAATTTGCCAGTACAGTTAACAAGGTTCCTAATTCTACTAACAATGTTGGCAATGCAGTGAACAAGGTCCTTAATTTTACTAACAATGTTGCCAACACAGTGAACAAGGTCCCTAATATTACTAACAATGTTGTCAACACAGTGAACAAGGTCCCTAATATTACTAACAATGTTACCATCACAGTGAACAAGGTCCCTAGTTTTACTAGTAACATTACTAGTAAAACTGCCACTGCCAGCACAAATAACAAAATACCCCCAAAAGATAATAGTTCTTTAAATCAGGCTTCCAGTATGAATTTTCAACAATATAATGCTATGATTAGTGATAAGTCTAAAGATATAAAATTGCTTATTGAAAAGAAAAGGCAAGAGGCTCTGATGAAATTAAGACGCCGGCAACCGCAGAAATAAATTTACACATTGCTTGTTTTTATATGTTATATCATAGAAAAATAACTATAGAAGACATACACTGAGTCTGTCTGAACTAATTATGTATCAACTTTACAGAACAAAGTGTGGGATGTCATTATAAGCCAGTCTAATCTTACAAAAAAAATCTCTCAAAAAACGCAAAGCTCGATGTTAAGCTGTATTTTTGATATGATATTTGGACTCCTTGAAGGAATGTGAAACTATGTTTTGCAAGTTTTTTTTTTACTGTTATGAAAAAAAATGAGTTTTTTTTTATAAAATTCAAAACTAAATTTTATTTAAAAAAAAAACTCATTTTTTAAATCAGCCACATTCATCTTTTAAATATACAGCTAAAGCATCACATTTTGCGTCACATCTATTATATAGGTACGTCATAGTCTCATAGGAATTTGACGTTTATGACGACAGTTTAGTATGGATTTTTTTTAGTTCCATTTTGTTTAATTCCAATTTTTATGTCGCATGCTACTGGCATCCTATGGCTATGGGGTAACTGCGCCTGTTTGACCAATACATGTATAGAGTCGGACCACGCTAAGTTTTCATGCCAAGTAAAGTGTTACGTTAATTACAATTATTACCTCTAGATTTTTCGCTATACGGAATGGAAGATACATATTATGGTCTTAAATCCTCAATAGTCATTATTTTAGGCAAGGGTTCTCCAAACTTTTTGACACGAGGGCAGGGAACCGCTACATTTTCACGGACCGGATTGTATGAATATTGGCAGTTTTCGTTGTTCGGGTTGTTCCTCATTTCTTGTTTGTTAATGTTATTCACTTATTCCCAGTGGTAACAGATGAGAAAAAAATCCCACCTGTTACCAATAGCAACAATTTGATGGTAACATCTCGAAATAACCCAAAGGAGCTTGCCTTAAAACGGGTTGAGAACCCCTGGCTGAAGTATTTCAACAATTATGTTATGTTATGTGTTATGTACCATTGTGATAAGAAGAGTGACTAAATTATAATTAAATGTGTATAAGTAACATATCTATTATACTGAGTTTGTAATCAATTTTTTAATTTGTGTTTTTTTTCACCTTTAAACCAAGCCCAAGCCTTAAGGGCCTTCCACACTCGTGCGCGTGAAGCCGCGATTGCGAATGTGGAGTCTAGTTCGTTAGCGAAATCGACTCCACACTCGCAATCGCGGCTTAGCGCCGCGATTCGTGCGCGAGTGTAGAGGGAGCTTTAGAGTGGAGCAGTCTATACTACTCTTTCAGCAGTCTGGAGCGGCTAAACGCCGCTATACGTATTTTAGTTGTCAATGGCTTAAAGGACTCGCATCCAGGCCATAATTGTTTAAAAAAAAGTAGTTGTCAAAACAGTGTCAAAATGAAATTGGAAAATTAACATAATAGTTTAATAGTTAATAGCTACGAAACTCGAAAATCATAGAGAAAGTATGATAATTTGGTAACTTAAATTATCATTAGACACAGTGCAAGTACCGTAAATACGAATTTCCAGAAAACAATAAAAACATAACCTACACTTCGAATCAAAATTGCTGATAAACTTAAATACGAAATCTTGAAAATGGCTTTAAAATACTCTCGGCTACTTGTGCAAGCAGTTACTACAGGCGTAAGCAGGTGTAATGTAAATATGCATCGGAATTTAGTGACCAGTTCACCTGCAAGACTTGGTATGGTGCCTATAGTTGTTGAGCAAACCGGCAGAGGCGAGCGTGCGTACGATATTTACTCTAGACTTCTTAGAGAGCGGATTATATGTCTTATGGGGCCTATAAACGACGATATAAGCTCTCTAGTCGTCGCGCAGCTGCTATTTCTACAGTCAGAGTCAAGTAAGAAGCCAGTACATCTTTACATCAACTCTCCTGGCGGGAATGTGACTGCGGGACTCGGTATTTATGACACCATGCAGTATATAACACCTCCTGTTGCGACTTGGTGCGTTGGTCAAGCTTGCAGTATGGCATCTTTGCTTCTTTCCGCTGGTGCTCAAGGAATGAGACATGCTTTGCCAAACTCGAGAATAATGATTCATCAGCCGTCTGGTGGAGTTCGAGGACAGGCTACTGACATACAGATCCAAGCTGAAGAAATTTTGAAGCTAAAAGCACAAATCAATCAATTATACGTTAGACATACAGGTTTGGCTTTAGAAAAGGTTCAAAGTTCTATGGAGCGAGACCATTTTATGTCTCCAGTAGAAGCTAAGGCCTTTGGTCTGATCGATAATGTTCTGGAACACCCAATGTCTCATGCAATGGATAAGGAATGTGCTACTGGAAGTCAAACTCCTAAATTGTGATCTGTATAAATCTATGTGATATGTGAAGCATATACTTATTGATTAAATAATTCCGTTAGTTGCAAGAATTGTTTTATTGTGTATAATGTAACTGTTAGAATCACGTTTTCTTTTTGATGGGCTGCAGCTATAATGGAATGGAAGGGCTTTTTATAGGCTTTTGAGTGGTTAGATGCTGGACCAATAAATACATTTTGAGTGAATGTAATGCTTGCAGTAGGACTACAGTTATTTAGTAGATATTTATTCAAGCTGCACCCTGACGAGATTTGTTTTTTTTTTTGCTTTTATTTATTACTAGCTTTTGCCCGCAACTTCGTCTGCGTGGAATCAGTAACAGAAGCTATAGCACGTTTTACACCTGGATAGTGTTTTTTTTTTTTTTCTTTTTTTTTTTACGTGATATTCAGCAAACGAGCAGACGAGCCGCCTGATGGGAAGCAGTCATCGTCGCGTGTAATAGTAATAATTAAATTTGAGCATAATTGATATCAATTATCAGGCATTTTATTAAATCTCTTAATTTACCTCCTTTTCACTCTCTTTAGGGATGATTTCCGACATAAAAACTATACTATGTCCTTCCCCAGGACTCAAACTATCTCTATGCCAAATTTCAACTAAATCGGTTCAGCGGTTTAAGTGTGAAGAGGTAACACACAGACAGACAGACTTTCACATTAATAATATTATTATATTTAGTATGAATTATTTTTTTATCTAAAAATTGCCACTTGAATTCTGACTGTGAACTCAACTGGATGATTCTTTAAAGTTAATTGAATAAATAAATAATTTGCCTAATAGGTACCTCCTGCAAATTAAAAAATATTTCAACTTAAAAAATACTTCAGTTCTATGTGGTGGTAGACACACATATATAGTTTGGTTGGTGTGAATAAAAGAACACATTCTTAAAAACATGTTTATTAAATTACCTAACTAACTTAAAATAACATAATAAGGGGTAACCAAAGAGTGAGTATTATATCCTCTTTGGAGCTACTGAAGTTACTGAATTAACTAGTGAAGTAATTCACAGCGTACGAAATATGCATATATAGTTTAATTAGCAATAATTAACTTTTATGTGTAGTGGGTGGTTTGAAAATGTGATGTCTACCTCGAACTTTAAATGCACTTTTCGTGGGGTAGTCACACAAATCTCTGTTTTGACATTTTGCTGGGACGTCAGTTAGCCGCGACCACGACCAGTGAAACCTGTGTCGAAACGTCGGTAAATAAAGGTAACAAAATAAATTCGCGATAGACCCGTTTCTAAATGTGATTTAACATATATAGTTTGTCAAAGGACTGTCTCATTTTAAACATAGAGACAATCATCTTTGTCTTACTTTGTCTAGTACTAGCACCCAAAAGAAAAGGATGAGTATAGTTTTTTTTGTTCTTAATTGGGTTTGACCAACTATCTATATCCATCTTTTCTTTTCAGTGATACATTCTGCGCATGACTACGACTGATAAAAATAAAATTAATAAAAACATATTTTTATAGTAAAAAATAGCAACTGATAACAATATTATCTGATTTATCAAAAATTAAAAATCTATTTTGGGATATTGTTCTGATTTCTGCGGCATGTAACTGATTTCGGAATGCACTGATACTATTCATTTCTCGTAAACTTGACTCAATAAATGATTACTTGTTATCGTAATGCTAGGGTGTAGTTAAGTAATTGTGAATGTTTATATTTATTGTAATCAGATCTGTGATCTAACACGTAATAATGATTACACTTGTTTGAGGAAATCATTTTCTGATTGTGTGAAATGAGACCACTTTACCACTTTCACTTCATAATAAAATAACAGGCGTAGTGACCGCGGCCTAAGGCCTCATACGCACAAGCGCTTTTTCGACGCGCGTTAAAAAAGCGTTTGAATGACACAAATGCATACATGTGTATTTATTATTTTATTCACACGATGGCGGTGGCGCTTTTTATCAAGCGTTGTTGGACTTTCGACTAATATCTTATTTACTGTTTGCATGTGCTAAAAAGCATTCTATACTGTTTAACATAAGGATGAAGTTGCATCGCGCATGTTTTTGCCAGTGACGAGTACTGGGCTTCTCTCTCAATTTGTATTTGTATTTATTTATTTGCATAATCATGTACATTACATTTACAGAGATGGTATTTGCAAAGTAAGAGGCACTGATACCCTGGTAGGGCATAGCAAAAAATATCTTACACACTAACATAAAATTTACATATTAAAATACAATAATAATTTATCAAAACATTCATATAACATTCAATGCAATTAAATTAAATTTAGCTTTTGTACGTGCCAAAAAGCGCTCTATTCTAACTTAATATACGGTTCAAGTTGCATCGCCCGCATGACATCGCCAGTGACAGAGCACCGACCGGACTGAACAACGTGGCGGGCATCCTCTTTGCCCAAGACCAGGGTCTTGAAGTTAGCTTCTGTGAGGGTGAAGGTGGAGTCAGGGTCGTCTTCGGGCTCGCCTTCGTAGACGGACACGTTGTTGAGGTCCAGAGCTGGAAGGTTAAAAGTTGGCTTAAGATTGGGTGTTCATGGACATGTCGAGGCTAATTGCGCCTATAGATGAGACCCTACCGCTAAAAACCAAAATCGATATGTCTATCTGCCTCTCTATCGCTCAAATATACAAGAGCACTAGAAATAAGCTTATTGTACCTACTACTGTTTTTTTACTGCGCCGGGCAAGTGCGAGTCGGACTCGCCCACCTAGGGTTCCGTACATTTTTTTTTAATATTTGTTGTTATAGCGGCAACAGAAATACATCATCTGTGAAAATTTCAACTAACTATCACGGTTCAACGGTTCAACAGCCTGGTGACAGACAGACAGACGGACAGTGTAGTCTTAGTAATAGGGTTCCGTCCTTTACCCTTTGGGCACGAAACCCTAAAAAGCATAATCTGCGCCTTGCTTTTAAACAGTGGCGTAGTCACGTGGCAAAAGTAGCACATCCACGGGCGCCACGCGTTTGGGGGCCCCGCGCAGGTCTACGCATTGTGGCCGTAAAAAACCTAAGTTTCACTTAGTTCACTTCGTCCGACAAAATTAAAACGATACATGGGCCGCATGCAGGGCCGGATCTAGGGTAGAGCGAGTGGAGCGGCCGCTCTAGGCGCCGGATGGCAAGGGGGGCGCCAAAATGGCAAATGAGAAAAAAAAAGTTTTGAAAACGACGCGAGTGTGACGCGGGCCTAAAATACGGTTCGTTTTGCTTTTGGGTAAAAATCTTCAACGAACGGCGCCAAACCCCGATTTTTCTCTACCCTGATCAAGGACTCGGGCCGGCACTGACCGCATGATATAGTTTGCTACTGGGCCTACGCTGGCTTAATCCGGCACTGCTTTTAAAGAGGCAAAAACATCTCCAGCGCGCTACTTCTTCTGCTTAGAATAGAGCGATGGCAAGGAAGCGTAGTAGGGTTGGACGTATGGCCACGCGTTGGGCGGACAGAATAACGTCAAAGACAAAAGCCAGATTACAGGCTAGCATACACCGGGCCCAAGATAGAGCGGCTTGAAGAGCTGGTAAAAACTGCCCACAGTCGTCATGCCCCTCAGCCATGAGGATATGACAAAGAAGATACATAATATGTATACTCACTCCAGCTATAGACACTGGTGCCCTTAATAATGTTGAACAAGAACACTCCGCCCAGCGCCCGCGCCTTGTTTTTATCCACCGACGCGAGTCTGGCCTTAATCCTGCTGACTATGTCTGCCTTGCCCGAGTCAGACTTGCCGGACGCGATTTCGCTCTGATTGGCTCCCTGGAATGGAAAAAATATTTTGAAAACTTGACTTGCATGGCAGTTGCCAATAAGTTCTTCTTCAAGCACGGCGCTCCTGTGCTGTGGGGTGCTCGTGTGGGATATGTAACTATAGTTTTTCAAAGGACTGTCTCATTTCAAACATAGACAGAGAGAATCATACTACCTTTGTCTTACACTAGTACTAGCACCCAAAAGAAAAGTATTTTTGAGCCATTTGTCTGGATCTGGATCGATATTTTTGCCTTCGACTGTACCTACTATACCTAGTTGATGGAAAAAGAGTCGGACCACGCTAAGTTTTCATGCCAAGTGCTACGTCAAGTATGGAGCTTATAGGGATATGCATTTTCACTGCAATGTTTGTGCGAAGTTAGCGTGGTCAGTCTAATTGCCTAGAAATTTCTAAGTCCAAAGTACCTAATACCTATTACCTACTTAGTCATTCGAAATCGGTGTCACATGCTATGCTTATATTGTTAAAAGGCACCGCCTTTACGTTGAAACGTCTCGAAGTTCGTTTGTTTCTTACGTAACTAACGAAAACGGGTTAAGTCATCCGTCAAAACAAAGAGACACTTGATTTAACCTTTTGAAGACCCTACAATGGTTATGTAACTTATGTATGTGTGCGTTTTGAACAGCCAGCATCAAAAAAATGGCTGCCTACCAGATTGACCCCCATCAGTGGCCATTTACATGGCAACGCGCATGGGAATATACAAACTATACAAAGTAGATAGGTAACTCATGATTTAAATTTTTACATTCTTGTAAATTGTTTTAATGATAAGGGACTTAGGTACTTAAACTGTAAATAATACTTAATATTGTCTTCGGTTACTGTATGAAGTACTGTGAGGCTATGGATAAGCGTGTATCATCTGTTTTGTATTAGTTTTTCTTTCTTACATTTGTTCTGTTGTCCTTTCTAGACTGTATCATGTACCTAGTTTGTATAAATACTTTCTATTATAAATTTCTCAGTGTATTAGTTCGCTGTAATGCTGTGTAAATTTTTTGAATTAATAAAAATAAAAAAATAAAATAAAATAAAGGTGTTTGAAGTCGAAGAGAATATAACTTTGCCCGTTATCTCTCATCTCTTACGGATTCGACGGCTCGTCAACCCGACCCTTTTTATGCGTCGACCTAAGAACCTAGTATTTGCTGCCGAGCATTATTCCCTCATTTGATCGCATTCTCGTATTCAGAGGTTTCCATTTTGGTCCTCAGGATTATTTATTCGTAGGACGTATGTTATTTATATTGTTGTAGTAGTTTTTAGGAATTTGATACATTTTGGTGGACAGATAGAGTTCCCTGTTCTATACAATATAGGTAAGCGCAATTTGACCGTATGTCTTTAAACAATCGCTACCGTCACATGGACTTAAGGTAAATATTATTCACTATTCATAATTTTTTATTATACAATATATCTTGTAGTAACGAAACGGCCAATATTCGGTTAGGTTAACTCAATATGAAGCCTATGAAATGTCACTTCGAAATATCACTTCAATAAAGTAAATAATAAAATTTTCACTATTCTGTGATTGTAAGGAAGTACCAAAGTTACTAGATATTCTTGCCTGCTATATTAGTTCCTTATATTACATACAGATTGTAACTTTTAGTGCAAAAAAAATACATGATGGAATTATTTCTCGAAGATATTCTCTGCCAGTCAACCATTGGGCCAAACAGAAACATTGAGTTTGAATGTTTGGAGCAGGTGGCTTTGTGGTTGTTTGTACAGTGGCACGACAATTTTTTTTTATTCATGTCATTGAGCCCCTTCCACACTCGTGCGCGAATGCGATTAACATTTGTTTTTAAGAATAATTTAGATTATTCATGGTAATGTTACGGCTTTGGTATAGAATATACTTACATGGTATGACCTAACTGCTGAGGCAAGTTCATTAATTAATAACGAAATTCGTAAAATAAAGGTACATATAAGTAGTTTATCAAAGGACTGTCTCATTTCAAACATAGACAGAGAGAATCATACTATCTTTGTCTTACACTAGTACTAGCACCCAAAAGAAAAGGATGAGTATAGTTTTTTTTGTTCTTATTTACTTACTGACAATTTGGTTTGACCAACTACCTATATCTACATATTGCACAACTGCACATACACCAATGACACTTCCAGAAGTTTATGCCAGAGTTAAGTATGTTTATGCTAGAAAAGCATACGGAACACACTTTCTATTTCATCACAATAACAATAGCAAAACAATAAAAATAAAACCACTCTCAAATATAAAAAGCAGGCAAAAAATAAAAACCTACTTCGATAAAAAATTAAAATATAAAATTGAACTGGCTATTAAAATAAAAAAAATAACATTTTTAAATTTGGAACTCACCATGTTGTGTGTCGGGTCCCGTTGCTCGAAACGTTGTGTGGAGATTTGAGCTTTCACTCTCGATCATACTTCTTGACTGACCATTCAAGAAACAACCATATTGCTCTTGAAATAAAAACTCTACTGTTAACTTTTGAGTGATTTGCACCGATGACTTTTTGAAAGATTCCATATGCAGCCGGTTTATAAGATATCAACCTTTATGCACTTTGAATAGAGATCAAACTATTGTATCATATATTTTGTTCAGGGTGTCTAAAGGTGGGACAGACATTGCAAAATGAAGATGACGGCGTTATGGCGTTATGGCATATTATATATTATATGTTCGTTAGCTTACGGCCTAAGCGATTATGAATATTTATACAGAATTACGGGCTCGAAGCCCTTATATTAATACCAAACACTTAATTTATACGTTTACAGTTTACCTCCTCTACCGGGCACTAGTCTACTTTATAATCTTAGAACAGATTTCGCACGCAATAGGTCCTATTATGGTTCCTCTAACACGATGGCCCAGCGTAGGCCAGTCTAAGGGACGCAGCTATGCGGTGGAATGAGATAGCAATATCACTTGCTTCCTCTAACGCATAAATTGCTATGCATTTGCCAGCGTCCATAGCTCCATAGGCTAGGTAGCTATATACATTAATATAGGTTGGTGTCAAATCTATATCTACACGTGGTACAGTCAGCAATCAGCATCAATAGTAGCGGATGAAACAAGGCGCCAAAAGTACCTAATCTGCCACCCAGTAGGCCGAGCACATGATTGGCGCGACAGTATCTCGCCGCGAGATAGACTACCCGTCTTTTACTAACTGTATGAATTAAAGAGGGACGGGTAGTCTATGTCGCGGCGAGATACTCTCGCGCCAATCATGTGCTAGCCCGGCTGGAATACTTAACCCGGTAAATAAGGTTGCCAGAGCTCAACGAGGGAGAGGAGTGCAACGCGCGTGTAATATCTCCGGTGTTGCAGGCGTCCATAGGCTACGGTAACTGCTTACCATCAGGCGGGCCGTATGCTTGATTGCCACCGACGTGGTATAAAAAAAAACTTTCCCAAATAAAGATAAATTACAATTACAGTTCGCGTTATCTTTATTGTTAAGTTCGAAAATGGAAACAAAAAAAACTTAATAAAATATAGTTGGTCAAGCAAGTCTTGTCAGTAGAAAAAGGCGCCAAATTTACAAAATGTAGGCGCGAAAGGATGTCGTCCCATAGAAAATTTGAATTGCGCGCCTTTTTCTACTGACAAGATTTGCTTGACCAACTATACCTACCCACTAGTTTACATTGTTGTTCACTGGGTTAAGGATTAGATACTCGCGTTAGACCGGGCCGTGACCGGGCCGGAGCTTCCGGCGCTTCGTTTTCTATGGAAATCATCACGTGTTCACCTGTCATGTCATAGAAAAATAGGCGCCGGAAGCTCTGGCCCGGTCACGGCCCGGTCTAACGTGAGTCACCCTTTATACATATATTATTATACTCTTTGACTGGGTTACATAAAAAACAATTAAATTGCACTCAGCGACTACTATACGGATACAGAGAGAAACGAATACAGACAAAAAATGGAGTCTGTTGTGAATTGGCAGTTGAACTCCATTTTGACCTCATTTAAACTAGGAGGATATAACCAAACGGAGTAGCCATTCACAGGCGTTCCCCTCTGTCGAAAATAGTCGGCCAATCTGACATGGCTATTTTTACGTTACGTATATATTAAGGGCCCTCCACACTCATGCGCGAATCTCGGCGCGAAGCCGCGAACGCAAGTGCAAGTGCTTCGCGCCGCGATACGCGAATGAGTGTGGAGGGACCTTTTGACGTTCCCCTCCCCGCAGAAATCGGCAGACTTGTACAGAAAATTACAGATGTGGCGTCTACGTTTGGTTATATCCTCCTAGCATTGAAACGTTTAATATTTTATGTTTTTGAACGCTACAGGCCGTGTTGTGGTTTCTAAACGCAGCTGTCATGCCGCTGTCAAATCTGTCAACTGTCAATAGCCATTGGATGCGTGTATGTCATATCATAACCTCAAAACAAAATATAATTGAACATGTTACGTTTGTTTTGATTCATTGAGTTACTTATTTAGTTGATTGTATTGTCGAACATCAGTTTTATTCTATGTAGAAATGAGTAGCAGCGAGAGCGAAGATGATTATGATAACCCCGAGAAAATTGAAGATTTCGACGACGGGGAACGAGTAAGTTGTTTTAATACTTTACGAACATAGACCTAGCATTACATAGATCAGCTATACGCGTGCGCCCGTGACAAAACATACGCAATGCGACGATATGATAGGTCGAGTAGATTTGTAGCCCACCATAAACCATACTAAATTTACGGTGGGGAATTAAAAAAATGTGAGACTGTGACAAGGACAATCAATAACAGCGCTTTCGTTTGGTCATTTCCCCCCACCCCTCATGACCGATCCAGTTATACTAGATTCATGTTTACGAACCACTTCTAACTAGGGCACAAATCTATTTATTTTTATAAAATATTTTGATTTGTGTTTTTTAAGTAGTCACACTACTATATATAAATTATAAACACAATTATAAACTGAAATAGATATTATACACTAAAGAAAAAGTGACCATGTCCACTGGTGGCCTAGGCAGGAATCGAACCCATGTCTTCCGCTTACGCGGCTAACATTCTGACCACTAGACCGGCCGGCCGGCCACCGGTGGACTTGGTCATTTTTTATTTAGTGTTATATCTATTTCAGTTTATAACCAAACTTCTGTTAAATAAATATACTTTTTTGTTTAGACTGTTATTAGGTCTGAGTTATCGACTCTATCTTTTGAAGAACTACAAAAGTTAAAGGAAAGAATAGGAGCCAAAGTGTACAAGGAAGCGATATTTGGAAAAAAAGATGGCGAGGTGGAATCCGTTAAAACAAAGGTGTTTAAGAGGGAAAATAAAAACAGACCCCGAGAAATGAGCTCCAAAAAGCCTGTGTCGATGATGATCGATGTGCCAAAAGTGAGGAAGAAGGAAATTCGTGATCCCAGGTATGGTGTGTATTGTATACCAGTCATTGAATTTTGCCACCTAAAATCCGATGTCTGTTATTTAATCTCATTGCTATTGATGTCTGATGCCTATTTTGTTGCCAACTCTTGTCTATTTCACTCTAAATATGTATAATGTAAGGTAGTTAACCAATAAATTTTTAATTTCAGATTCGATCCTCTCTGTGGAGAATTCAACAAGAAGCAGTTTGCCGATGACTACAATTTCCTAACAGAAATGCGCATGAATGACATCAATGCCACCAGGGCCGAGCTACGGCAGACCACAGACCCAGAGAAGGCACTCAAACTGCGCCGTCTCCTGCAGAGGCTGAATGAACAGCACAAAGCTAGCAGAATGAAGAAGATGGAGAGAATGGAGATGGAGAAACAGAAGAAACAGGCTGAAAAAGAAGTTAGCGAGGGGAAACAGCCATACTATAAAAATAAATGTGAGTTTATTATTAAGAGTACCTGTAAGAAATATATGATGTATTATTTATGAGTTCCCGATATTTCGACGCAGTTACACGCACGACGTCGAAATATCGGGAACTCATAAATAATACAAAAGGTAATCACGGTCTATATCCCGGTCAATATAAGTCTAGTGAAACTAACCGTGAATCATTCAAAACTCTAATATATGATGTGTTGGGTCTTAATGCATATATGTACTATGAGATGAGACGTGTTGATGCATGAAACTTACATTCTCCCTACTAGTTATATAAAAAAAATACATACTTGTCTTCTTAAATATTTGGAGATGCATTGACACATGTTATGATAGCCATATAGTTATAGAATCGGTAAGATGCAGATGTAACTCTTCTGCTGATCTTTTCCTTGTTGTGGTTAATATTAAATAATAGTGGCTAATATAATATTTAATATACATATGGGGACCATATATATATGGGGGGAAGAGCGTCCTCAAAGTAGACCCCAGATGCGTTGGGACGACGACATTAAGAAGACTGCGGGGAAACAGTGGCTCTAAGTCGCACAGAACCGCGACGAATGGCGCAAAATGAAGGAGGCTTACACCCAAAGGGTAGAAAAAGGCTAAAGAGAGAGAAGAGAGATACTTACTTAATAGTAGTAAATGAGTAATAGTGGACAATTCAACATGCATGACCTTTGACCGTCCTTTTGCATTTTTTTCCTAGAATCTTTCCAACTATTGAGCGCGGAGGTGTTTTATGTGTGTCAGAATTTATGCAAAATTGAACCCTATCACTTTGAAACAAAGTTCAAAATCATGTGGGAAATATATTCCCTGCGTTGCTTAAGCTTTTTTTACAAAAATTTGGAAGTTGCTCATATATGTACTTTCTTTTCGGTTACAGCTGAAAAACGCGTGGAAGACCTAGTGTCCCAATTCGAAGAGCTCCGCAAAGAGGGCGCCCCCCGCGTGCATCGACACATCAAGCGGCGCCAGCAGAAGGTCAAGCGGCGCTCACACAAGGCCCCGACCGGCGTCAGCTGATCATGTCCTTAAATTGTCCACTTTTTTGTATGTTTAGTTATTTCTCTGCCGTTTAAGTAAGAAGTTATTATGGTTAGCTACAGATAAGTTGAATACTTGGCTGCATGAAGCTGATTTGCATTATTAAGTAAATATAAACAATATCTATATTTAAACTAGTTTTACTTCCAAAACTCAGCTACTTACTAGTATATACTGCGCAACTTCTTTACCTTACCAACCACCTGAGATAAGAGGTAGACCTGTATCAGATTTAGGGCTAATAGGGGGGGGGGGGGGGGGTTATTACTGCAATGTTCTGAACCATAAGCCATAGAGTAACTTATACATACTTGTTTTCACAGATAATAAAATATTATGACATTGATGCATCAAGGCGGTTTGTTTACAAACGGCCTATCGGGAAACGCGAAAATAGAAATTTAATTATCTGTCTCTTTATCGTTCGAATATGCAAGTCTCTATCACTTGGTTAAGTAACGAAATTTCGATTTTCTTGTTTCGCGTAATATTCCTTATTGCACCAACTATACTTTATAACAGACTGATCAACGTCACTGAACAGTACATAATTTTTTCCACACTGTACACCTTCGACCATTCTTAGATAAGGTTTAATCCACTAATAGACGGCGCTGCTTCCGCTCACATGTAAATAGGGGTAGTTAGGGTTTACGGGTTTGTTTGGATGAAATTACCCGGGTATGAAATTAACCGGGTATGAAATTACCCGGATCTGGATCCAGATCCAACTGATCTTCCGTACAATTTCAAGCTGAATTCCAAACTGGAGGCGCAGGGTCAAAAACTCTTTTAGTATGAGTTATGTTTATGCGTCTTTTCTGTGGACGTCATCAAATAACTGGTCTCTGGAGCCTAATTTTCTTACTTTATCCTTATAGACACCTTCAGATATTACTGCATTTGTTAGTTACGCGGTATTAAATGTCCACAGAAAAGACGCTGGTTTTCCCGAACGTTGTTGGATATGACCATATTTATGTAAAAAAAACAAAAACAGGTATAATATTTATTGATGTGCCGTCGGAAAGTTTCCAAAATTGCTAAATTACCACATGGAAAATATACGGAAACTTCCGATATTTTTGATTGGGAATCGAAATTTTACAATTCTAAAATGAAAGTTTCCTTTGTTTCTTGTGATTATTTTCTGAAATTTCCGTGAACTTTTCCAACTTTTTGGAAACTTTCCGCAACTTTCACATTCTGTAATAATAATAATATTGGTAAGGTTTTCTAGCATCCGAAAGGCACAAATTTTCAGTGCACAAATAAATAT
The DNA here is from genome assembly GCF_947568885.1 of Cydia strobilella. Lineage (NCBI taxonomy): Eukaryota > Metazoa > Arthropoda > Insecta > Lepidoptera > Tortricidae > Cydia > Cydia strobilella. The sequence continues at coordinate 4,605,650 of NC_086056.1, forward strand.
ATGCACAGTGAATAATTAAATGTTCTATCGTTAAGAGATCGGTAAGATTAAAATAAAAGTTTACAATGGTGTTTTGTTTTATCATACACTCGATTTAGGATTTTCCAAGAAACAGATACCTACTGATTAGATAGATACAGATTATTCGTAATCCACTGGAAAAAAATGAAATTACCTAAATGATTAAGGGTCTCCCACAAGCTCGGTTCTCCATACAAACGTAATTCCGCTCTCATTTTAAAACGACTAGCTAGATTACTCTGATACTTTGTACTTACAATAGGATAAGGTATATCTATGTCTGTAATTAGTTTATGTAGCTTCAGATACCATAGTTACAAAAATACAGCGAATTTAAGTTTTTCATACAAAACTTGTTTTTGCTCTATTTCGTCTGTTTTAACTATAAACTGGAGCTATAGGTATAAACTAATTTCAGACCTAGATAAACCTCATGTCATCGTATGTGCAAAGCTTCATTACAATCCAACACGTAGTTTTAAAATGAGAGCGGAAATACGGGGTTCAAAATCAAAGATAAGCAAGATTATGGAGGAGGGATAAAATCGAGTTCCCTAGTTAGTCAAAGGGGTGACAGTACTGAAAAGGTTAGGAACCACTGCGCTATTCGAATAGTTATCCACTGAAGAGCTTCTTGACCTCATCGGCAACTTGGCTCGCGTACCGGTAGCCACTGAACATGAGCCGGTCCAGCGCCGGCGCAGGTTTCACCGAGTCACCTGTCCTGAAAATCGTAAGTGTGGGAATCAGATATTAACGTGGTAACAATCATATTATAACTCGGGCCCGTTTCTCAAAAGCAATACAAGTAGTAGCTTGCAATACAAGTGGAAGTCCCTTTCGAACAAAAGCAGCCAAAAAGTGAAACCGCTTGTATTACAAGTTACAAGCTTTTGAGAAACGGGCCCCTGGGATCCATTTCTCGAACGGTATTAGACTAATATGATTAGTCCACGAACTGTCAAGTCGTATGCCATGACAACACACTAATAATATTAGACTAAAACCGTTCGAGAAATGGGCCCCAGGGGCCGATTGCATAACAACATGTGACTAATAATATTAGCGGAAGTCTCTTTCTAATTCATTTATCAGTACATATAAGTAACATTTCTAAAATACTGGCGCAGCTATGCTACGAGGTGCAAATCGGCGTAGTCAGTGGTAAGTAGGCGCACTTACATAAATTATTAGCTTTGATTATTATGTACAAAATGAAAATAATAGTTACTGGCATTTAATCGTCCAAGGTTTGTCGACGTAATAGATGTGCATCGACACGATGCCGTACGATGACACCCACTCGTACAGGCACGGAGGGGCGAACGGGATCGTGAGCTGAAATTAAATTAAGTGTTGAATTAAGTGTCGAGCCAAGCCCATGTGCAGAGCGTGCACGGAAGAAGAAGAAACAACAAAACATATTCTCCTTGACTGTAAACAGGTAGAAGTGTATTATATAGGAGCAAATACCTAGGGAATCCATGTACACTGAAGGAGGCAACTAGCAACCTGAAGACTGCTAGGCTTCGTGGAGGAGCTGGGGTGGTTAGAGTAGCGCTACCTCGTTTCACGCAAAATAGGCACATTGGGATGTCGATTTGCGGAAAATGCCCAGTAAAACTAACTAACTAAGTGTTGAGCCGAAATTTCAGTTTAGGTTTCAGTTGGTTGCGGCATAAAAGTTCTGTTTCGGCTGAAGGTTCGGTTTCGGCTTTGGCAAAGAATCCGGTTTCGGACAATAGATGAAATAGAATAAACTATACAACATAAAATGCTCAGCCATTTTTTATCTTATTTAAAGGCAGTAATTCCTACAAAAATAGGATTCAAGGACAGTTCTTAAAGAGCCACTTATTAAGGAATCTACCCTATTTGGAAATTAAAAAATTATCTAGATGATAGGTATGTTACGATTCTATTTGTCTTTCCTATCCAGAGGTAATGGACATCGACTCTTAAAAAAACGATTGGTCTAAGATCTAAGAAAAGTCTGCCCTAATCTGGAGCAGGAACAATAGTACAAAGTACATTTCGATGCTAGTGCGGAAAGTATGTCATGTCATGTCAAGAATGACATATCCGCACGTGTATCGAACGACGTTTTTTAATACAGTTGCGAAAAAATAAGAAAAGCAACAAGTATTAAGAAATGGAATTCGAAACTTTTTATATTATTATTAATTCTGTGACATCACTGACATTGACATTATGAAGAGGTGTTTTTCTAGCTTTTATTCGACTAGAATTTTTTTAAATTTATACTTGTTCCAAACAAGTATAAATTTAAAAAAATTGGAAAAGTAAAAAGCACTAGTTCGCGAAAACCAACTTTCCGCACGCTTAACAGCCACGAAAAGTAGCACTTTTTGAGCAACTGTATTAAAAAATCTTTTTTAGTGTTCCGTAGCTCAAAAAGAAAAAAACAGAACTATTTTCTCCGTAAGTTGAAATTTGGTACACGTATGTAAGTTTGTGACCCAAAGACGGACATGTAACATTAACAAATGAATTTTAAACATGGGGGCCACTTTAAATGAGAGAAGGGGTTAAATGAAATTGAAATAATTAAATCCGGCCAAGTGCGAGTCGGACTCGCGTTCCAAGGGTTCCGTACATTACACAATTTAAACAATGTATTTTTTATGTGAAACGTGAGTGAAATATCTTTAAAAAACCCTTCGGGGTCGGATCAAAAACTAAATAATTAAGTCCGACTCACGCTTGACTGCACATTTCTACTAGGTTTTCCTGTGATCTATAGGTAAAGATCTATATATTTTGTGTATTTTTTTCAAAATTTTAGACCCAGTAGTTTCGGAGATAAAGGGGGGGGGGGAATGGTAATTTTTTGCCTATTTTCTTGAATAGCTTCTAAACTGTTTATCCTAAAATTATAAAAAAATATATATTTGAGATTCTCACAATGAGCTCTTTCATTTGACATGTAACACGATATATTTTGAAAAACTTTATTTTTTAATTTTCTTATTTACCCCCCAAAAGTGGCTCCCGTGTTTAAAATTAATTTGTTTACGTTACATATCCGTCTTTGGGTCACAAACTTACATATGTATACCAAATTTCAACTCAATTGGTCCAGTAGTTTCGGAGAAAATAGGCTGTGACAGACGGACAGACAGACAGACGCACGAGTGATCCTATAAGGGTTCCGTTTTTTACTTTTGAGGTACGGAACCCTAAAAAACAAAGTTTTTCAAACATATTAAATGAAAGAGCTCATTGTGACAATCTCAAATATATATTTTTTGTAATTTATAATATTAAACCTAACCTTTTAATTGAACCCTTGCAACGCGAGTCCGATTCGCACTTGGCCGGCTTTATTGCCTAAATTAGCATTTCAGTAATTTATCATTATCTGAGAAGTATTTTTATTCTCTCTCTCTTCCAAGCTATATTGCACCCAATCATATCTTTTAGCAATCTTTCCATCTTGTTTTCGGTTTACCTCTGTTTTCGGTTTACCTCTTTTTCAATCTGTTTTTAACCATTTTATCCTTTTATCAATTATCCAAAGCGGATTTGCTGAGTTAGCATTCGGGGATTTTTGCTAGTTGACCAATAATGGGTCTTACAGGTTACATCGTTGCAAAAAGCTTTACAAATAGTAAATTTATTCGTCAAAAATGTATAAAATAAGACGACTAAAGTTGTGACTTACGACTTTTAGAGGATGCTTTTTTTGGTTAAATCTCCAGCTTTGCAAAGGGCAAAGGGTTTTCCTTTAATTTTCCATTTGTAAAGGTTTTGTCGTTCGTTTGCATTGTGCCCTTGGGCTTAACGTGTCCCTAATTAAGGTTCTTTTATGGTGGGGTCCTAAGCTGACATTATTATTTGAATGTGGAGATAATTCACAAAAATGTAATTTTATCTACAGGAAGTTATATCCAGATGTTTAACTTCTATATTTTGTTTAACGTTATTTGTTTATTTTTACTTTAGGAACATGTTGTAAGTAATGTTTTTATTAGTATGTAAAATATAGGCAATCTCATCCTTGTATTATAAAAACGGTAAAAGTTTATAAAAAATTGTTTTTCACCAGATACCATTAGTAAGAATGACATTAATAATAACATAATTCCTTTGTTCCGTTCCAATTTTCATATTATTTTATCTCCGCGATTGATCTGAGTGGAATGATGATAATGATTGATAATAGTTATTTGTTATACAAGGGTGCAAAGTTGTATTTTACCCGCGAGTGTTTCAACACACGAGAAGTAAAATACATTTGCGCCCGTGTATAACACAAAACTTTTCACCTCACTATAGCGAGGAAAATGCAACATCCACAGGCGTTAGATCATCTTCATCACTGGAATCACTCATTTCTTTACGATATTATAACAGAAAACTCTGGAAGTTGTGTATTTTTACGCGAGTCGGTGAGAAAAGTTTTTTAGTAAAAATTTGTTGACAATGTTGACATTTCTGACGTATGAAATGTCAACGATGCGTTTTGAAATTGCATCGACTCAACTTGTGCGTTCAGAATTATATTTAACATCATTATAATAAAACAAACGTTTCTTATGGAATTTTAAGGTTTATGACTTAAAATCATTAAATGAAGCTAAATTTGGTATTTTTCATTAGATTCTCAAACCATTTATTTAATGATAATTAATATCGAATGAATCATTATCATAAACGATTTACGTTTTGTTATCTGTCAAGCTACTTAAACACGCTCCATCCAAGGTCAAATTTATTTCCCCACTAGTGGATAAAACGCGTTTTGCCCCGCTTGTATTGAAGGATAAAAGACAACTTTCCGAGCTAGTAAGGGGAAAAAACTATACCCTATATCGTGTTTGCTTGACTGGACAGATGGGTAGTGCTTTTAACACATGCAAAATATTGCCTTTCGAGCTATCCAACTTCGATGTGGTTCGGCGTTTGGTCTTGCGGTCGGACTATCGCCGGTTAGGGCGGTTAGGTAGGCTTGCATAATATTTAATTATTGAGAATTTGAAATTTGCGGCACACAATATCGGACCTCAAACTATCTCCACACCAAATTATATCTAAATCAATTCATTGGTCCCCCTCGCTGTCGAGACTTCGGGATCCTGGTGCTCGTAAGTTTTTCCTCCGGGAGCTGGGTCGTCGCCTACTTGAAAGGGGCATTGACCCTCGCTCCGGGTTTTTCCTGATGCAAAGGCTGTCCATCGCAATCCAACGCGGCAACGCAGCGAGCGTGATGGGCACCATTGCGTCGGGGGCAGCCCGGGACGGGTTTCAGTAGGTAGTTATTTATACATATTTAGTTTATATTTATATTTAAGTGTAGATAGATACATTTAGGTTTAGTGATTAAGTTTAGTTTTTAATTAGTTTTATGTTAAGACTAGGTATGTGTTATTTCCGTTTTCATGTAATAAATATTTCATTTATTTTCAGTTCAACGGTTTAAAAGTGAAGAGATATCAGACATACAGACTTACTTTCGCATTTATAATACATTATTATAATAGTAGGGAATTCTAGCCTCAGAACTTCCAGAAAATAGAAATTCAATCTCCGGCTTTCCATATTCAGGTTAGTTTCCCGCGAGTGTATGGGAACATTCCTGTATTGTCAATGTTCATCCCTAATGTTTATGCAGGAGGGCTTTGCCTAGCTTTGACTCTGATTATGCCGAAAGCGTACTTGCGGTATTGTCTTTCGGTAAACCAGTGTACAGTCGAAGGCAAAAATATCGATCCAGACCAATGGCTCAAAAATATGTGAACACGACTTCATTGTCTAAGAGCGTACATTTTTGAAACTGGAAATTATTTATGCCCTTGACTGTACACATTATGAATTATATTAATGTTATGAGATTTCGATTTCGATTCTGATTTCACAGGCCTCCCGTTCAAAATTAAATCAAGTACGTATGTGTTGACATATTTATATATGTATTTGTAATTTACGCACAATTACGTATTAATATTATCTGCTTAAAGCAGTTCAGTTTCATTTTCAGATAAAAAAGTTGCATTATTTTTTATCGAAAAACCTTAACTTAACTTTTAACTTTTGGGTTATTTAGACTCAGAATCACGATTACTGTTGGCAAAGATAAAAGGTGTCCCCAGTTTTTCTTACAAATTCTGGGTGTCAGTTTTGTAACGGTTCATACAAAATGTATACTGTGAAAATGCGTTACAATTACAACTGTCATTTTTTGGGAGCATATTTTTTTTCTTTTTAAATCGATAGTCCTCGTGATTCTGATTAGATAACCCAAAAGTTAATAGAGTTTCGAAAAAAAGTAAAAATGCCCTTAATATTCTGGCAGCTAGCGAAGCATCTCACTGATGTTACGGGTGATCAGAGGGCTGGTTCCTTCCTTGCCTAGTGAATTGGTATCGCTATACAGCTCGGTAATGCTACCAGCCTACTGGGCACCCTTCCATCTAGCGCCGAGCTAGCCCCCATTTTTCAAGTAAAATTTTTTTTTTAATTTAAAATTTAAATCTATTTATTTCAAGAAGAAAAAGTGCTTAGATCTATTATACATTTGTGTGCTAAATCTCTAACATGAGATTACTCGTATGTGCGCGGTCACTAAACTCGCGCGTTTTGTTGTTAATATTGAGTAATTTAAAATATAATTACAACTACATAAATTAAGCTAATGGTTATTCTTTAAGTTTTGCCAGTATATTTCCTAGATCCTTTGTGAAGTATTCTTTGTTTTCGTTTTTGTCTTTTTGTGTTTTTTGTGTACTTAATTGATACCTAATACCTACAGCAATAAAGTACATACGCAGTACCGTTAAAGAAACAATATATTTTATTTTTGGAAAATAGATGGTCCGACAGTAGGTAATATTTAAATATTGTGTATAGTCTATGGCGTTGATATTATTGGTCCGAGCGGTCAAGACGCCGAACTCTGTAAGTGGTTGGAATGTTCAAAGAATAGTTTCCGCACAATCTAGCACGCAGTCGACGAGAAAGGATCATTTTTCTTCACATAGAGTATAATCCCTGATTGCTGGCCCGTCCTACGCTAAAATAAAGGATAATGTAGAAAGCGGTTCTCAATCTGTATTGTGACTTAATTTTCAAAGATGATATGCGTGACGCGTGTCACGTTCTTGACTCCCACACTTTAAGAACCTGATGTACAATAATGTGGTGATATTCAGATATCATGATATGCGTGTCATGATATTACGTAGGTTAAGTTACTGTTCATAATGTGTCGTTTTTACCTAAGTGTGTTGACATACCTTTCCTAGCGCTCTGTTAAGCGTGCGACGCTGGAACCAGTGGCAATACTTTTGACCTCACAATCGTTCTAAAATATGGAAGACAGTACCTTTCACACTAATAGGATGTTTATACCTCAGCACCCTGCTTCGCGTCGAGCGGGCGCTCGAACCAATCCTGGTACTTATGGCGTCCTAGTCGGCCGAAGATCTGGAAGCCGGTGTCAGCTGGCCCTGGTTTACAAGCCTCACAACCTTGTCAGGTATACTAGTCTTTACCTCAGCACCCTGCCGCGCGCCAGGCGGGCGCTCGAACCAATCCCGGTACTTCTGGCGTCCAACTCGACCGAATATCTGGAAACCGGTTCCGATCAAATCGCCCTGGCTTACTAGCGCGAACCAGGGTAGAGTGTCTTCGCATTTCATTTCGGGCGTCATGTTGTAGTAGTAGTGCGTACCTGTGGGAGAAAGGTTATTGAAAATTTATGGTTCTTATTCAGAGCTTATGGAGAGAGCAGGGAGAGAGAAATCATAACCTGCATAAGAAAAAAAGCCATGTTGCTCAATATTTAAAAAAGTGATGAAATCTGAGCCCAGATTATTTGCTTACGCTTTGTGGTTCACATGATGCTGATTGTGAGCTAAACATGGATGGAGCATATGGCTCGAATATGAAGCGTTTTGGTCTTCAATAAAAATATATGAGCACTAATAATAAGCTCAGGCGACCCAATTCTAACTTAACTGCTGTAAGCATCTATGTTACAACGCCATTTTACAGGTATTAATTTTATGTTGTTACTCTACTAAATTTATGCTCGACTGCACGTCAATGTAAGGGAATGGTGGAATTTTCATAAAAGCAATACTCGACTCGCTGAGTTCAACGTAGCGTAGGTACCTGCTACGGCATCCGCCTAGGTACAATAAGCATTGCAAAGTTACTTTGCAATGTATGAAAATTTGATAAAAAATTAAATAAATACTCAATTCATACTAGTGCGGCGACCGTGTGTTAGCGGGTCAGCCCTACAGACATACATAGCGTTATCTTGCTCACATACGCCTGCGAGACATTAGGTTCGAGACATTTAAAAAAAAGACATTAGGTACTGACCCATGTTAGGAATGCAGTTCTGTTTCTTAAAAGATGTGCTGTTGAGCTCGGCCTCAGTGCTGGGGATCCTCATCAGTCTTCCGTCCAGCCCTGTCACCCACACGCCGCCATCTTGGAGAGTCGCGCCGTTCTCCACTTGTGGGCCTGCTCCGGCTTTCAGAGACTCTGAAAGTAGGTAAATACATGAGTACCTGTATTGACATATCCAAATTTCATCTAAAGCACGTAGATAATATTAATTTAACGAGTTTGAAGGTACAATTTGTGGAAGTGCTGTAGAAGTAATGGCAGATAATTAGTATGGCATTTTCTTCTCGCCACTTCATCAGGCTACAGAGGAGTTCGTCTATTGGCACATACAGTTACTAGTACCTTCAGAGACGAAGTACTGCGTGAGGGTCCAGTAGTCTCTTGAGGGCTCGCCCTCCAGCGCGGGTGCTCGCCACTTTACTAGCCTCTTCTCAGGCTTCATTGCCAGAGACTCGTACTCGTCCACTGGCAACTGGAACGGAACATAGTCATTAGTTTAACTAATGTAATGGCTCCTCCTATCCTATGCACATTCCCTGTTGCTTTTATTTGAATTTAAGTTTGTCAATAAATGATTATCATCTTGGGTCCGGCTGCACGAGCGATATCTGCAGATCCATTAATGTAATCTCCATCCATTAATGTAAGAAATCTCTGATTGGGGTCGACTAAACTTAGTCCGTTTTAACCCTACCAAGACACAGTTTTGCGCGTTTACCGCAAAAAAGTTAGAGTTTGTCGTGTCACCTCGTTTTGAGAGCACTCCCCTGACTGCCGCAGCCAGTATCGGAATCCTCGGCGTCGACATTTCGAGTGAAGTCCAGTTCCGCGGCCATTTAGAGGGTAAGGCCAAATTAGCCTCAAAAAAGCTCGGTGTGCTCAACAGATCGAGACAGTATTTCACGCCGGCCCACCGCCTACAGCTGTATAAAGCGCAGGTTCGCCCACACACGGAATACTGTTCTCATCTATGGGCAGGGGCACCCCAATACCAGCTTCTCCCTCTGGACCGCATCCAGCGAAGAGCGACTCGAATTGTCGACTGCCAGCGTATTTCGGAACGGCTTGACTCCTTGGCGCTGCGTAGAGATGTGGCCTCGTTCTGCATTTTCTATCGCGTGTATAACGGGGAGTGCTCCGAGGAATTGTTCGGATTAATACCTGCCGCTTCTTTTCGCCATCGCCCTACACGACAACATTACCATCCTCACCACTTGGATGGTTGGCGGTCCTCAACTGTGCGTTTCTCTAGAAACTTCCTGCCTCGCACAGCTAAACTGTGGAATGAACTGTCGCCTGCGGTATTTCCGGACCGATATGACCTTCAAACCTTCAAGAAAAGAGCGTATTCCCATCTTAAAGGCCGGCAACGTACTTACAACCCCTCTGGTGTTGCGGGTGTCCATGGGCGGCGGTAATCGCTTACCATCAGGTGATCCGTCTGCTCGTTTGCCTCCTATTTCATAAAAAAAAAATGTAAACAATTTTGACATCGATATTTTAGGTGTTTTCTCTTCGTATGACGAAACGTGTTTAAAACTTAAATTTATTATAACATGATATCATGTGAACAACAAAGAATGTATATTACTATCCTCTTAGAATTCAACCCACTCTCGCATTATCTAATTCACAGAATGAGCCCTGACGCGAGGGTCAGTCTGTGTAAGGAAGGACACTAAGGACTGATGTCATTACATTATGTTCTTGCCCTTGGTGAAATATATCTAAATGTAATGTTAGCCGGCTATAAAAAGGTCTTACGTTTTTAAATTACAAAGTATTTATTTGGGAACAATAACAATAACAAAATATAAGATGCTCCCCAGTTTGCCTTCATGCTTTATGGTGCCCAGAAGACAAGCCCCCAGCATCAAACAGCGGGCGAATTAAGAGTCCGACCTTGAGGACAGTACATCCTCAGCTCCGGCAGCGGTTCTGGTTTGGTCAGTACATCTCCAACCTTCGAAACTCGTATCATGTAGTAGGCTTTTATCTATATCTTAATTTTTTTTTTTTAATCTTATCAAGTTATCACTCACAGAAATCTGTAGCCCAGTAACGAACCCCCCCGCGTCAAACAGGGGGCAAACAGTCCGGCCTTGAGGACAGTACATCCTCAGTTCTGGCAGCGGTCCTGGAGGACGCTCCGTGCGTCTCCAACCTTCGGTCTCCGCGTCCTTGCTGGTGCGAGGGATCTTGAAGAAGTACTCCATGTCAGCCAGCGCGTCTGACCAGCCGAATTTGACTGTGTAATTTTTATCAGTGTTAGTGAAGATGCATTGGTTGCCAAGCGGTATAATGCAGAATTTTCGATCAAAAATTTCAAATGTCAATGCTAATATAGCATAAAGATGACGCTCGGATCTCAGTGCATTACTGTTGCAGCGTTGTACTGCCGCCCCTATGTCGTTCATTCCGTCATTCATTCATTAAAGAAATTGTCAGATACAGAGTTAGCAACAACGACGCCGCAACAGTAAAGCAGCTGCAGTTAAATTCCGAATGTGATCTTTAGGCGTGCGAATCCTGGCTGTCGAAAATGACTAAGGATTTTGCTACACCACACTTACCGCGAAGACCATCGTATTCAATACCTGTAACAAAAAATGCAGTTTTTAGCTAACTATTATAAACACGTTATACCTGATATAAATCCGCGGGTTCGATTCCCGCCTCGGCCTCCGGTGGACTTTTCAGTTATCAGTCACTTTTCCTCAGTGTATGATATCTATTTCAACTTCATAACGTAATATAAAAAAATACATAAGGTCAAAATTACTATTTTATCTCGTCGCGTCGGTTCCTAGGTATATCCACTTTTATGAAGTTAAGGTATTATTTTGTTTACATAACTATTTATTTTGGAAGAACAACATGTAGGAGCCCGATTCAGACTAACAATTTGTTATGGTTTTGAACTGGTTTTGATATGATCTTGATGATCTCTCACGCTGATATGTTTTGTTTGGTGCATGCGTAAAGTGAAAGTCGTGCGTGAGACACGCGCCAATCACCAAGACGATAGTCAAGGTCGTATCTAAACCAATTCAAAGCCATATCAAATCGTTAAATCTGAATGGGGACGCCGACTTATAAGTATATAACATATCTTTACTTTTGTAAACTTTGCTTAAAGCGAAAGCCGCTCGGCCCCAATTTCAAAGGAATACCGCAAATCGATGTACAGGTTAGCCGTTTGGCACACGCATACTAGAGGTCGAAACAAAAGTGGTAAAACATATTTTTTTTGTATGGAAAAAAAATAATTCCAAAACCTATCGAGTGTGGTATCATACGAAAGGGCTTTTTGAGGCGATTCTAAAAATATATCACATCATTACATTTCGGGCATTTTTTTTTAATTAAAACAAAAAGAATTTTCGAAACATACCTAGTTTGGGCTCCTCCAGACACAATATGGCAGATTTTTTTTTAGTACAATATACCACAAATGATACGTGATATCCTCATGTCTAACTACAAGAAAGCAATTATGAAAATAATATCATTAACAATTTTTTTTTTTTTTTTCAATTTTACAAAGTGACACAGTTCTACTTCAATACCTATTTCACGAGACTTATGGAACTATACTGCAGATACGGTACATATTAATCATAAAATGATACGTAATATCCATATATCGAACGGGAAATACCTCTTTAACCCTTTAACTGCGCCTTTCATCAGTTGGTATAGTTTGTTTAGTTTTTGACACAAAATATCAAGATTGTATCCTTCAGATACGATATACCATATCGATTTTTCTTTGTACAATATACCACAAAAGATACGTAATATCTTGATATCGAACCCCAAGAAAGCAATTTTGAAAATAATTTCATTTAGATTTATTTTTAAATTTCTCAATATTGTAATATTGAAAAATTATACACATGAAAAATATTTAAAAAAAATCTTAAAGAAAAAATTTGGGGGGGGGGGGGCAGCGAAATTTTTTTAGGAACTGCGGGTCAAACATTTTGTTTTGGCCTCTAGTATGTGTGTGCCAAACGGCTAACCTGTACATCGATTTGCGGTATTTTTATACGAACGGGTTAGACTATTAGTGGTCCTATCAACAAAATTTTGACAAACATGAAGAATGTTATGAAAGTGAAGGAAACGAAAGAGGTATGTCAGGATCATAGCAAATGGAACGTGGTCTCTGCCTACCCCTCCGGGAAATAGGCGTGATTATATGTATGTATGTATCTAATTAATGTTCAGCAGGCTTAACACAGGAGCGACAGTATCTCGCCCACGCGATAGACTACCCGTCCCTCTCTAAATAATACAGTGAGAAAACGGGTAGCCTATCTCGTTGCCGAGATTCTGTCGCGCCGCTCTTGTGCTAGGCCTGCACCCAATACTTTGTTTTATTACGAATAGGTAGTTCTACGCTCGTATTTACTAGCCTTGAGAAGGGTAACCAGTGAACTGATTGATTTCTTTTGTCCCTTTTTGTCAAATCAACGGTCCATTGCGCAATGATTGTATTTACCTGGCTGATTAGTTAGTAGGTAGTTAGTTTAGTTTCCGATTGCCAATAACAGAGAGAACAGAGACAGTCAACGTCTAAAGGGGCCCACTGGGCACTGACTATCAGTCGGCCGGACGATATCGGCCTGTCAGTTAGAACAAAAAAGTTAGAACAAACTTCGTGCGCGAGTGCGAGTCGGACTCGCGCACGAAGGGTTCCGTTACGCAAAAATTACGTCTGTTGTATGGGGGCCCCTTAACTTAAATATTTATTTTATTCTGTTTTTAGTATTTGTTATTATAGCGGCAACAGAAATACATCATATGTGAATATTTCAACTGTCTAGCTATCACGGTTCATGAGATACAGTCTGGTGACAGACAGACGGACAGACATACATACAGACAGACGGGCAAACGGACAGTGGAGTCTTAGTGTAGGGTCCCTTTTCTACCCTTTGGGTACGGAACCCTACGAACTATCCTATTGTACTTTTTCGGGCATCAATCTATTTCCATAGGTACTTGTACTTACTATATTTTATCTAAATTGGTTTAGCGGTTTAAGCGTGAAGAGGTAGACAGACAGATATACTATCGCGTTTATAATATGTATTTTAGTATGGATTTTTCTGCGAAATAATGGATGTACCATTTATCATCCATTGTGAGGAGCGTGAGGAGTCAGGTGTATGCCAGCTCGATTACATCGTTAATGTAACAAAAGACTGTGGCGGGCTTTATAGCCATAAAGTTTTTGTCCGGAAAAATCTCGTTTTGGGTACGTATATCCACTATTATTTAAGTACCGTAACCACCAAACTATAGTCCTATAATATAACTATGGTCCACAATAGGGTGGTTCACGTTTGTATGGGAAAAATTCCTCGCAACGCTCAAGGTTACATTTTTCGAACCACTCACTACGCTCGTGGTTCAATGTTGGAATCTTTCGCTTGCTCGGGTATCAATATTAGCACGAGTGGATAAACAACAACTTTGCCCCTTTGTAAAAAACTATTGCCCCAGAACCCCGTCAAATAAAAATCAATCAAGTTAGTGTAGGACCATAGCCACAGGGTGGACACGCTATACATAAAAAATCGCTCGCGTTTCTATGTGTGAACGGCACGTCTGTACACGCGTCATGCGTCATTGTGTGTGTAAGTTGCTTAAAAACAGTACTGAGCGTTCGCCAAAAGCTCGTCAATCTGCTGTCGAAGGGCGAGGTAACTCGAATCGGGGCGGGGCGGTGCGTGGCCGTTCTGTATGATAATACTATTACTTATTCAGTTCCATAGCTGAGAGTTTGTTGACTATACGGGGTAGTTTTATGGTGCATCGAAGTTTTGAATGATTTGAAATATTTAATCGTTGCGTCTGTGAGGAAATAGCAATGATTAGTGTTTTTATGACACTTGCGGGTTCTGTCACTGAAGGTTCTACGACAGGTACTTTAAGACGATGAGCGAGATATTATTTAGATTTTAAGAATCCCTTTCTTGAAATTGTCTAAAACCCAATTGATAAAAAGGGTTGGCAGGGTCAATAACATTTTAGAAAAAGGTCACTGTTGTGGACAATACTATATAATAAAAAGTTAACGACTCTGCATGGTAGGTACATAAGGGTATATATCCTGTCTCTTTTGAGTCTCAAGTACTGAAAAAATGTTTCCCGCCTGTAAGGGTGTAGCGATAAAAATTAACTTTAGATTCTACAGGAAAGACGCGGACGAGTTAAGCATGCTATAGTAATAAATATTGCAGAGGCAACCAAAAAGGTTCCGACGATGTATTTTGGATTAAAAGTGTCATTATTTATTCAGTTGGGTGTAAATAATACGAGTAAACTTACCACGAACCAACGACACCGACGCCAATACGGCTAGTAACGTTCTCATTTTCGATTCGATTTACTGATTTTTATTACTTGATTGTTCGATCGAATAATTGAAATATCCGTACAGACCGTCCCGTTCCGCGAGAATGGACGAACTGACGCGCAGTCATAATGGGATAAAGTGACTAAGTACACTACAATAATAGCACTAACTGTCGTATAAACATCTCTATTGTGACGCTTATGTGACGTTTTGGCTTGGAATCTAGGGCTGGCATTGAGAGACAAATTGAGCTTCCTAGCAGTTAGTGATTTCTTTTTTTGAGTTGGGAAATCATACTTAACTGGGATATGGAAGCTAGTAGATGATGCTAGATTTTTCCATAAGTGGCTTACCAAATAGGAGTAAAGCAGTGGTGAAGTAGAGTTGTAATAACACCAACAATGTAAAAGTTTTATAAGCGTTGTATTACCGTTACTTTGATCTGTGGGTCGACTTTGATAACAACTTCCATCCATTACTAAAGTGCTTGTTTTAACGAGTTGAAAAACACCTTAGCATTTATTATATTTTCTTTATTGGTAACACTGATAATTGCTTCACTGCATAGAGAGCGGGTGCGCAAGTAATGTTTTTTTTCGTCCAGAAATAAAAATATAAATGGTAGGTCCGCTTTTCTTCCTGATTTTATTGGCTGAAAAACTGACTGTACTTGTGTCTATGTGACATGTAACTTTATGGTGTCTTACGTTAATCAGTGCTTATTCGTGAGTTTAAAAAATAAACCTAAATGCGACAACCTATACATGCGCACATAGCCGGGGAATCCATGGGTATTAGGGAAGTCTTTGATCACTTATACGTGGTGAAATTGATCAAATGATCAAAGTAACAACAGGAATTATTTTTGGCAACTTCCGATGTTTTCACGTATATTTTCAATACTTATATAATAAATAGGTACCGTTTGTGAGTCTATAGTAAAGGTAGTAGAATTGAAAGTTTGTATGTACCTATAGGGCTTGATCTCCGGTACGGTTCATCCGATTTCTAAAATTATTTTATTATATAGAATGAACTTTCTGGGTGGAAATTGTCTTTGTTTAGTTTTTATTATTATTATACAAGTTTGAAGTCACCAGGGTAATAATTTTATAAAAAAAAATGTACATTGTCTTTTATAGAAACCATGCCAGATATTACAAAAAAATGATCGTGTCGCGAGACTACAAAAAAATACCAAGAAGAAGAACTTGATGACACAGAATAACTAATAGTACTACCTCAATGACGCACTCGCAGCACAGAATAACTAATAGTACCTCGCAGACATAGCGGCGGGCAAAAACTCTGTTCGTGCCGCATCGAAAGCATACAAGATTTCTTATAGAACATTATACAATATTTTTTAGAACATTATACATTATACAATAAAGGGCAAAATATCAAAAACCCGGGTACACAGACCATATTTACAGAAAAGGAAAAGCTTGCAATTCATAAACCTGATGCTAAGTGCGATGGTAAGAAAATAATTAGAAAAGTACTAATAATTAAAAAGTACTTATCCGATTTAATATGTTTTATTTTATACGGGCTTTTTAGCGGGTTTACTTTAGAATCTTTAGATTGTCAGTAAAAAAGTGGTGTTTCAAAGTACCCCTTTTCTTAATATAACTTTGATCGCGTTGTTTTTATTTATTTTTGGGAAAAATATGTCCATATTTTTTTTTATTTGGCAGGCTGAAAGTAGAGAAATTTATTTTTACGTTCATTAGGATCGTTAAAAAATGGTGTCAAACTCTAAAATAGATTACCTAAAGTAACCCCGGTTTACGGTATGCATTTCTTAATTCACAATGCTTTAACTGGGTTTAACCCAGTGGGTTAGTTTTAAACGGGCATTCTCCTCCCGTAACAACATATATTTTTATTTTATGCGTTTCTTAACTTAAACTTAGTGGTAATAGATAAATTGAGTAAGCATGTTATGTTATTTTTATAAGATAGGTAATTAATTATTGTAAGTATCCTGAAGAAAGGCCAGGTCAAGAGCACCCTAAACCGGCGAGCGTGTATGAGGAATGTTATGAAAGTGAAGGAAGCGAAAGGTATGTCAGGATCGCAGCAAGTGCCTTTCTGCCTACCCCTCCGGTAAATAGGCGTGATTATATGTATGTATGTAAGTAATACAATCTATTGCCGAATGGAGTGTCGAACCAAACCTAACCGGTTTAACAATACTTTTGTAATTTAGGTAATGGTAATGACAACAACAATATCTAATGTTGTTGTCATTACCTGAAAAATTAAAAAACTTCTATACCTGCAATATCCAGAATTTCGTGTTTGTACGGGACAAAGCTACTCAGCTATATCCTAGGATAGCATATCATAATACGACGAATCCTGCGCTGGATTTAGGTCATGGTTGGTGTTTTAGATTTATGTTTTGGTTTAATAAAGGGATCTCATTTATCATAATATTCATAATACAATAATATTGATATTAACGACGGCATGTAGTAGTAGTAGCACAACACGTGAGGAAAAATTGTATGATTGGCCGGTTAGCTCGCAGACGATTGCGCCACGGAATATTACTTGAATGTAATAGAGGAAATTTACTAACAACAGCAAATACAGCAATTTCAAACATTTGAAAAGATTACTCGTGCAGTTGTCATCTACGCTTCAAAAATATTAGCCCCTGTTTCACCACGCTGACAATATTGACGTCTGACATTGACAATTCACCTAAATATTGACGTATGGAATGTAGAGTTATATTGACGGTACCGGTCGGTCGGTACTAGAGGTGCCGTCGTTACTTATCGACCCAGAAATGGATAGGAAATTGCCACTGTCAATTGTCACCGTGGTGAAACAGGCCTCAGATCACTAGCATTGATATGTGTTCTGACTTTTGGAGTTTGTTGATACTTACTTGGAAAACTTATCTTAAAATAAAGTACTTAATCGAATAATAAAACTACCTAATCGAATTATACAGTCGCTGATTGTTTCGCACGAAAGCAATGCGAGTCGTATGATTAGGCATCTCACTCGCATTTATTGGTGCGCGCGATATACATTACGAGTCGTGTCAAGGTAACATATACATATAATATAAAGGTTATATTGGCTAATTAATTTTTACATAACTTATAGTAATTATTACAAATAAATATATTTGAAATATACATTTATAACATAATAATTACATGACAGATATAACTTCCAAATTATACATACTAATTATGATCATACATTTAACAAATTAAATTAGTAGCTATTGCCGGTTGTTCTTTACCAAAATAGGTCTCCGTTAGGTACGACGATGAGCGAAGCGAGGAGGAGTGTCAGGTTGAACTGCGTACAAACAGCGCGCGAGCCGAGCGAGCAAAGCGAGATAATTATATCTATCCCAACATCACGTTGTCAATCCGTAAACACATTCATTGCCAGCGACCCTCTATGCGGATTCTCTACAAAGCGAAAAAATACGCTGTCGTCCGCAAGCGTAGCGCGTAGCTTGCGCTGGCACTGGCAGTGAATGCAACAAACATGCATGACTGCGATGTCGCCATAGCCATACTGCTTTAAGTGCTTTATATTTAAAAATAAACGCCTGCAAAACATATTGCGGCAACGAGTGCCCGCAGTAAAGTGTCAGGCGCCGCGCGTCCGTGGATTGCTCGGCGGGGCGCGTTATATAATGGATCTGCTTTATTTATGTGCAGACTGCGGGGATTTTATGATTTACAGCCTCATCTGCGGGTTGTCGTGCGGATATATGGTATCTCGGGTTTGTGAAGCCCGTATGAAAATCTGGAACCTGTGCCGGTTATAGGTTAGGGTTTGCAAGACTTAGTTCGACAGAGGCCACCACTTATTACGTGTTGATGCTGGAGAATGTTATTGAAACGCCGGTGAACAATAGGTACATAAACTAATAAAAACAACAAGTACACTAAATGCTATATAATTTTACACTCAATGCTATATAATTTTCTTATAATTGAGTTAAAACTAAGTGTTGCACGCCAAGAGGAGTTTAAACTGTGACGATTTGGGATTCGTTAATCCGAAAGACACGCCGGCTAGCGTTAATACCTACCTATTTACTGTAAGCTAAACTTAAGGCGGTGTTTAAAACCGAACCTTGAATGGCATGTCTATAAGCTAAAACAAATGTTAGACAAAGAAATGTGTGTGTGTGTGTGTTTTTAGAATGTTAAAGTGAAGTTTGTATGCTATTAGGTAAAGCTATAAGTTTTAGAAACTCATAGCGCGTGATTCCTGGTTCTCGATGAGACTGCACTTAATAGGTACTTAATTTAGGTACTTATTCAACCATAAAACAAAACAACACAGAAAAACTTACCTACTTAAGTAAGTTTGTGTGTTTTGTTTCATTGTGTTTTAGAATACGTACCTACGCTAGCGTAAGACCGTAACGTAACGTACATAAGTACCTACGCTAACGTAAGATTACAATGAAAGATATAAATTTACATTTCACAATTGAGGAACGCAATTTCCCTTGGGAGGAAGAATGGTAAAAAAAGGTGCCCTTCATTTGTATCACTCAATTTTCCTTTTGAATGGTATCAAAAAAAGTAAACCCTATACCGGAGTATTTAATACATAGGTAAAATCAGCATCAAATAGACAAGGATGATCAAAGGGGCCAAATATATCGTAAAATACATTTTTTACCATAAGGCTGCCCTCCGATATATTAGGACAGATTGGCCGTCACTATCTATTTGATGCCGACTACGCACAGTCCTTTGTGCCTTGTCTTATTTGGCAATTACGAGTAAGGAAAGGACAAATTACCGATCAAATAATACGTTTGTATTTTTTCCAAAAACGCGTCTGAATAAAATAATAATAACAAAGAAAAAAAAAACAGAATATAATGTAAAATAAATGCAAATCCATACTAATATTATAAATGTGAAAGTCTGTCTGTCTGTCTGTCTGTCTGTCTGTGTGTTACCTCTTCACGCTTAAACCGCTGAACCGATTTAGTTGAAATTTGGTATACAGATAGTTTGAGTCCCGGGGAAGGACATAGGATACTTTTTATCCCAGAACTCACCCCTCAAGGGGGTGAAAAGGGGGGTGGAAATTTGTATGGGGAATCAATAACCGCTGAACCGATTTAGATGAAACTTGGTATGGGGATAGTTTGAGCTGTGGGAAAGGATATAGAATAATTTTATCCCCGAAATCATCCCTTAAGGGTGTAAAAAATGGAGTGAAAATGTATAGTGTGGACCAATTTGGGGGTGAAAAAAGGATGTATTCAAAAGCAGATTTGTTTAAGAATTAAGGTACCCTAATTCCACGCAGACGAAGTCGCGGGCAAAAGCTAGTATATCTCTAATTTTAAGTCTCTTTAAAAATCTCCTAGCGGGGCTGGTGAGTGATAACCCATGGAGTTTATTACCACGCCTCCTTCTCCCTGAAGGAGAGGCCATTTTAAGTCTTAATTATTTCGTCAAATACAAATTCAAAATCAATTAATGTAAATACTGAAACAATGTACCTAATTAATACACCGTTCCATTTTCGAGTTTCTATACTAAACAAATTAAATTATTCTGTGATGCCAACTGTAGTCACTATGTGGACCGGATATTACTCCGGTATATTATCCTCCAGGGGTTCCAAATTACGGAAGTCTCGAAATAGAAACATTTAAATGATGAAAATTATTCATTCGTACAACTGCGTCCTTTCGGAGTGTTGTGAAATACTGCCATTGTTTTGTTTCTCGCTTCGTCAGGATGTTAAGTAATTTGAACAAGAAATCCTGGATAAGCTTGATGGAGTTTTGATGAAATTTTATAGGATGTTTCGACAATTTGAGCGCTTCTAGTTCATAGCAAGTCCCATTGTTTCTCTTTGATTACCGAAACGATTTCCTTGAGATATATATCATTTAAGGTTGCTTTTATAGTAAAATTATTGCAGAAAAGTGATGTACAATCAGCTACGGAGATAGTTGACCCCCTTCAAATAAATTTCTATACAGGGGCGGGAAGGGGAGGGGGGTTTCAGTTATCTCTGTAGCTTACTGTACCTTAACGGTAGGCCTATAACTCCAAAAATGCGGTATAAATGCTTACGCGCTTATGGCGTATGATGTCAAAGGAAGCTTGAAGCTTTTAAGTAATGGAAAGTATGCTTGCTAGATTGTTTTAAAATATTTTTAGACAGAGTAGGTACCTACAAACATAAGTGTGGCAGGGATTAGCAAAGAGAAAAAACAAACAAAAAAGAGTGATTAGTCTAATTTCTTATAGGTACTCCAGAAAGCCATTAGCCATTCGTATAATAGAGGTATATTTGAGCACGCACTATGTATAGTCATTATTGTTAATTTGGCAAATCGCCACCGCCCGCGGGCTTGGCACCGTTGACTGGATATTGTTGACTGCAACATATGCAATGGACGGACGGCTATAAGGGCTATTTACATGGTATGAGTTTTACGCCAAAAACTTAAGATTAGGTATCGTATGTAACTCAATAAGAAAATATCTCGTTATGCAAACTAGACTATGTTAGGTATGAAATAATCAAAGCCAATCATTATCACCTACGATAATGTCATACGATTTTTCGCCCAAAACGTGCTAGAAAATGTTATGTAAGTAATACCTATTACTATCAGGTTGTCTGGAAGAGATCGCTCTTTAGCGATAAGACCGCCTGTTGTCTACGATAGTTTAAGTGCTTAATTTGTATGTCATGTCTTTTTTATATTGGTGAGCAATAAAGATTTGTATTGTATTGTACTATTAAAGACGTTGAAAAATATAATTATTTAAATATGTGCTCTGTTTACTGGATTGTAGGTCGATGTCAAAATATCTACTAATGAAAAAATTCAGAAGAGCCCTTTCATGTGGTGTTGGAATGCAGCGGAGTGGCTCCATACAGGGCAAAACATCTCGGATCTCGGATATCCGAGAGATCATCCCGAGGTCCTACCAACATCAAAGGTTTGATAGGATTCCTTGAGGAATTGATCTGGTTGCACTACCCACCCCCCACCCCCTTCATGCAAATTAGACACCAGTTGTCAAGTTGCGGAAACCAGACCAACTAAATTACCAATGTGTACCTATGAGCACAAGGCTCCGATGATTTAAGGGTCTCCGGCAAGCTCGGTTCTCCTTACAAACGTTAGTTCCGCTCTCATTTTAAAACGACTAGCTAGATTGCTCTGAAACTTTGTACTTACAATAGGATAAGGTATATCTATGTCTGTAATTTGTTTATGTAGCTTCAAATACCATAGTTAAAAAAATACAGCGAATTTATGTTTCTCATACAAAACTTGTTTCTGCTCTATTTCGTTTGTTTTATAAACTGGAGCTATATAAACTAATTACCAATAAATGATGTCTATGTCTAATTTCAGACCTAGTATACCTCATGTCATTGTACCTATATGTGCAAAGTTTCACACGATCACAAATATCACAATCCAACACGTAGTTTTAAAATGAGAGCGGAACTACGTTTGTATGGGAAGGTGCAATTCGGCCGAGCTTGCTGGGGACTCTTAAATTTTATTTGAATTAAAATTGAGACACATACTGTAGCTTTAAGGACAGTTCTGTTTTCCTCATGACATGACGCACTAAAGGAAAATCCTAATGGTACTTTGTAGACCAGCGGTGGAACAAAAATGGGTTTTGATAATATTAAAGTTTTTTCTTTTTCGATATGTCATTGTTAGCATGTTAAATAAGGCTTTCGTAAAAAGTTAGAAATTTTTAGGGTGAGCGTTCGGATATATTGAAATATTTTAATTTCTGCTAATAACTTTGTAAATATAGAATTAAAGTTACAAAAAACTTTAACATATTCAATACCACTTTAATTTATACACAATATTCGGTTTTTAGAAATCTGGAACATGTGCTTTCTGGTGAACTTAAAAACATGAATTATTTTGTAAATAAAGAATTAGAGTAGCTGATATTGCAAAATTACGATATTATGGATCAGCTTATTATACTTGTAAAAAATTAGAAATGTAGACAATGTGCTTCTCTAGATATTGATTTCTGGTTAAGCAGTATAGCCAATATTGAATTAAAGTTTGTAGAGTTAATATTAAACGGTTATGACAATGATCTTAGTTCCCACACAAAAGATTAGAAATATAAAATCTGTGCGTCACTAAATACTGATACGTATGCATTCCGTGCTTATATTTACGTTACATTTCAAACGCGCGGCATGCTCGCGCGCGCCGCGCTGTGCGCCGCCGAGGCAGCGATCAAACGGTATTGATATATAGGTAGATCAACGGTATATAGATCAACGGGCTAGCGGGTAACCTAACCTTGCTAGACGCGTGCAAAATAATATTTCACAAAATTCAAAAAAATGTTCTAAAAGCAATCTGTATTTTTAACAGGTTAAAATTAAGTATCTAAATAGTCATAAAAATAATAAACCAGAACATTTGGTCGTGTCGTGTCTTTAACCTTGCCAGGCGATCTAAAAAGTATGGCACTTACTTGCACGCAAAATTAAGTTTGTTTACTATACAAATTGTATGCATTACAAAGTTATCTTTGCACACAAAATTAAGTTTCTCTACTATACAAAGCGTATGCATCGCAGTTATTTTTGCACGCAAAATTATGTTTGTCTACTAAACAAAGTGTATGCATTACAAAGTTATTTTTGTAGTAAATTAAAGACCACTAGGTAGGATGTACAGTCAGCAATACTATTCGCTTAGCACCTTTGCATACAAACCTATACAGGGGTGGTATCTTTTCTCTGCAGCTAACTGTACAATGTGATTGTAACATGAGGATGGTGTATATTTATGATGTATGAGGATATTTCTATTAAAAGTTATGTTAGATTTTGAAATTTTTATATTGAGTATATCTACTTATATAAAAATTTTAATTTTTGTTTATGGAATTTTATATTATATAACATACAAAAAAAAAACAAAAATAAAAAAAATATATATAGGGCTGTATCTCCTAAACCGTCCGTCGCAGCGCAAAAATAAAAAAAAATTCGTTCCCTCTTTCAATATACAAAAAACACAATAAATAAATAAATAAATATTATATGACATTCTTACACAGATTGACTAAGTCCCACAGTAAGCTCAAGAAGGCTTGTGTTATGGGTACTCAGACAACGATATATATAATATACAAATACATAGAAAACATCCATGACTCAGGAACAAATATCTGTGTTCATCACACAAATAAATGCCCTTACCGGAATTCGAACCCAGGACCATCGGCTTCACAGGCAGGGTCACCCACTAGGCCAGACCGGTCGTACAATGAAACACAAAAAGAAAAAAAATCTTTGTACGGCTGTATCTCCTAAACCGCGCGTCGTAGCACAAAAACAATCATCAAATTTTCGATCCACTTTAAGAAACCCTCAATTAATATTTAAAAAAAAAAAAAACAAAAAAAAACGAAAAAATCTTTATAAGGCTGTATCTCCTGAACCGTGCGTCGTAGCGCAAAATAATAAAATTTTCGTTCAACTGCAGTGGACCCTTAATTAACATTAAAAAAAAAGAAAAAAGGAAAAAAAATCTTTAGAGGGCTGTATCTCCTAAACCGTGCGTTGTAGAGCAAAAATAATCTAGTTTTCGTTCCCCTTTGAGAAACCCCTAATTAACATACAAAAAACACAATGAAAAACAAAGAAAAAATCTTTATAGGGTTGAATCTCCTAAATCGTGCGACGGAGCGCAAAAATAATCAAATTTTCGTTCCACTTTAAGAAACCTTTAATTAATATAGGTATAAAAAAAACACAAAAAATCCGTATAAGGCTGAATCTCCTAAACCGTGCGCCGTAGCACAAAATAATAACATTTTCGTCCGCCTGCAGTGGACCCTTAATAAACATTTAAAATTTAAATTTAAAAAAAACAGAAAAAATATTTACAGGGCTGTATCTCCTAAACCCTTCGTTATAGCGCAAAAATAATCAAATTTTCGTTCCCCTATCAGAAGCCCCTAAGTAACATACAAAAAACACAATGAAAACATAAAAGAAAAAAACAAAGAAAACAATCTTTTTATAGGACTGTATCTCCTAAACCGTGCGTCGGAGCGCAAAAAAAGTAAAATGTTCGTTTCCCTCTAAGAAACTCTTTTTTAATATGAGAAAAAACATTTTTTTCGTTTTTTTTTTGTTTTTTCGAAAAAACAAACAAAAACAGACAGACAGACAAAAACATTTTTTTCGTTTTTTTTTTGTTTTTTCTCATATTAAAAAAGAGTTTCTTAGAGGGAAACGAACATTTTACTTTTTTTGCGCTCCGACGCACGGTTTAGGAGATACAGTCCTATAAAAAGATTGTTTTCTTTGTTTTTTTCTTTTATGTTTTCATTGTGTTTTTTGTATGTTACTTAGGGGCTTCTGATAGGGGAACGAAGACGGGAGACAGCCCTCTAAAGATTTTTTTTCCTTTTTTCTTTTTTTTTAATGTTAATTAAGGGTCCACTGCAGTTGAACGAAAATTTTATTATTTTGCGCTACGACGCACGGTTCAGGAGATACAGCCTTATAAAGATTTTTTCGTTTTTTTTTGTTTTTTTTTTTTAAATATTAATTGAGGGTTTCTTAAAGTGGATCGAAAATTTGATGATTGTTTTTGTGCTACGACGCGCGGTTTAGGAGATACAGCCGTACAAAGATTTTTTTTTCTTTTTGTGTTTCATTGTACGACCGGTCTGGCCTAGTGGGTGACCCTGCCTGTGAAGCCGATGGTCCTGGGTTCGAATTCCGGTAAGGGCATTTATTTGTGTGATGAACACAGATATTTGTTCCTGAGTCATGGATGTTTTCTATGTATTTGTATATTATATATATCGTTGTCTGAGTACCCATAACACAAGCCTTCTTGAGCTTACTGTGGGACTTAGTCAATCTGTGTAAGAATGTCCTATAATATTTATTTATTTATTTATTGTGTTTTTTGTATATTGAAAGAAGGAACGATTTTTTTTTTATTTTTGCGCTGCGACGGACGGTTTAGGAGATACAGCCCTATATATATATTTTTTATTGTTGTTTTTTTTTGTATGTTATATAATATAAAATTCCATAAACAAAAATTAAAATTTTTATATAAGTAGATATACTCAATATAAAAATTTCAAAATCTAACATAACTTTTAATAGAAATATCCTCATACATCATAAATATACACCATCCTCATAGTTACAATCACATTGTACAGTTAGCTGCAGAGAAAAGATACCACCCCTGTATAGGTTTGTATGCAAAGGTGCTAAGCGAATAGTATTGCTGACTGTACATCCTACCTAGTGGTCTTTAATTTACTACAAACTACTTAGGAGATACAGCCGTGTAGAGTTTTTTTTTCTTATTGTGTTTCATTGTGTTTTTTGTATATTAAAAGGGTTTTTAAAGGGGAACGAAAATTTTATTATTTTTGCGCTACGACGGACGGGTTAGGAGATACAGCCCTATATTTCTTTTTTTGTATATTTATATAATATAAAATTCCATAACCAAACTTCAACTTTATATATAAGTAGATATATTTAATATAAATATTTCAAAATCTAACATAATTTAATAATAGCGTCGTAGCGTAAAATAATAAAATTTTCGTTCAACTTAATTAACATTTAAAAAGAAAAGAAAAAAAAAAAATTTTTTTTTAGAGGGCTGTATCTCCTAAACCGTGCGACGGAGCGCAAAAATAATCAAATTTTCGTTCCACTAAGAAACCCTTAATTAATATATTAAAAAAAAAACACAAAAAACCTTTATAATTCTGTATCTCCTAAACCGTGTGCCGTAGCGCAAAATTATAAACATTTTCGTTCGCCTGCAGTGGACCCTTAATAAACATTAAATAAACAAATAGAAAAAAAAACAAAAAAAAAATTTACAGGGCTGTATGTCCTAAACCGTGCGTTGTAGCGCAAAAATAATCAAATTTTCGTTCCCTTAACAGAAGCCCTTAAGTAAGATACAAAAAACACAATAAATAACATACATCATAAATATACACCATCGTCATAGTTACAATCACATTGTACAGTCAGCTGCAGAGAAAAGATACCACCCCTGTAAAGAAGTTTGTATGCAACGGTGCTAAGCGAATAGTATTGCTGACTGTACATCCTACCTAGTAGTCTTTAATTTACTGAACTACAAAAATAACTTTGTAATGCATACAATTGCTATAGTAGACAAACTTAATTTTGCGTACGAGTAAGTGCCATACGTTACTTTTTAGATCTTCTGGCAAGGTCAAAGACCCGACCAAATGTTCAGGCTTATTTTTTTGTGACTATTTAGATACTTAACTTCAACCTGTAAAAATTACAGATTGCCTCACGAACTTTTTTGGAGCCCTAAAAAATCTTAAAAAATATAAGGGTTGATTTAGCCCCACTACCCTGCAGCCAGACCTCCAGTGCTGAGTTAGGGTATGATAGGAGAAGTATCAGGCAAATTTTCAGCTTGCCTCAAGGACCTACTCCAAAATGTCTACCAGCTCTCGGACCACTAAGTAACTACAAATAATCAGTCCACATAACAAACATTTTGTACTCATTTTAAAGTCATAATTACATTAATTTCACGTAATATCGGCATCTAATGTATGTGCACGGTAAACAAACTAATGAATGACAAGAAAAGTCAAGCAGCGCTTACAAAGCTGAGCGGGGGACGGGGCGACCGGGCGAGGTACCTATAGGTATAGATAGATACGAATGCTGCGATAGGCTCCCGCGTGCCGCGCCGGCACCTTGACGGACCAGCGCGGCTTATGTATGAATTTTGCGCCTTTTTAAATAGATTTGGCTATAACAATGGAAGCTACACACAGAAATTTCTTACTTTTCATAATATGGTTGCATATATTATTTTATAGTATGAAACTTATCTTTATAGACTTTAATTCAATATTGGACCTTACAGGACAAAAAACGCATATTAAAATTTAAGCAGCAATCCTATTTTTCTAATTTTTCGGCTTTGTCTATTAACTTAAGAATTTAGAGATATTATTGTGGATTTTTAAAATTTTAATTCAATATCGACAAAATAATAAGCTAATTTTAGTTTGACAAAGAAGCATGTTAAATTTTTTTCTAAAAATGTAACAGTTTAAAGAGTCATACATAATTTAAACGATGAAGCTTAAACTTTGCACTTTAATTCAATATTCAAAAAGCATCAATCAAAATATATAAATACCTAATTTATACCTAACGCTCGTTCTTACTTTTCGTCTTAAATTACAAATATGCTTAAAAACATGTCCCCTGCCATATAAGCATCACTTTTCCTTCTTTAGAATTATCATAACTTTAAGGTCAAAAATATGGTCCCACTATCGGTCTATTTGGTAATGCTACCTATAATATCACAGAAAGTTACACATTGCGCTGTTACACAGCCGAGTATCCGGTTCGTGTTCGTCAGCTCGTGAATATTTCATTCAGTTACATCCGGACATCCGGGTTTATGTGTACCTGTACCTATTTAAGCTATTACGGGGTTGAGATACAAATACCAACCGTCGCGTATATGTAGACATTAACCTCTTGTCTGTCTATGGAATCCTGACCGAATTTTTAGTCAACTTTTTGCATTTTTTTCAAGAACGATTTTTTGTGCTCTATTTCTACTCTATAGCACAACCGAGGTAAGAACGCACGATTTTTAGGGTTCCGCACCTCAAAAGGAAAAAAACGGAACCCTTATGGGATCACTCGTGCGTCTGTCTGTCTGTCCGTCTGTCACAGCCTATTTTCTCCGAAACTACTGGACCAATGTCCACACATGTAGGGGTGGACGAGAAGATCTTGGGGTCGTGGATGAGGTGAGGTAAATGACACTCATAGTCCAATACATGCACGTATAATAACTTGGTGATACAGAGGTGGTATAATATCACGGTACGCGGACGGGCTCGACCGTCCGTCGCAAGAATGCTGAGAGAATGCCAGAATGGCCATTGGCGGCCCCGCTGCCCCGCGCCCCGCACTATGCATTGCGTCTGCGACGGCTCCCGAAGATGCCTGAACAAAGACGAGGCGTTAACACCAATTAAGTTTAAATTTGGTACACATATGTAAGTTTGTGACCCAAAGACGGACATGTAACGTAAACAAATGAATTTAAACATGGGCGCCACTTTTGGGGGGTAAATGAGAAAATTAAAAAATAAAGTTTTTCAAAATATATCGTGTTACATATGAAATGAAAGAGCTCATTGTGAGAATCTTTTTTTTTGTAATTTTAAAATAAATAGTTTAGAAGTTATTTAAGAAAATTGCCAAAAGATGACCATCCCCCCCCTTTATCTCCGAAACGACTGGGCCTAAAATTTTGAAAAAAATACACAAAATAGTTCTTTACCTATATATGACAGGAAAACCTATTAAAAAGTGCAGTCAAGCGTGAGTCGGACTTAATTACTTAGTTTTGATCCGACCCCTACGGGTTTTTTAAAGACATATCACTCACGTTTCACATAAAAAAATACATTGTTAAAAGTTGTGTAATGTACGGAACCCTTGGAACGCGAGTCCGACTCACTCTTGGCCGGTTTTTGACCACCAAACACATGAAAGGTTAAACTGCCAGCATAACATTTTACATTTTGAATTCTCATGTCCATAAGTAATTCTTTTTGTTATTTGAAATTTAATTTAGAGATTTAATAAATATTTTTTGTTGGTCATACAGCCGTGGCCCCGAAAGCCTAAACTTTAGTGGTACTTCTTTTCCATTAATTAATGTCATCAAAATAAAAACATAACTCTATAGTTATAGTTGTGTGTAGTATATGTGAGTAGTGAGTAGGTGTAGTAGAAAAGGAGATAGGTAAGGGTTATTTTATGGAGATTAGGGGTCAAACAGAAAATTAGGCTTTACAGCCCTTAGCTTTGGGTGTGAGCGATGTGAACCTGTGTGACGCTGTGCTTTATTTTTATGTATTTATTATTATGTAGAGTCAGCTGCAGAGAAAAAGTACCCCTCCTGCATAGAAGTGTGAAGCAAATAGTATTGCTAACTGCACCTTCTTAAAAGATATTGTATATAAGAGTGTGTTTTCACATTGTCCAATCCGATGTCTGATGTCGGATTCGACCACAGAAATACCTAACAATTTAAAAACACCTTTTAATATTCATTAATTAATTGTTTAAATTTTTACTGTTCAAAAGATAACCTTAAGTCAAAAAAGAAGGACTTGATGCCATAGGGCACTCTCTAGCAACAGCTTTTCTCCAAGGATAATCAGACATTCGATATCGAATCGGACAATGTGAAAACGCTCTAAGGAGTATAAAAGGCCCTGTAAGGTCCTTGGCACGAAAACTAAACGACTCACCAAGCAGAGGCGATTGGGTTTTACCATAGCGAAGATAACAAAGGTGTAACCAATCAGATACCCTCGGTAATACATGCAGGCCTTGCTCTGGTAACGAATCGATGTGCCGTGGGCCTTTCCAGTGCGTGATGCATACGGATTTTAACTTGACTTGAGTAACGAACGTTGGTTACGCAACTAGATATACCTAACTTATTTTAAGTACCGTAAAACAACCCAACCCGTCCACAAGTTCAAAACAAAATTGGAGAAAGCAGCTGCTAGAGAGTGATATTGGAACATGCAGGGTGAAATTCATGTCATAGGAGATTTATTGTTCAAAGGGTCAAATTTAATTGTTCCAAAGTCCATGCAAAAAGAAATATTAAATAAATTGCATGAAGGTCATCAAGATGTCTAAGATTAGCTAGAGATTCATTCATTCATTATATTGGTCTAACATGTCTGCTGATATAAAAAATGTAGTGGAACAATGTGACACCTGTGCCAAGTTCAAGCCATGTAATCAAAAGGAACCCTTAAAAAACTATGAAATTAGCAAATATCCTTGGCAAAGAGTTGGCATTGATCTAATGCACTTTGATAACTTAACCTACATTGTAGTAACTGATTATTACTCAAAGTACATAGAGACAGCATTGTTAAAAAATAATAGTACGGCTCAAAATGTCATAATAAATTTAAAGTCAATATTTGCCAGACATGGGATACCTATGACATTAGTGTCAGATGGTGGTCCTCCCTTTCAGTCATCAGAATTTAAATCATTTCTATATGAATGGGACATAGAACATATAGTAACAGCTCCTTATCATTCAAACTCTAATGGCCAAATTGAAAGTGCTGTGAAAATTTTAAAAAATATGTTCAAAAAATGTAAGGAAGATGGATCAGATCCTTACTTAGCATTATTACAGTATAGAAATACAGCTAAAAATCATATGTTATCACCGGCTGAGTTATTAATGTCTAGAAAATTAAGAAGTAAGATACCAGTAAACTTTAACAAACTCAGACCTAAAGCTGTGACATTTAAGGAATACAAACAATCAGCTGTTAAAAATAATGAAGATATGTCTAGATATTATAATAGGAATGCTAAATCAATGTCCATTTTGTATCCAGGAGACCAGGTTTATTATAAGAAAAATCCACACAGTACTTGGGAAAAGGCTGTAATTGTTAAACGGTTAAGTAATAATAGGTCATATGTGATAAAAACTAGTAATGATGTAACTTATGTAAGAAATAGGATTCATCTTATTCATAACTATAGTATCTTGAATAGTGACTTGACACAATCGTCTCCCATGCGATCTTGCTCACCACGAAGGGAAAGAAGTATGGAAGTGGCAGAGGCAAGACAGGAGACGGGTACTCCAGCACCAGTAATAACTGATCACAGAGTGACGAGATCAGGACGTATTGTTAAACCTCCAAAGCGTTATATAACGGAAATTTAGATATAATATAATTTAATTAAGTCAACTGAATGTAAATGTAGTTTTGCAATTAAGCTATTTCATAAAATGTAAACTAAATTGTGTAACTGTAAAGACCAGTTAATGAAAAGACTGTATCATAATTTGTAGAATATTTTATTGTTAACTATAAACATAAATACATTGATTTTAGTAATGACCATAGAGACCAGTTAAAGGAACAGACTGTCATGTTTAAATGTGAAGATTATTTAATTGTTAATACTTAGGTAACTGAAAGACTTTAACATAACATGTTGTAAAGATGAGTTAAATAAGAGACTGGTCATCAATGTAATTATAATATAAACTTAAGGAAAGGGATGTTAGGTTGGTAATAACATCACTAGTTTAGTTTGACATTTAGTGTTATCTATGGCAACTCTCTCTTCTACCCAAGATGGCGTCGCTGTACAAGTGTTGAGACTGAGCTCCACAAATATATTATAAGAATAAATTATATAAGTCAGTTTGTTCGTCTTTCCTTCATCACCATTATAACACCCTATGGCATCAAGTCCTTCATTTTTGGTTTAAGGTTATCTTTTGAACACATTTTGAACAGTAAAAATTTAAACAAAATTAAGTATACATATATGAATAAGGTACTAATTATCTTTTTGGTTTATCTGAGTGTCTATGTACAGTCAAGGGTATAAATATATATACATTCCCAAATTTTCAAAAATATGTGTACGCCGTTACACCTCAGATCAGACAATAAAGTCGTGTTCACATATTTTTGAGCCATTTGTCTGGATCGATATTTTTGCCTTCGACTGTACCTATTTTTCATTAACCTCCTGAGTCCCCCACGTCATTATTGCAGTTTTGAATTTGGAACCTTCTTATATATATTCCATTTTAATTCAACATTCCATTTGAATATTTTGAATTAAATCCTTTATCAAGGGGCCCACTACCAGTCCGCCGGACGATATCGGCCTGTCAGTTGTTCGGAACTGTCAAATTTTTGTTCTAACTGACAGGCTGATATCGTCCGGCGGACTGGTAATGGGTGGGCCCCTTAAAGGCCTCAGGGACTCAGATAGTTAAATGATATGATGGTGGGTCATTTCATTTAGAACTCTTTGCTACGCTGTGGTTCTTTCCCTACCGTTGTTATCGCTTAGTCTCGGCTATTGTGAAAAAAGAAAAAACTGCCGGTTGAGTAAAAACGTTAGCAACGTTTGCAAGAGTTTTTGTAAACAAACAGAATCGGCCGCTCTGATGTAACGTGTTAGGAGAGCGACGATTGATTCATTACGAGTAGTGAATACCGGAATTCCGATCAATCGGACCGATTTTTACGATATTGCAATATCTAATTTAAAGATTAATCCATGGGGTCCTAGCGCGCACAAGTTTTTTGCAGAAATCGCGAAGCGTCTGGTTCATGTAACTGGTGACCGAAGAGCTGGCGATGGCGGCTTCCTCGCACAACGTATCGATATTATATACGATATTGCGATACAATGAGGAAATGCCGCCAGAATCCTGAGTACACGAGTAACGAGCGCCATAGATGTGGTTGATATATTTACTCGTACATCAAATTGTGTCAAAATATATTCAATTTTTAATCCAGATAGGAAAATGAGGACCGGTTTGTACTTTTTGGCGGCAGTTTTACGATTAGATAGGTTTTAAGTATAACTTTTATAAGCTCATTCCATCTCTCATCTGCTACATTTATTCAACAGTATAAAAAATGGCTGCTTTAAATGACTATCCCAGCATCACCTTACTTAAATTTCAGACGCAACCTTGAAACGCCCGAAATGGAGATTTATGGCCCGGTGTCTGTTTTCTTTATAATTATTGGCCCGTCGCTCGATTGTTTAAATTAACCATTAAAGCTTACAAAATGGCCGCTATATCTCGGCCGTATTTCTCAGAATTTATGTCTTCTTTTGTACAGTAAAATATTATTTCAATTTTAGTTTAATTTATACTTAGTTAAAAATATACAAAAATTAATTTTATCTATAGATACTAAATAAATAATAAGATTTAGCACTTAAATGGTAGGTAGTAGTAAACATTTTACTGTAGGTACAACAACACAGCAGGTAAAATACCTATAACTTCATTTAATATGGCATAAAATGGCAAGTACAAATGCCCTTCAATTTTCCTATTAAAAATTCAGCCACTCATTTAACTGAAAACTTCAGCATTTTTTTACTATAACTTAAAACGTCGCGTGTTGGCCGCCATTTACAACTTTCAATGCTTTATTAAGGCGAAATGATTATAAGTACTGAACTTGACACAATTTCCATTCAACTATGTTGTGATTATTTTAATTATATAATTTTCATGGCCGCGCTGTAAATTTGCTATTGTGACAGCGGACCCAATGAATAGTTTACACTTACCTCGAATACACGTTTCACGTGTATCTCTGTTCTCAGTCTGTACTCTGTATTAAGCACAGATATTTGCGTACCTAATACTGATGATGATACTTGTTGAATGTTATAACAAAATCTAGTCCAATAGATGAGAAAATGAGCAATTTCTTACATTACATTGAACACAAAAAAATATGGAAATGATCAAGTAACTTTTAATTAAGCGGCGTTTCGCGCCTATAGTTTGGTCTTGACGTGTCTGTTTTATTGAAAAATATTGAAAAACGCTTTTAAAAAATTAGTTTAAATTACTTATGAAAGCAAAAGCATGTAAAAGATCGTATACGATTTATAATTGTAACATGCTGTGACTTATTTATCAAAAGTGATAAATAAGTCACAAGTGAAGTGACTCGCTACTGGGTGGAAGTGGCGATTGGCAGGGCCAAGTAGAGCAGGTTGTCTGCCTTGCTTGCTCCTGCCAAATAATTTTTCCTATATCGTGTAGGTAATATATGTAGTTTTTATATTTGTATTGTTAAATTTTAATTATTGTTGTTTTTGTATTGTGCCACTTACATAGTTATTAAGATACTCTGTAACTAACAATCTATGGATCAGCTCGGTCTGAAATAAATTATTTTATTTTATTTATTTATTTATTTAATAAAAATACACGTCAGTATCGCTTACCTTCTTTCTAATGTTAAAACGAACTACTTATAGGTAAAGTAACGGCTTTGACTGTAATTTATGACTTTTGCGTTCCTTGATTGCAAAGCGTTTATATTTATTATTAATTTATTGTTTAATGTGAATGGGTCAAAACCTGCCTGACTGAAACCATTAAGGCCCCTTAGGTTCGTGTCTTCTTGTGTAGCAGGCAGATAGATTTCCGAATAATTTTGCGCTCGAGCTCTACTTAAGGTTACGCAAGGTGCTACGAAAAGTCACGTCACTATTGCCATACCTACATTATTTAAGTTTCAATTGGTGTTTTCTATGAACTATATTTTTTCCATACAAACGTAATCCCCATTTTCCTCTCTGGATATTGACATTATGAAAAATATTTTTACGTAATTTGATGCATACTAACTAACCATAGCTATGCCCCTACGTTTAACTTTTTTTAGATTTTTCGATTATTGTAAAAATTAGGAGCGAAATACAGATCTCATACTAATTTTTAAAGGCTAACCTAACCTAACTCTTATAATAACTAAAAATTCGAAAAAATCTAACGTAGGGGCATAGCTGTGGTTGATATGCATCTAACTGTGCTAAAATATTTCCAATAATGTCAATATCCAGAGAGGAAAATGAGGACTACGTTTGTATGGAAAGTTGATTTCGCGCGGGTCCTCCATTTTCGTCGTAATAAATATTTTTTCCCGTCACATCAAGAAATTCCGTTATAATTAATGATGAGGTAGTAAAATTCCGTGACCACTGTGCGGGGTGGTACCTACTCGTATCACGGCAGTTGTTAACTTCGGAGCTTTCCGTGCAAAAAGCGGTGGTTGGTAATTAAGTGGGGGCATAGTCAAAAATAATAGAGTAAGGTAGTTTTTATTTTTATGTCAGTGTAGAAGAAGTTAATCTGCCTTTCTCTTCCTTAGTGCTTTAATACTAAATTGTAACCCTTGTCATTTAGTTTATAAAGTAGGTAGGTAGGTGTTGCCATTATCGAAACCCGTTTAGCTGTTGGAAGAACAAACATCCAAAGATTTTCACACTTTCACATAGTAGGATGTGTTTTTTGTTTTATTCAGGTCACACGAAGTTAGGACATATATATTTTAAATAATAACAACCAAAAGTGGCATTCGAATCTGAAATCAAAAAAACCCCTGCCTTGTTGTAAGACTTGTAAGGGCCGCTAAGCGTCCTCTAAGCGTCCGCTAGCTGGCGCGGTTGGAAGAGGTGAGTAACTACCGCTCTCGGGTATTTACCCGGTATATTACTCGATATTTACCTACCCGCGGGTAAATACGCGCGTATTTTCATTTATCTTCTAAATTTGACGTGTTAAATGGTATTTGAGTTTAAATAATATTAATTGAAGCAGTTTTTTGTAATGTTACATAAAATGAATAAATAAATAAATAATAAATAAATAAATAAATACATATTATAGCACATTTTTACACAGATTGACTAAGTCCCACGGTAAGCCTAAGGAGGCTTGTGTTATGGGTACTCAGACAACGATATATATAATATATAAATACTTAAATACATAGAAAACACCCATGACTCAGGAACAAATATCTGTGCTCATCACACAAATAAATGCCCTTACCGGGATTCGAACCCAGGACCATCGGCTTCACAGGCAGAGTCACTACCCACTAGGCCAAACCGGTCGTCAAATGAATGAATGAATGTTTAAATTAATTACGAAAAGGTAGCTATGAAGTGAAGTTCGATTTTAGTGCGCGACGCGTGCGATGGATTTTACCTACAATGGCGCACGCTCCGTGCACCCGCGCCAGTTGCCGAACGCGGACGTCCTAAAGCAAGGATTGACAGAAAACATACCGCAGATAATAGTTCTACTTTTTTGTTTCTACTCTGTACAAACGACCCCGATAGTAGGTAGGGGCTGGTATCGAACCCACGACCTCACGCAATCTGGGGCACATTAGGGGCTCGCCAAAGTATTTGATATCGAATTGTAACGGCGAAAAGCGGCGATAACGCAGTTTTTAAAATTAAGTACCGGCTTCCTATAGCCCGATATCTACAGCAACTACACTCCATTAATGAATGAGAGTAATCCATCAGGTCCACCGTTCTTATCGACTTCCGCCTGTCAGGCAGCGAGCAGTACAGGGCCAGTATCTACCTACAAACCCTACAACCTTCGAAAACCACCAATGAAGTATTTTTACCCATCTCTAAAAAAGAAAAATCATTGTATATAATATGTATAGAGAGAGATATAACTGTGCCCTAGGCATAATCGACATATTCATTCTTTTTGAAATTATGAAGTTACTAAATTTAGGTTAGGGTTCACTACAAGAACACAAATCGTTGATATCTTCGCTGAACATATATCCCCATGTGACCCCGTGAAATCGGCAGGTTTTAAGGTCCTACAAGGTTCCGTAAATAATGTATTATTATTTTTTTATATTTATATTTCTTTTTATACTTTTGTATGTTATAATAGTTTATCACGAATAAATGCGATGATGATATATGAAAATGATATATAACTTACCCTAGTTGCTAAGAGCAGGAAGAAATATAGCATAGATTGGACATGAGGGGGAGCCGACCTCCCCCCCCTTTTTTTGAGGGTAGGCACGGTACGATGTCGTGGCTACCGGGCCAAATTTTGGCCAGCTTTGTTTAATCTTAGGAACAATTGTGTCACTCTGAGACGAAAGTGCATACTCACTGCACTTACTTAGCCTACGAATTCAAGTTCGAAAAAATTATAAATTTTGAAAGGCTAATCTCGGAAACTATTAGATCTACAGAGACAATTTCTAGTCTCGTATTGTAGCAAACTTAGTCTACCTACTTTAAAAACGTCCTAGAAAGGTACTATCAAAAACGAGTCCTTTAGGGTTATAATCGAACATAAAAAAACGATTTTATAGATCAGATTAGATTTGTTAATTTCATAATACAGATGAAGATTTAATTTCCACAATAACAATTACATCACATACAAATTACATTTAAAATACAATAACTAATCTTAAATTAAAATAAAACACACACACATACAGATTACATTATAAATTGGGGGCATTTTGCGTTTTTTTTTTCGATTTTTGACAAAGTTGCGTACGGCGCTTGAGGTCCATTGGGCCAACATCTACAAGTCTGCAAAATGTTCTTTTACAGTTCTTAATATTTTACAACCTAATAATTAATTAATACAATTATGTTCTACAGTAAAATAAAATTGTCTGGCATAGGTACTTAAGTGAAACCCTCATTTTGAGTAATTTTTGTAGGTACACTAGTGTCATTAAGCTGTGTTCTTGTATGCTGTTGTCTACTTACCTATTTGTTAAAGAAGTATGGGTATTGCTTACTAAGAATTCCCTATATAGAAGTAATCGAAATAAATAATATAATATTTTCCCCTTTCACATGAAAGTGCTGAAAACCCGAAGTGATCGGACCCTAGTTAGGACCGATTTGTCATTGTCCCCGGCACGATACGCGTCACAATGACAGGCGAGAGAAAAAGCATTTCAAGTCGTATATTCCAAAATGATGCGAATGCGCGCGAGTCTAGTTCTCTTGCAAACCAGTGTATCATGATGACGAAATCCGTAACCTCATTATTATTTACTAACTTGGGACTTAATTGCATATAAATAAGGCTGCTTTTCAACTGAGGCGGAGATGAGCGGAGGTAAAGAGCAGATGAGCGGGAATCCACCAATAGCATTGATTGTACCAAATTCAAATCTCTTCACCGCTCCGCTGAATTAAAACCAATGTCGATATCCGCACGTCTACGTCTATCATCTCCGCTCATCTGCGCTTCAGAAGAAAGGCGCTACGTTTAAAAACCGGCCAAGTGCGAGTCGGACTCGCGCACCGAGGGTTCCGTACCTTTTAGTATTTGTTGTTATAGCGGCAACAGAAATGCAGCATCTGTAAAAAAATTCAACTGTCTAGCTATCACGCGGTTCATGAAATACAGCCTAGTGACAAACAGACAGACAGACGGACAGTTCTTAGTAATAGGGTCCCATTTTTACACTTTGGGGACGGAACCCTAAAAAAGGTATAGAATTATAGTCACGTGACTTTTCGTAGCAGACTTTTTGTGGAGGAGTTATTATTACATTTCGTTTGGCGTTCGTCGATATATGTTTGTCATTTTGGCTAGGCCCCCAAGTATCCGGAATTAGAACCAGCGACGATATTCACTTACGCTTAATTTAGTAATAACTGGAGGAATCCATACGTGAAAATGTACCAAATTATCATAGTTATTGTTAACCTGATCGAAAAACGTACGATACAGATTCGGCTTAGACTTCTACTCGCTTATTTGCTCGATTTGCCATAGCAATGACACAGCACTCAGGAGTACGATCAATAGTACTTTACTATCGGTTTCTACTCGAAAGCTCGTTAATCGAATAGTAGTCGGTTCAATCGAGTTGATTGTTTTCTGTTGATGGTTTTTGCTTGGTTAGGAACACAAATCCTGTTCAGATCGCAGATCGCAGATCTGTGTTCTTGATTGAGCTAATTTCGACTAACTACTGGCACAGATTCCGATACATAATTGCAAAAAAACTTATATTTACAGACTGGGCATCTTCGGAGGAGGCCTTCACCTGCGGAGGGGTTCTTGCAGATTAAGCATTTTTTTATAATCTCAAATAACTTAATTATAAATGTAAATCATAAGATAGAATTTAGTAATACGTATTTTTAGTTATGTAAATCTGTAGTTGCAAGAAATAAAAGGGTTTTTTATTCATTTATAGGTTAAAAACGCTCAGTTTACGAGACTATTTTTATTTTTCATAATAGTTGTTTATATGTAGATAGGTACCATGCCACCAACAGCTCTGATTCCGATATTAATTCAAAACACACAACACACGAAGCAACTTCCCTCATCTATTGCACGGAGTTCGACAGTTACAAACAAGAGTTACACTATTATGCATGGAATTTACATTCAAACCCGATTCCATATACAATTGAATAGGTAGGTACTAGTAAAAACTAATTACCTACTATATAAATTACAAATCGAAATAAACAGTGTACAGAGGGCGCTATAAGCCCTTAGGAAATTGGATACCTATACATATAAAGATTCGACCCATGCTGCCGTGGCCCGGGTGTCCTAGGGGCTTAGGCACCTGCCGCGATAGCAGAGGACGCTGGTTCGATTCCAGTGCTAGGCACTGGATGCCTTGGTCACTTTTTCTTCGTGTATGACATTTATTTAGATTTGGAATAGGTACTAGTAGAGTGGGACCAAGCTAAAGGTACCGTTTGGTTTCAGACTACACCATCACTGGAGCAGTATTGTCGCCCTGCAATACCGCTGCAGTAATGCTGCCGACTGCTACTGCCGCAAATGTAAAATTTAGTATAAATTTCTCGATAAAATTACCTTCTTGACGTTTCCTTGTATTTTTGGGCCAACAACCTGTACATTTGTATAGGTACCTGTAAAAGTACCTACTCACAAGAAAAGTAAGATTACCAATTGAATTCTGGACTTCGTTACATCAACAACGATCGGAAAATTTGTATAGAAATTCATAACAATGTGATTCTGATACTGTCCAAAGTACCTTTTCAATTTGCCTCTCCGTGTTACACGTAAATAGCGGCCAGAAATATGTATACAAATTTTCACCTTACGCCGTTACAATAAAGTGCAATGGTGCATACATGCTTATGGCCATTAAAAGTTCTGGAATCAATGACACACCCAATACGTCCCGGGATAACTCATTTATCCCTCGCCTCGGTAACAAGATTCATACATACATACTTACTCGTATACAGTTATACACATACATTACATACTCTAGCTCTAGGCACAGTGTAAAAAAAACGACGCCTTTGATTTTTGCGTAAATGCCGACACCGTACAAGAACACAGTGGGGTTGTCACAGACTTTTACACAACTGCCCAAAAAACTGCACATTTCAAATAAGTAGTACCGAACTACTAACAATGGCGATGTATGCAGCTCGGGTGCGCGAAAGAATCAAATAACTATTTGTGGCTTTCCATCAGAGAAGGGTCCTTATGCTTCATGTGCAAAAAAAACGTTTCTATCACAATGGCTGTTGTAATTTCTGATGGAATGGCCCTTATTGCACTTGAAGCATAAGGACCCTTCTGTGGTGGAACGCCACATTTATTCATAGCCTTCATAGGATTACATTTCTATAGGATTCGGCAGGTTTTTCTATAAGATAAACCAGTCGAGTTAAGACACTGCATGTTATACTGCTTGTGTTGGTGGTACAGTCACCATCAGATATATCGGAGCAGCCGAGGTGCTCACAATCACAATATCTGAACACGCACTCTAACGCCTTGACAATAGAGTCGTGTTCAGATATTTGTGAGCACCTTAACCGCTCAGATATATCTGATGGCGACTGTACACGTGGCTAGGCAGACCCCTGGGACTCGTGGGAGCCTTTTGTAAAATGTATGAACTGACAGCACTGTGGTAAAGTGTCGGTGTTAATATTAAAACTTTCAGGCGAGTAGCTTTTATCAGCGACGAAATTACATAAAGGAGGATAACGCACTTTAGAAATCATATCTTGATTTGGTATTGGTCTGATACGATATAGAAAACGCTAATCGAAATTTATGTAAATAGTGTACTTTTTGTATGAGTTTTTCGGAACTTATGTACGGAATATCATTTGATATTCAGCTTTTCGGTGAAGGAAAACATCGTGGGGAAACTTGCATACAAATGCAAAGGTGTATGTGAAGTCCCCAACCCGCATTGGGCTAGTGCGGGGACTATAGCCCAATCCCTCTTGCGCATGAGAGGAGGCCTGTGCC
The DNA here is from genome assembly GCF_947568885.1 of Cydia strobilella. Lineage (NCBI taxonomy): Eukaryota > Metazoa > Arthropoda > Insecta > Lepidoptera > Tortricidae > Cydia > Cydia strobilella. Next base: position 4,647,193 of record NC_086056.1, read on the forward strand.
CAGCAGTGGGACGTATATAGGTTGAATTATTATTTTATTATTATAATGTACATAAAGAACTATGAAGAATATTACTAGGTAACCCCAAATTAAAAATAGGAACCTTAAAAGAAAAATTGAAAGAAATATTGTTAGATAAATTCGATAACTCCATAAAACAATAGTAGTAAGTACTTATCCATAATGTATACAGCGCCACTAGCCACCTGTATTTTTACGAGTTGTTAGTTTAAAATAAAACATAGTCATTAGTGTAAGGTAGATTTTTAAGCACCGCTGTACTCCTGTCCCGCGCCCGCGCCACCAGCGATGGCTCACTTATCCAATGTCCACTTATAATATACCTATAGGTACTTGATAAAAAAAAAAAGGACTACGCTGGGACGGTAGGACAGTGCAAAAATTATGTACCTGCTTTTGATGTATAAAAGAGCGAGCTCATCGCCAACAAACTGCTCCGCAGTTTGGCGAAACATTGTATTATGGTGCACATGTTGTATTTTCCATGTTATTATCAATAAAAAAAATAAAAAATAAAAACTGATGGCGTGTCTATCTTGGCTACGGTTCCAGTAAATAAATAAAATAAATTAATATTTGGAGATAATCTTACACAGATCGACCTAGCTCCAAAATAAGTAAATAATAGTAAGTTAAGTAATACTAAACACTAAGCGCCACTTGCACCATCCCACTAACTCGGGGTTAAGCGGTTAAACCATTAACCCAGTGTCAAATTGTATTGGTAACCATGGTAACTCCAGGTTTTACCGGTTAACCCCGGGTTAGTGGGATGGTGCAAGTGGCCCTAAAGAGTCCAAAACAATGTTTTATTTCCCCAGCAACCGTTCATTTTCCATTGTCTCTCTAGAGTTATTTATAGGTTTAAATGTTTAATATTCTCCTTCACAACACATAATAGCCGTAACAGGCAATGGGAACACTCATTCAACTGTTTACCGTATTTTTGAGCAACAAATTCTAAATTCAAACTGGTTTTTCAGTGGCTGTTATGGCTGTTATGCGTGTACCCTGCAAATGTTCTAAAGTGGTTTTAAACATTTGAGTGTTTTCTGTAGGTACTTAATTTGTTAGAAATTCGGTAGCAATTCTAAGAAAGTTCTTAAGTACTCGGGAGAATTCCAAATTAAAGGAAACATACTTATATGTTTTGACTGTTGCTTACTGCTTTGTGTTTGGTTTTGTATTTGTGTTTTTTTTTTTATATTAAAATATATTAAGTATTGTTGATGAAATTGTATGTAGTTTTTTTTTAGATTTTAGGTATTTATTAATATTTGACAAATACATACATACATATTTGTTCCTGAAATATGCAGGTAAGTACTTCATAAAAAAAAATCCATTTATTTTAGGCGTTCAAATTCAAAGGGTTAAGTTTTGCAATTCTAACATGGGCACCGATAAACCCTTTTATTGCATAATAACACGTTAAAGAGATGACTTGCCAAATATTTGAGTTGAGGGAATATCGACGTTCTTGGATATTGTACATATTCCCATTTATTTGGAAACGCGGGCGAATCAGATTTTCGACCCGCCAGTTTAACGTGATCTTATAACCACAAAATAAATAACTAGGTACAGAAGGTTCACTCTCTAACAAAACGCGTCTATGACGACAGATATGACCGCCAGGTGGCGCTAGCGCGAGCAGGCATCTGTTCCGTGTTCCGTAGCGGTGCGCGGCAACTACTATGGCTAGACACCAAAATTGGTGTGGGCCGCATGTACTTGTTTTTACATGATTTTGACCCATGTTATTTGACTGATATGTGTTAAAATTGTTAAATAACAAGCGAAACCGTCAACGCCATCTAGCCGAGAATAGGCCAAAGGTGTAGACGCTCTATCCAAAAATCATTTTTTCTTGATTTCCGAGGCACTTTTTTTTATTAGACTTTATTCATCTTAATATACGGAGTTATGCACTACATGTACTGTACTGGCGCAGTTAGTGTTAATATAGAAGTTTTAGTAAACCATATAGCCGCGAAATGTGCAGTTTCGTTGTTATCTAGCAAGTTTCCGCGCGAAGAGACAATTCGGCAGTTTCGCGCGAAGCGGCATAGTTACTTAGCTATAAACTGACACAGTCAATATGTTAGAGCCCAGTGAGTTTAAAAGTACAAGCGAAAACCTTGTCTGAAGTATTTTTAGAAAGTGGAGGTTGAAATTATTTGAAAAACCAACTGATTTTGTTATAAATATATTAATATAATAATATAATAATATTATTTAGTTTTAGTCTTAGGCTAGGCTTTTTACAATATGAGTATAAAACATTACAAAATTATATAAACACATTATAAAAAACCTAACCTAGGGTGCCGCCGGCAGCGGGGCAGGGCCCAAGCTGCCGGTGGTCAGGGCCGCAGAGAGAGGAACCGGCGGACTATCCGCGCCGTGTCCAGGATCACCGCCTTCTGCATCTGACCCTTGATCCAACCACCTAGCGAGAGTCTCTCAAGGTGTTGGTCGAGACTCTTCGCTATGAGACCGTTCGCTGAAACGACTATCGGGACAATGATCGTCGAATCAACATCCCACATGGCGGTTATCTCGTGAGCCAAGTCTAGGTACTTACTGGACTTGTCCTTCTCGGCTTTCACGAGATTCTCACCATGGGGGATGGTGATGTCGACGAGCACGGCCCGGCGCTGCGATCGATCTATTATCACAATGTCAGGCTTATTGGCTACAATAGTCCTGTCAGTGATGATAGATCGATCCCAATAGAGCGTGGCACGACCATTCTCGAGAACTGGCATAGGTAAATACTTGTTAGTTACATATTATTATTATTATTATTTGTATCTCCTCGGATTTCAAGGGCCTATAAATACCGGTCTTTTGATAGGCTTGCGTGGGGATATAGATCCAACACGTAGAGGCCCCTTGGAGAGCTTTAATGTCATGTAGAACGCCTGCTGGAACCCGTTCACAGGTGCAACAATAGACACCCATGAACCGGTCGCAGCAGGCATTGGGACTATTGTAGAAAAAGTGAACAGTATACCGGTCTATGGATTGAAGTTTGGGTGGACAATGAGACTGGGCTATTGAAAAGAAGTCCGGACACCTGCCATAACAATGCTAACACACGTTATCGAGGCAGGTGGTGACTTGCCGCTTATTAGATGGGCCCCTGAAACTGCCGTCGTGAAGACGACCAGGAGCAACACCGGTGTGAGCGGCTCAGGGGTGTCGAGAGGTGTGCGCCGCTTTCTACCCAGTGACTGATTTTAACAGTCACTGTGCCAACTCGCGTCTTATGCATCTTTCACTTCCACCCCTGGAGCATATAGCTCTTACGACTTACGACTCCCCTCTGGACGGCCAATGAAGGCAAGCCAGAGCTGAGAGTCATGCGGGTCCCCTTGGGGTCCACTCCGACCGACGAAGACACGCCGGAGACGGAGACCCTGACCGACTCTCTGGAGCACTCGGGTCCGTGGGGTCGTCACTCCCCAACAGCTCGCCACAAGCTGCCCTGCGGGCTTATTATTATTATTATTAAAGCCTTTATTATACGAACTGTTGACATTTTATGTAACAATTATTAATATTTATTGTATGTTTCTTCCATATGCATATTCGTAAGGTCTTTTTGACCTAGGCCTCTTCCGAATCGCCTTTTTCTATTATATTTAAGTATTTGTCCAACATTTTTTTCCATTTTTGTCTGTCTGTTGCCATTTTTTTCCAGTTTTTTCCTATTGTTTCTATTAGGTCTTTTTCCCATCTTGTTTTTGGTTTGCCTTTTTTTCTCTTACCAATCTTTGGATTCCAATTTGTTGCTGTTTTTGTCCATCTGTTATTTTTCATCCTCGCTATGGGCCCTGCCCAATTGTATTTTTGTTTCAGTATATGTATATAGGTATATGATATATGAATATAATAATATTAAAGGACGAATATTTGTGTATACAGGGTATTTTTATAACATTGACTTTTCGAGGTTATTGAGATTCTGAACAACTTGAAAAAAGTGTCCATATCATACATAAATAATTTTACTATTAGTAATATATAGAATATTATAGGCAAGATAGTAATGAGCTTTCAGTGGCGAATTGTCCATAGAACTAGATTTCCTATGTCACGTTTGACGTTACCAAGCGATCATGACCTAGGCCAACTTTTTCTTTGTAAGTTTTTAATGTAAGTATTTTATTTAATAACGTTTTTATGCACTTATATTTTGTTGCACCAAATAAAACATAAATGTGAGCACCTGGCCGCATCGATATATCTTATGGCAACTGTACTTAAGTTATAATATCTTTGTAGCTCCAAAGATATATGTAACTCCGTATAAGATAAGTAAAGTCTAAGGAAAAAACGTGCCTCGGAATATCAAGAAAAAGTTATACTCGAATAGATGGCGCCACACCTTTGGCCTATACTCGGCTAGATGGCGTTGACGACACCGTTTGATATTTAACAATTTTTACACAATATCAGTGAAAGAACATGGGTCAAAGTACAGCGTTAAAAAATATATTTATATATATATATTTTATATTTTTATACATTTTAATTTTTACTGTGAATTACTATTTTTATTGTAAATTTACTATGACAATAACCCTCTATACTATCTATTCTCTGGTAGCTCATAACAGCTCTAGTTTCGATGTTTTGTCCATTACCGAGAAGACAAGAAAACGTGCGTGTAATGAAACGTACTTACTGTGTAGGTAAGTGTGCTGATTGATGCCGACGCGAAATATCTTACGTACCGACTGACAGCTACCGTTGTGCATCCGAGCGTATAATCCACTGGAACTAGTGCCGAAGTTGCTCTTAACTTGTGTTTATTTTTCAACGCTTCAAATTTCTTAAAGACACTTATATAAAGGCGCCCGCTTACTATCAGTCCGCCGGACGATATCGGCCTGTCAGTTGTTCGGAACTGTCAAATTTTGTTCTGACAGGCCGATATCGTCCGGCGGACTGATAGTCAGTGGGACCCTTAAGTTTGTAGTGGTCCTGCATACAAAACTGGTGTTGTTGCTGGGTTATTAATGTTAGGATCCCGACAAAAAATAACATGACCAATTTTTTATGTCTGGCAGTTTTCTCTGTATTTCAGTCATGTTATTTTTAATATACCTTTATCATAACTCATAACACATTACGGTTTTTACTGCAAGGTTAGGTCGAGTTAAGTCGTATGGACCATTCTCACCTTTGAAAATGTCTACATAATAATTGATAATAATTATGATTTAAAAGATACCAACTAGAACTGAAATCACTGCAATGCAACGCCTTCATTATACAAAGCTGCAAGAGCAATAATAAAAAAACGGGTCACTATGTAAAGAAATATCCATGCAGTGTTTCTTTTTCATGCACTTGATTATACAAAAGGTCACCGGAAATTGTAAGTGTAACGACATTATACATAATATACTTGCCAGTTACAAACCTGAGAATTCGGCGTTTTGTCCGCCGTGGGAAACCGGGTCAGTGTCGCTGGTTAATCAGGAACGTGATACGAGTTTTTGTCGTTCACTTGCTTTTGCTTTTAGAATGTCGGTGTAGTATAAAGTGTTAAACTATTTTTACAAATTATAGTTTGATGTGTAACGCTGCCTTAATAAGTCATGTAGGGCAAACCTTAGCTTTTGCGGTGATACTTGGTAATTCGGTGATACTACGTTATTATCTTACACAGCTCTCACCATGATGAAATACAAGCTATAAAGGGCCTATAATATTTTGGCCTGTCCGTTAGAACAAAAATTTGACAGTTCCAAACAATTGACAGGCCTCTATCGTCCGGCGGACTGATAGTCAGTGGGCGCCTTAAGGTCGATGGCAGCTATCAGTTTTGATGCTTGCAATCGGGTTGGCAGCGTTTGAATTGCTTACAATTCACCATTGTGAGCTTAGCGTAAGATAATAACGCAGGATCACCGAATTACCAAGTATCACCGATAAGCCAAGGTTTGCCTACAGTCTAGTCCAGTGGTTCCCAAAGTGGATTGGGCTCCGACGGACATACCCGGGTACAAACTTGATGCCATAGGGCACTTTCTAGCAGCTGTTTTTCTCTAAAGGTCGATATTCGATATCAGATCGGAGAATGTGAAAACGATTTAAAGTGCAAAATCTTACTCTCAGTTTACGCACTTCTCTCATACCCTCTAATAAATCTACCACAAACCGCTCTTTCGATCATCCTTTATTTTACCGCATAAGGCGGCTGCAACTTTCAACCAGACTGGCAACCAAATTTAAGTTTTATACCTTGGACTTAGGTACGGTTGTCGTACTTGTCGTATACTTGATCCGGGTGAATCTCGCACATTGGTAGGATTCCTTTGGTAACTGTAAAAAACTACATCGCGTTATTCAAAAGCTTCGAGCTGCTTTTTAGAATAAAGACCCATGCCGATTTGATGTAAACTTATGTATTAAGATTAAATCATTTTACGGTTTAGACTCACTTGTTGTGTTGTGTTGTGTTGTTGTTGTGGAAGCCTGTGATTCCTCAGCAGAATGCCGGTGAGTGTTGTGACAGTGTAGTGGACATAGTGAGTTCGCGCTGTGTGGCGCTACAAGTGTTGGGTGACCCAAACACAAACACACCACTGTGCCCGCCTACAACGATAGCGCAAGACCTCCCCCAACCGGCTTTCTCAGCACGCGCGCAGCGAGCGACGCGGCGCGCGACAGCGGCAGTACGCAATAAACGGTCGTCGTGAACGCTGCTCGCACTATTAGTGCTTGAGAAAGGAGACCTAGGCTCTCCGAAACATGTCGCGCGAGTGACTAAAACAAGTGAGTCTAAACCGTAAAATGATTTAATGTTAGTATGTCTCACAACAGTTTAAATTCGATTATGTATTAAGTATGGGTGTATGGAGTCGCTAGTCAAAATGTAAAGCGTTCTAAATATTTCGTGGCATCATACACAACAGCTACCAGTAGTGCAGTATAGTTTTTGACAATTCGTAGCGCTTTTTAAGGCTCCGAACCCAAAGGGTAAAAAAGGGGGGTCCCTTTTTCACTATTACTACGAGTAAGACTCCTCTGTCCGTCTGTTCGTCTGTCTGTCACCAGGCATCTCATGAACCGTGGTCTAGCTACAGTTAAAATATTCACATATGATGTATTTCTCTTGCCGCTATAACAACAAATACTAAAAAGTACGGAACCCCGGAGCCCGACTCGTATTTGTTTAGATCACATACGGTTGCCAAAAATGTAATTAGCAATATTTAGGACTTTCTCTAAATAAATAAAATAAATAAAAATACGTTTATTACCAGACACAAAATAATACAGCAATGGAAAAAAAACACAGAAACATTATGGTGTACGTAACTTAAACTAAAGTTAGTAGATTTTTTAGTGTTTGGTGAAAGGATACCAGTCTCAACATATGCTAGGTCAGCTGGTGACGCCCAGCGTTGATTTTAAGACTGTTACACACTGTTCTGTTCTAGTAACTTCATCGATTCGAAACTTGATTTCTTGACTTTCGTTCACCTTTCGTTCAATAGGTTTAAAACACACCTTAAAATGCATCACAAATATCACAATGTATTTCGTAAAGTAGCAATGACCGTCGTAAGTAAGCTTCGTCACTACTACGTCAAAGGTCAGACCTTCGGGTTTACGCACGCGTCATTTCTTTCAACACTCTTTTCTAACAGCAACATAATACTGACCTATTAAAGACTTTATTTATACGCCATAAGGTTCACGAATTGTTAAATGTGACTACCGGATCTGCAGCTTTCGTAACGACTGTAACAAAATGCTAACTTTAGACTTCGTCATCGTAACGCCTTTTCTTGAAAGCGTACGTCATAGGTTTCGAAATTAAATTATACAAGGTAAAGGCCGTGTGAGTCCTGGGGCCCGTTCATCAAAAGCTTATAGCTAGTAATACAACTGGAATTTTGACAGCTTTGGTAAGAAAGGGACTTGCACTTGTATTACAAGCTACAAGCTTTTGATAAAAGGGCCCCTGTTCAATAGGATAATGTGCGTTCGTTATATTAGCAAGCATTCAACTAGCAGTATTATAAACGTGTAACTCTGTAATACAGCATATTCATACATACATACAGACTCTGTATGTATGTATGAATATGCTTTATTGTAGGTACAAAAAAGAAACACAAGAGACATAGTTAAAGAGAAAATTAAATACAACAAAGGCGAACTTATCCCTTAATGGGATCTCTTAAACTAGAAAATAAGTCAAAATTGTATATGCTCTATAAACATACCTATATCTATGCGTGTCAGGTACACCTGAACATCCTACAAGAAACCGTAGAGCTTTTTTCTGTTTTATGAGCACATCTTGTATTAGATTATTTTAAACCGGGTCACTCACGTATTCACGAATAGTTCGACATACTACTACTACTAGCTTAATAATACGTGAGTGACCCGGTTTAAAATAATCTAATATTTTTGAGTCTCACGGGAGTTTTATAGTCACATCTTGTATGTTTATGCCATGTCTGTTTTCCTAGGATAGCGGTGCCATCATATAGCGGCCGTTTCCATACAAAACTACGGCTAAATATAGATGGTGTAGTATTTTGTATGCCGCTACCTATATTAGCTACCTACCGCTACCTATATAAAAATACCTAAGTTACTTTGTTTTGTAATTACAACGTGATGTTGCACCGCCTACAAGTTATCTGCTTTGCCCGAAACTTGACTGGTAGAGAATGCCTTGTAGCATTAAGTCCGCTCTTTGTACGTTTGTATTTTCTTTTGTGCAATAAAGATTAAATCCACCTTCCATTGTGCATTGTGCATGTATTGCATTGTGCTTTTTCCATTTTTTCCTTTAATATAAAAATTTTAAGATTAAATAAATAAATAAATATATGACGGCACCGCCATCCTAGGAAACCAGAGCTTTACCCCAGACTTCTACGCAATACCTCATAATCGAAATATGCATAATAAACCAAACCATTTTTAGAGTGTCACTATTGGAAAACTGGAAAGGTTCTTTAAAGCATAACAGGCACTGGCCATCCATTCACCAAATCCACCATATATCGAAAAGGAAAGAGAACAAAATAAAATCGGCCCAAAAGGTTTACCATTCAAATTGGATTTCTAATCAAAATAAAATACCGTACCGTAACTAATGTCCGTGGTTTACAAATTATATATGTGTAACAATCACATATATTTTCATTAGAATACGTCTGTCGAAACCTCAGGTCGAAACATACGACAATTTGGAGTGTTGAAAGACTAGATTACATCTATCGTTGCCCGGTCAACGACTCTTGCACCGAGATGACGACTACGAAAAACCCAGCTAACTTTATAGTAGCCCAAGTCATTTGGTTACTTACTGTGGTACAGTCAGCTTCTTACAGATAATTTTGAACGCGATAGAGATATTTGGAATAGTATTCCAAGGTGGCAGATACTTTTAATGCGTTGTTTCATTCGTTACTATTGATGCTGACTATACGTGGTACTTTACTGGACCAACCACACAAATTACTTGAAATTACCAGCAGGAAAATTTAAATGCGAAATATAGTAATTTTCCAAAAGGACTGTTTCATTTACCACGTTTACCTACTCTCGTCTAGCATCTTTTATGCAGGTGTTAATAATTGTGCAAGCATCAAAAGTAACGGATGAAACGAATACGCGTCAAAAGTATCTTCCATACCCTAATAGCTTAAAAGAAAGACATCAGTCTCACTATGAAGAACAATTAGACTTTGACAGATAATTAAGAACGTGAACTGTAGAGATAGGGAACTTGGAAAATAATTCTAGGATGGTAGATACTTTTTGAGCAATGTTTCATACGCTACTTTTATAACAGGTGTTAATTGTGGGCTCGAATCCCAGCGTCGAGTTTAAGTGAAAGAGTGAGATATTTATTAAAGATTAGATAAGTGCATGCTTAGGATAAATTATAGTGCTTAAATAACTTAATAATTAATAATCTCTTGATTAATTATTTGGAAATTGTTAACATAGCTCCCAAATTCTCGAGACCAATACCTACCGTGTAAATATCTGCTTTAGATTAGACAGTCTCTATGTACCTACATTGTATAGATTCTTCAGCAAACCACTCGTAAAAGTTTGAAACGTTTCTTTAAATACAACCATTTAGTTTACTGACAAGTTGCAGACGTGGAAATACGAGAAATTCGCCAGGTGCAAAGAAAAGTATCGCCTGTTACGTAGAAAATTCTATACAGTAAAATCTAAACGCACTTTAAAAACGTCTTTAACGAAAATCTCCTTTAAATACGCCTAGTAAACTGAATTCAGTTTTCTTGCTTAATGAGATGTCAGCGCCAGAAGTAATTTTGTGAACATAGGTTACGTCGCGCCTTTAGTGCTGTTAATTATCACCGATTTATATTTATAGAAACCAGAGGTCAAAAATTGAATGGATATGTTTGACCACACGCGCCACTTTTCCTTTCCAAACAAATCTGGCGCCTCCAAAACCGGTCCTGTCACTTTCCTCCACAGATAACAAGCGAATCATCTGGCAGAATGACTCAGAACGATAAGTTTTTTGTGTGCTTTCTCCCCACACCTGTCCGAAAGGGGAACGGGCGGATCACGGATACACTTTCCACTGAGGAAATGGGAGCAGAGTTTTGCATGACCTTGATTTGAGCGGGCGAGCGGTTGTGCCTTGTGCCAGTCTACTCGACTCGACACACTCGGCTCGACAGTCTGCAACTGACGCCCGGCCCAGCCACGCGCGTGTTTGTGTCAAGATTTAACGCCGCGAGTGATCGTCTTACCGGTGTTGTGCCAAAGTGACTAAGTGATTTGTGGAACGTCCAGGATACCAGGAAAACTGGAGCCAAATAAAACCCCAAGGTTGTTTATGTTTTTGTTTGTTTTATGAATGACTTGGTCGAATTCGCGGTAAAAAAATGTGAAAGCTGAGTAACGTAGTGCCGTGATATGGTTACGGTGGCTGGTTAAGCATTAAATGATTCATTGGTTTATTTAGAAGCATGTCTGGTTGGGTGTAATGAAAGTCCTGATGTTTGCTTGTCGCTTTCGCTTCATTGGTGTTAAGACAAGGCCTATCAGTTTAACCATTTTACTGCTAATTAGATACTCGAACCTAACTACACTTAATTTAGTGAAGTATTCATAAAATTACTAGCATGATCCATAAAAAAAAGCAATAAGAATTGTGAAACGTTGGTGCGTTTGTTAATCCAAAAGGAAGCCGTAAAATTTCATTTCCGTTTATAACACGATGGTGGCAAATAAATGTAAGGTTTACCATCAGGTAGAGACGGACCAAGCTAACTCTGCATGTCATTAACAATGACTAGTGTGGCAATGTCGTCATTAATGTCAGATTTCTATGAAAATATGACGTATAGTCAGGGGTGCGAAACTCCTCCTTTCGGGTATTCTCGGGTCCGTTCGGCTCAGCATTGCTCCGAGCAATTATTAGGGTTGACACAACTTGACGTCCCTTTGCGTGCACGACCACAGATAAGATAATGACTTGAATTTTGACAACCCTAAATAGCCGAAATGAATAGTGCCATATATTAGAAAGGGACAGCATGATTCGTCCCTGAACCACTGTCAAACTTAGGTTTTGTAGGAAGTTTCGTTTCTGTACGGTAGTACTATTATTTATTCTGCGCTATTACCTCGCAATGAGTCAATCGTCGCTTAGCGCTCCTAACACGTTACATCAGAGCAGCCGATTCTGTTTGTTTACAAAAACTCTTGCAAACGTTGCATTATTATTTATTCTGTGGTCGTGACACCCCTCACTGATCTATTCAAATCGGTGCAATGTTAGCTTGGACGGACTCTAGGCGATTAGGTCAGACAGATAAGTGAACATTGTAGCCTATACCACCGAATAAGTGATAGTACTACCGTATAGCCCGTACCCGGAGCGCCCCACAGGATAGCCCAAGCGTCGAGGCCGAAGGTCCGGAGCGTCTCACAGGATCGCCCAAGCACGCGAGGCCGAAGGCCGGAGCGTCCGTCCCACAGGATCGCCGGCAGGATGCAGTGTTTGAAGAACACGTCGGTTAGGGTTGCTCATACTATTCTTCGTTAACTCGCTCACCCGTGCTCCGCACAACCGGGCCAGCTAGCGGATGCCCTAACAACTGTAGGCTTAGCACAGGACCTACGCGCAGGTACTTGCGCGCGAGATAGACTATCTGTCTTTTACTAACTGAATGAATTAAAGAGGGACGGGTAGTCTATCTCACGCGTGGAATGATAAGCGAATTTTCAGCGCAAAATACTGTAATCTAATTGTAAATATGACTCATTTTTCGTCCTTAATAAGATAAATAATAATGTAAACATGTTGTGTAAATAGGTACGTCATGGGGGTGTGAAATCTTTTGAATAGACAACTAAGGACTTTCGTCTTCGCCTTAAAATGATTTAAATTCCATAATTCGCTCCGATTATGCGAAAGTAAACTTAAAATTAGCTTTATACCGAAGCGATAAAGCTCTTATTTTCATCGCCGCCACATGCGGAATTCCTATATCAAGTGGTAAGACAATTAAATAGGACAGGGGTTCCCAATCTTTTTTAGTCTGCGGCGCACTTGCAAGTTTAAAATTTAATTTCGGCGCCCTAACCTACGAGAAGCCTGAATGCTGTTCTAGTAACTATTGGAGTAATTAGGTGCACAAGTTAATCAGTTCAATGATTCACTTCTGCACCACACTCTTTTTTCACAATAACTTTCTGCAAAATATATTTGATCCAATCTGTTATTTACTTATTGTATATAGGTATTCATTCCCTGATTTAAGAATTTTAGGCATTGCCTTTCATATAGAAGTTGGGTCATTATCGGGGTTATATAAAAGTTAGCAGTTTAGCCTTTAGCTGCTACACTAATTTGTAAATGCTAACTTTTAGCAGCATGATACGTAACATAGATCATTTGTGAACTGATTGTGAGAGCTTTTCATCACTACATAGTATAAAACAAAGTCGCTTCCTGCTGTCTGGATGGATGTCTGTCCCTATGTATGCTTAGATCTTTGAAACTACGCAACGGATTTTGATGCGGTGTTTTTAATAGATAGAGTGATTCAAGAGGAGAGTTTATATCAATAATACATCAGCATTGCACCCGTGCGAAGCGGTCGCTAGTAATCTATGTTGTATTTAAAGCATTTAAGTCATGCATGACAATTTTTTTTATATTTATACTACGTCGGTGGCAAACAAGCATACGGCCCGCCTGATGTTAAGCAGTCTCCGTAGCCAATGTACGCCTGCAACTCCAGAGGTGTTACATGCGCGTTGCCGACCCTAACACTCCTCTCCCTCGTTGAGCTCTGGCAACCTTACTCACCGGCAGGAACACAACACTATGAGTAGGGTTTATAAATATAATCTGCATATTACTAAGGTTGGTATTCCATCGGTCCAATTTCTTGTTCCAATGTGTATTTGCGTCTCACATCTCGTAAATAGGTTATTAGAAATAGATGGGTAACATGGTGAGGAGGGTTGCCTCAAGGCGCCCCTATTTACTGTCTACGGCGCACCAGGGCGCCGCGGCTCACAGTTTGAGAACCCCTGCAACAGGATGTTTAATCACGGTTTGCAGCATCGATCTTGTATTTGTTGAGAACAATCATTGCCTTCCCCGTATCCTGCTTGTTTTGAATCGTTCTGAAGGAATCCGACGTGTTCAAGGCGATCGATTGTTTCTATCAAACAAAGGTAATCACGAGAATAAGTGTTACTGCAAATATCCTTTCGCCGAACACTTTGTTATATTGCTGCTAAGGGGGCCAGAACTTAAAAAATGTATAAAAAATGGTCTGTAATAACTGTTCTCAGTATTTCCAACTGTAGTCAGTATTTTTCATTATAAATGGATTATTTTCGTTGACCACACTTGGTTGTTGGAACGACAAAGGGTCTTGTTTAGACATGTTGTTGACTCTGTTCCCACCGACTCCGCGTTTCCAAGCCTTAAAGGCTTGAAACACCTCTTTGGTTCCATTCTGGAGCGCGAAAAATAACACTGTAGCAGAAAGTGTTTCAATGTCAAAATAGCAAAGTTACTGAGAATGGTAGGTATTTTTTATATTAAAAATATCGCATTTGAAATGCGGTATGGTTGATACTATAGATAAATTTTTACTGCCGTACGCATAGCTATGTATAGCTTTACAATGCAATGTAAAAAAAGACTTATATTGACCGGGATATAGACCGTGATTACCCTTCAGTCACCCGTGAACATGATGCATGTAACTGCGTCGAAATATCGGGAGCTCACAAATAATACAAAAGGTAATCACGGTCTATATCCCGGTCAATATAAGTCTAGTGAAACTAACCGTGAATCATTCAAAACTCCAATGTAAAAAAGTTGTTATTTGAAAAGTTGTTGTTTCAAACACACTTTCAGAAATAGGTAGGTCTCTTTTGTAGAAAACAATAAAAGTTAACGACCCAGCAGGATACATATTAATCATGTTTTTTTATTTGAGTTTATACTCTAGGTGAGTTTAAACTAAAATTGTATCCCGTTTGCAGCGGAAAAAATAGCTTTTGATTCTCTTAACTTTGCGATGTCTACAGGAAACAATAAAATGTGTATGACTGCCCCAAGTACGTTCTCCCTTGAAAATGTTACAGCTCAAGAACTGATACTGATATGTCATTTTTAAACATATTTAACATTAGTTTACGTTAGTATATATAGTAGGTACACTATAAAGCTTACGAAATAAACGAACGCCTTTAATACTTAATGAAGTTTTTTAAAATACTTCAGATAAAGTGGACGCTATGACATCATGGTGATTAACGTTATAAAGTAAACAATGTGGTCAGAGTCAGCAGCAGAAGCAACTACTTAAGCGGGTGTAGTGCTCAATACTAAGTTATGATCATAGCTTTGTTGTCGGGAATATCACTAAGTTAGTGTTAGTTAGTGTTTATGGGAATTTTCCGCAACTCGACAACCATTGTGCCCTTTTTTGCGTGAAACGAGGTAGCGCTAATCTAACCACCCCAGCTCCTCCATGAAGCCTAGCAATGTATTTAGGTTGCTAACTGCCTCTTTTAGTGTCCACGGAGTTCCTAGGTATTTGCTTCTGTATACTTCTACCTGGTTGCAATCTGGGGTGTGTTTTGTTGTTTCCCCTTCTTCCATGCACGCTTTGCACATGGTCTGTTTTACCCATATTGTGGAGGTGTTTGTTTAGTGTGTTATGAGGCCGGTGTCGATTTTAGTCGCAAAAATGTAAAATTGATAGATTTAGTCGGTGAAATTGTACACCTTTTGTTACCTAATTGAAATAACAAGTACTGGTTTCTATTAGCACGTCTTCTTATCTTACCTTTTATCAGATCAATTTTTTGAAAACAGACTCACTAAATTAGTCATGTTTGCTTTTCTGATGGACGTTTAGGTAAACGCGCGTAAAGCACTGATTTTGTCGCTCTTATTTGTAAATTTCGTAAAGTTTGGACGGCTAAACATGGTAATTTTGTATTACACATATCCTGTGCTTGACGTTTATCAGACTACATTTTTATTTTTATGACTTTGAAGTAGTGTAAATGAAAGTTAGACGAAATCAATTTTCTCCAGGAATTACTTCAAAACAAGTGACAATTTCTCTGAAAATCTACTTAATTTCAACGTAATTTTGATACTTAAACAATCTACAACATTTGCCGAAACTATTCTTATACATCAATTTGTATAATTTACCACCATAATTTTTTGACGAATTTTTAAAAACTGCCCCTTCTCTTCATATATTACTGGGGACGCACGCTCGCGACCTCATAATTAAAAGGCAAGATGAGAAGACGTGCTAATAGAAACCAATACTTGTTATTTAGATATTACGTAACAAAACGTGTATAATTTCAACGACTAAATCTATCAATTTAAAATTTTTGCTCCAAAATCGACTACGGCCTCTTATGTCCTTTAATTAATACTACTATTTTGCGTAGTTGGTGTCTAGGTGTTTTCAGTAGAGTATATAACTAGCTACATATTTTACATAATACTTAAATTATACTACTATGGTATTTACTTAATTACAATAGTTATTTAAATGATTATGGAACTCTATAAAAGCTTTCATTAATAATCGTACTTTAATCGTGCCAGTTTTCAACATCGCTTGCGGTAAAATCTCTACCTTCTATTTACAAGACCGTAAGTTCATACAACCGAGTATGTAATTAAATTAAACTTTGTGTACCTTATTCTCTTGCTTATAAGGTTTATCAGTGGTCAGTTAAGTGTATTGCAAATTGTGGTATTTTCAGTGGCGCATAAGTCGTTTTGTAAGTACGGCGGAAAATAAAACTAGTTTGAAGCGGTTATGGTCGACAGTGGACGTTCCCGATATTCCCTAAATGTAGGAATTAAGTGTTTCTATAGCCTGGTTGGCGGATGTGAAATTGTTCTGTAATTTGCATATAAGTACTTGTGTACAGTTAGCAAAACTAATTAGTAATACTAATTAGTAATAGTAATTAGTAAATCACATTATCTACATAGTTTGTCACTATACATGAAACTAGCTTCTACCCGCGACTTTGTCTGCGTCTTTAAAATTTAGCTCCGGGGGTAAATAAATTAAACCTATTCTGGTCGCAAGTATTTATCACGACCAACATCAAGTTACATAACGATCGACTCGAATACAAGATCGACTTAAAAACATAAAAAAGCATTACTCCCCCTATTAATTTAGGAGGTTACAAGGACAAATTCCTTAAGTATCCTGTAAGTTCAGCCGAGCCCTAACATTCTTGACACAGGTAACAAAACTGGGACGAGACATTAGACGAAACGAATTGAATTTCCATTAAAATCGCTCACATTTTGACATGATACTTTAAAGCTATTGATTCGATCAATTGGGCTTCGATTGATTCTCGAATCTAATTCGATACACACCCTCGTTTGACGACAGAGGGATTGGAAAAGATGACGAAATTGATGGAATGAGGATAATATTCCGGTAGCGATTTTTGTCTTTTTTGTGGGCGGTGGATTGATTCAGGAAATTGGAAATGTCTGGGTATCGTTATTATAAAAACCGGCCAAGTGCGATTCGGACTTGCGCACAAAGGGTTCCGTACCATTACGCAAAAAAAGGCAAAAAATCACGTTTGTTGTATGGGGCCCCACTTAAAATTTATTTCTGTTTTTAGTAGTTGTGGCAACAGAAATACATCATCAGCGAAATTTCAACTGTCTGCCTATCACGGTTCATGAGATACAGCCTGGTGACAGACAGACGGACAGCGGAGTCTTAGTAATAGGGTCCCGTTTTTACCCTTTGGGCACGGAAGCGGCAACGCACTCACAACCCCTCTGGTGTTGCGGGTGTCCATGGGCGGCGGTAATCGCTTATTACCATCAGATGATCCGTCTGCTCATTTGCCTCCTGTATCATAAAAAAAATATTTATAATGTTTTGCCCAACAGTCCATTTATACAATATATCACAAGCTTCTTTAGTTTATTGAAAGAATGTGCAATTTTTATTTCTTTATGGATTTTGTCTGTCCGGGGTGCGTAGCCAACATGCCAATCGTTTACGCTCTGTAGCGAACGAAACGCAACTGTCACTGTCGCACTAATGCGGAAGAGTGATAGAGAGATACAAAGAGTTTCGTTGTCGTAGCGCAAGCGATTGTCAATCTTGGCTAGGCACCCTGTAATAAATAAGCCAAAATGTGTTGTAGGTACAGTCGAAGGCAAAATTATCGATCCAGACAAATTGTTTAAAAATATGTGAACACGACTTTATTGTCTAAGGTGTAAGAACGTACACATATTTTTGAAACTTTGGGAATGTATATATATTTATGCCCTTGACAGTACCTATTGTTAAGTAACAAAAATGTTGACGCTGATACCAACTTTTATCAGGTTATTTTTATAATAAGTATACATTTTTATGAAAGATTTTTCTTCTTGAGTATTTTGATTTTCTTCCCAAATGGGTTAAAAAAGAAACATTGCGGTTTACCTCCAAAGGCGTGAATTAAAACATGAAACGAAAGAAAAGAGTGACAGCGGGCGACTTGGCGGCTAACGAACATATTCGGAATTAGGGCACGTCTACAAGAATGCTTCATCAAGAATTCAAGCCCCATTGTGCACCTGCCGCGACAATGGGGCTACAGTTCTTTCAGTGACTCTTGTGTCTAAGGTAGACAGCTTTTTGGGTTTAAGAATTTTTTGAATGGAATATAACAAACACAGGAGAGAAAATTATACATAACAGAAAAACATAGGAGGAAGAAAAAATATGGTTGTCTTGTCTGTAAAATCGGTTTACGGACGATAATTTTGCGTGATAACGTCATAAGACTAATAAGAAACGTTACCATGGAGATCTGTCCACAACGTGACACTTTTTCGTGCATGCTACCGGTGTTCATCGATTTATAAGACGTTATCATGTCAAAAAAGTGTGTGCGTGTAATCTTTACGCGCGATTGAAGTAAAACTTCTTTGACGATGACGCTTATCGCTGTTGGCACTTTGACGTGTGTCCTATTGTGCGTGTGTCACTACTGAGCGTTACTTCCGTCAGAAAATAAATCTGTGTTACCCTCCAGTTGCGCCTAAAGAAGTTTTACTTCAAAAATCCAGGGAATGGTCTCATCTCATCGAATTCCAGCGCTGAACTTCCGATGAGATATCAGTGAATCAATGAAACATTTTTTAAGATTAGCCAAATCCACTAAATTAAAAATGTAAGGCAAGATAATGACAAGTATGGGACCAGTAATGTGGTTCAATACTTCTTAGTTCCTTTGTCGTAGACTAGACAATCAAATCGGCTTTGTCTTCACACGGGTAACTCTTCGGGCATGGTACCGACTTCAAACATCACAGGTAACGCATATGTCATCATAAAATATATTACCCCAACCTTATTAAATGTTATGTATTTAATTCCCTGTCAGTATGCACCTAATGAATCCCTCACGAAAATATGTCGATAAATAAACATAATCCTATTCAAACAAATTGCATTTCAGCAAGAAGCTCGGAAATCATTATGGACTCCGTAAAAAGCTAAAAAGTCGTAAAACGTCCGCGCTAAACTCGCCTTTCTACCCCAGCCTTTTAATTAACTCGGGAAGCAAATTGCCTTGAAGCGGTAACAACAAGCATCTGTAAGGGAATTAGTTTTGTTCAGCCGCTGGCTTTTTCATTTAGTAGAGAATTTTATCAGCTGAATGTAGGTAAGGAACTTTAATCGACTCGTTCATCTCATGTATTAGCACTTAAGCAGTGCATTCTATCCAGAGATTATTACGGCATAAAATATTTCCTACATTCTGGGTCCGAGAGGGATACTTATTATGTCATCAACATTGTCGATTAAAGATTTATCACTTCAGGGAGTACTGGGGGTCTAGCCAAGATGACAACGGTTGACAGAAAATGCCAATTAAATCTTAAACAATGTATGGAAATAGTCACTAGACTTTTCGTAGTATCTGTCATCCTCATAATTTTTTTCTTTTCATTTGGCGTTGGTCTATGTACGATTGTCACTTCGAATACATAAAATGTGTAGCGTCTCGCTCGCACTAATATACATGTACGACAAGTCAGAGCGGAATGAACGCGCGAACGACGAGCTAACTGACATGTTTCCAATATGATTCAAATATCGGTTTGATCTGAGGTGCACATTCGAATTGGCCTGCTAGTATTTATAGCTATTAACTGCAACACTAACATTGAGCAAATGTGAAAAAAAAAGTACATAGATATGAATTTCATTGGTTTTCGCATAGTTATTGTACAACACCCTATAAATATCTGAAAGTAGGTAATCCGCTCAACCGGATCAAAACTGTCAGAATTTTTGTATTTTTCTTTTATTTATTTATTTCGCCAAATAGCGACGGAGTAGTCATCCCGGAAACGGTCGTAAACGGACCTATAAAATGCCATCCACTGGCGTCCGTCGAATTCGGTTTGAGCTTTTTCAGAGGATTATTCGATACTTTCCAAATGACTTCTAAAAAAAAGGTTTAAAAAAAATCTCCAAAGAAGCTTTTCCGAAGGGTTTCGCTTTTTTTGGGTGTCCTTTCATGTATTTCACACATGATACAGGCCAAACGGTCAGGCACTATTCACATATATCAATACATGTTCAAATACCTTTGAAGGACATTAATCTAAACTAAAAAGAATATTACTTAATTACAAACACCTTATGTAGTAGTGCCTACTCTGTCGAGTCGGTCGATAAACTCTATTTCGGCAATTCTACAAGAATACGTCTTCTGTATTTGTAACTAAGTATATATATACACTGTAAAATTTTCATACCATTCCAACCAGCCAAAATTTTGTAACATTATAGGCAGGTAAGGTACTTTAGAGCAGTTTAAAGCGGTATTTAAAAGTTTATTTAAGGACATCTACGAGTAAAGGCCTCCTCCATATCCTTCCAAGTATCTCTATCCATTGCCTTTGTAATCCAGTCCTTTCCAGCAGCTCTAAATATCTCGTCTGCCACCTCTCTTTCGGTCTTCCATCAGTTCGTTTACCGAGTGGTCTTGGCCACGTAGTAACTTTATTTGCCCATTTGTCCTTGCTCATTCATGCTACATGGCCTGTCCACTTCCATTTTACTTTTCTACAGTTGTAAGGCGTCTATTACGTTTGTTCTCCTTCTTATGTCTGTATTACGTTGCCTGCCCCTCCTGTTTATTTTTAATTTTCGTTCCATGGCTCTTGGACATGTCTGTATTCTATTGGTTGTGTAGTTACTGTAAATCCATGTTTGGCTGCCGTATCAGAGGCATGGGTGGGAGTAGGTATACAGCTAGAACCTTGTTCTCGAGCTTTACTGGGAGGTCTGACTTAAGTATTTTAATTCTTTATAGCTCCAGAATTTGTTCCATGTTAAATTTATTCGTCTATATATTTATTTCGTCTATGTGTCTGGATTTATTAAAAGCTATTTGTTTACCTAAATAGATGTATGTCTTCGTATTCAAGCTGAGTATTATTACATATATGGGTATTTTTGAAGCATTAGTCATGACATGACTTTCGTTTTAGCTGTATTCAATTCCAAACCAATATTTTTGCTGACTGTATCAAGCTCAGAAATCATTTGTTCTAGTTTGTGTTCCAGACTCCGAAAATAGAATTAAATCGTCGGCGAAACGAAGATTATTTGGAAAGTCACCTTTTATATTTTAAATTAAATTAAGAAATGATACTGTGAATTATGTATGTATATATATATATATATATTCTTTATTTATTCTGAATTATGTTTGTTTATTAAGGAATAAAGATGCTATATTATATTATATTATAAAGCGGTATTTAAGCTGTATAAGTACTCCTCCAGCCGCCTTTTCCCGGGTTTACGGCCTATATAGATATTGATATAATATATAGATATTGAAGGTTAGACTAGCCCATTCCGTAGCCAGCTCGCTATTACCTGTACCGCAAACAAACGCAAGATCTTTCAAACCATTATATAACCATCTTCGAGTACGCAATGTTATTATGCATCTCGATGTCACATTTATACTGGCTAGACACGAAGCGCTCGGTAGATAACAGGAGCATAAATTAATGTACACAATACCTACGTGTTTAGACATACAAATGCAATATAAACAATAACTGCCATTGTTGCCCGTAAGGCAGACATGACGTAGCTCCGGGAACAACTGAGTTAATGAAACGTTATAATGATTATGACATGACCCTTATTTATGTTTAATTAAAATAAATCAATTATTCAACAGACACATTCCGTTTACTGCCGAATTTTATGCCGTATCTCTATTTTGAGCCTTTATTTTTAATCTGGTGTAATATAATAGCTAGGGATATAGTGTACGTACAGATGTGTCCGTCAGATCTTTCTGGCAGATGTATTTGGTGGACAAATCTGTCGATGTATGACAGGAATTAGGCAACAGTGTCTGTGGGCAGATTTCCGGTAAAAACATCTTTAGTTTCTAATTCCATACATTGACAAATTTGTCCGTCGTACAGACCTGACGCGCACATCTGTGCGTTAGATTACATTTTATATTCGATCGAACAGTTACATTTCATATTCATCTCTGATACG
Source organism: Cydia strobilella (assembly GCF_947568885.1). Taxonomy (NCBI): domain Eukaryota; kingdom Metazoa; phylum Arthropoda; class Insecta; order Lepidoptera; family Tortricidae; genus Cydia; species Cydia strobilella. The sequence goes on from NC_086056.1 coordinate 4,669,356, forward strand.
ATCCTCTCCGGTACAAATTTATAACGAGCATTTTCTCTTATTACTTTTTATTTCTAAAACACAGAATATCGTGATTTAATAATTTCGAGCGCCCTCTATCTCGAAAACTACCAATTGATCTATGAAAATTGAGTTACATTCTATTGAAATTCAAATGAGTTACGACGAAAAAGGCTGCGTCATGAATTATTGCTTGAAGGTAATTGAATGATTTGCATTGCATATTAGACTCATAGAGTATTAAAGGTTTACACAAAAGGGCTACTGTTACTACTACGATTATTTTGACTGGATTCTATTCACCTACAATACACACAATACAACGTTTAAAAAAAACTGATTTGAAGTACTTACCTACTTTACAAGACTTTTAAGATTTTTACTGTTGTATGTTGTAGTTTGTAAGGTATGTAAGGGCCACAGTTGCCTGTTAATAAATGATATTAAATTTAATTATATCTGAATTCTACGAAACATTGAATTCAACCAGTTTAAATAATAAAGACACGGTTAATTGTCCCGGAGATGAACCGTTTAATCTAGCTAAGAGCCTGAACGTGATTTGCGGATGAATGATTTGAATTTAAATTAAGATTCTTATATTTTAGCCGTTAGCAGTTTAAGCTCCGACTTAAAAAGAGATTCTGAATTTAAATTTTGTTTGAATAAAATATAATTTCAGCAAAAGATGATAAAAATGTCGTTAGTAAAAGAGAATTTAGTTAAATAAGCCCCAGCCCCAGGTGGTTTATATGGACTTTATAAAATTATTTTTTAAATCGAGAAACATGAAATGTCAAAACGAGATCGCTTAGTAATGTTGAAATAGGCCTGTCAGGACCTAATTTAACACATTCACTTCCAGCAACCCGCTAGGCGGGTTCTCTGTTCGCAGGCGCTTTTCGGCAACGTTGTTATTGGCAACTTGTGAAGGTTTCTCTACTGAAAATTGCCAATATTAAGTAAGTAGCAGTCCTACTTTTTAGGGTTCCGTACCCAAAGGGTAAAAACGGGACCCTATTACTAAGACTCCGCTGTCCGTCTGTCTGTCTGTCACCAGGCTGTATCTCATAAACCGTGATAGCTAGACAATTGAAATTTTCACAGATGATGTATTTCTGTTGCCGCTATAACAACAAATACTAAAAAGTACGGAACCCTCGGTGCGCGAGTCCGACTCGCACTTGGCCGGTTTTTTTTTGTTAAATTTATTTGTTTGTTTCCACGACTAAATTCCAAGTAATGCATAATATATAGGTACGTTTCCTCGGTTTATTTGTGTTTCGAATGTTCCGAATGTCCCGTTCACATTAAATATTAGCAATTTCTATTGAAAACCACTTTATAGATATCTACTTAAAACTGCATCTCGTAAGCATAGAGACAAAAAGGAGTCAGCAATCCGCAATACACGTATTTATTACATTGAATGTAGGTATAAAGTACGTTAATATCTTGAGTATCTAATGTACTTACCTACTTGCCTACCTTATCATCGTACCTGGGATAACTCGGGGCACTTATACTAAAGTGACGTAGCAAAACATTTTATCGACAATTAAATATATCGATGTTACTGTCAACATTTAAATGTTATTCAACATAAATAATAATTCAATTTTTTCAATTTTTTAACATGCAGATACGTCTGCGAGCGATACTCCAAATTTTATATTAAAGGAAAAAAAATAATTATTATTTTATCTGGACTTTAAAATAATTACACTTAACAAATTAAAACGTGTATTATTGTTTATTTTAAAATTGATTTCATAGTGTGATTATTTTGATGGAAATTACAACGGTATACTTTTATTATCTTAAGAGACTATATCGGACATAATATCGAACCTATTTTTACTAATGGAGGATTTTTCAGTGAGCACATATGTATAAATAAATATCGACAATTCGACATCTTATTTATCGTCATCAAATCCCTAGAACGTGCCCCGAGTTATCCCAGGTTTGCTTATCATTTACATAGAGTAACTTATACTAGAGCGGTACTGTCATAGTAAATTTTGTAACCCCAGTAAATTCACTGCCATCTGTCGACACACTTTAAAACTAAAAATGAAGATTTATAAAAATACGATAGAATGTATTTAAATATAGATAAATGATTTTTTTTATTTGCATTAATTATTTTTATGATTTTGACCCATGTTCTTTCACTGATATGCGTTAAAATTGTTAAATAACAAACGAAACCGTCAACGCCATCTATACGACTGTAGGCCAAAACTAGTAGCGCCCTCTGAACGAGAATCAAATTTTCTTGATTTTCGGGGCACGTTTTTTCCTTAGACTGTATCCATCTATTACGGAGTTATATCTATCTTTGTCATTTATAATACTGTTTTACTTACTTCTGTTCTGTTGTTTCTCCAATAAAGGAAATAAAACAAAATAATAAGATTGATAACTGTGTCGATGGAAATCTAGGCTACCGACACCTACTGTAATGATGGCAAATGGCCTAGTTTGGCTGCATTACCAGCCGAACTGGTCGTAAATAAAGATTTAAGCAGACTGCAACTGCGCTGATGTGATCGAATCACGCAACTGTTGGCTTTTGTAGCTTCTTTAACCTCGTGAGGCCCCGCGTACTTGTACAAGTACAAATTATATTCGAGTTTTAAGCTCTTATAAAAATAAAAGAAGGTTCTAAATTCAAAAGCGTAAATATTGGGATGGGAATTAGTGTTTTTACATTGTCCGATCCGATATCGGATGTAGGATTGTACTACATACGCATAGTCAGGCTGCGGACGCGCCGGCTTTAGCGGTCACGCAGACTACAACAAGCATTATGCCTACACAATACGCACACAAACAAATATTATCGGCCCGACTGCTGACGGGGGGCTCCGACATGGCTGAATTTATCGGAAGCGCCTTTCCGATATCGCATGTCGGAAGGCGCCTATGACAAAAACAGCTGCAGGAGAGTGGCATTGGCATTAAGTCCGCCTTTTTTGCGTTATTTATCGTTTTTAGTAATAAATAATAATGATTTATTAAATGCATAAATAAATACAGAGAAACATATATCTTACATTTTACTTAATGTGAAAACGCTCCAAAGGTGGCGGGTTAAAACGTCATTTTATTTCCGTGTAATTTCTAGATATTATATATTTCTAGATAGATATAGTTTGAGATGAATAAGGTAATCAGAGTTTTTACTGGTAAATGAAGATATAAGCAGACTGCAGGCACGCTGATGAGGGTTAATCACGCAACCGTTGCCCGTTGTAATTCCATGCTTTTGTAGCTCCTTTAACTTTTAGCCATAAATTGTGTGCAGCTATTTCAAAGTTATTGCTTGACAAATGGTTTAAATCCATTGGAGTTTCTACCTTAACACAAACGCAATTAAGTAATCACCAGTCAAACGCAAACCAAAGATAGTATTTTAAGTAACTACAGTAAAGTTGATGATTTGCAATAAGATGTAAGTACTTGTGCCGTATTGAATACTTTAAAATCTTTACTTAATTTGATATTTATGAGAACCATTATACTCACACGGTTCGTTGTGAGATAACAACTTTTTTTAAATCCAATTTTACAATTTTTTTACAAATACCTATTCGAATTTGGTATACTTAACGTGTTTTTGTTGAGATTAATAGAGGTAAAATACTTAAAGTTTGTAACATAGAGTGAATAAAATACCTCCGAGACTTATTTTTGCAGCGGCGATCGGTCTCAATCCATCATCTTAGATGTTAGTGGTTACCTAGAATTCCCTTTTGTTTATTGTTTATTTCACAAGTTTCTTCCATACTCGTAAGTTTACAGCTTACGCCAACACACTTGCAAGGAATTTTAAAATATTAAATTACAATGGACAAACACTACACAGGGGGACACTTCACTGAAACTTAAAAACTTTACTATGTACTACGTCTTTGGACGAATAAAACATGTGAAAAAAAAACGCCCTCGAAAAGTTCACATTAATTCCACGCTGAGCGATGAGCGCCATGAATAATGTTATTAGCGCTTCACATATGGCCAACATCTCAGGTTATTAAATTCGCTAGTCGTAGTGGCTTTTAGCAGGCGCAGAATAATACTTAAAATATGTGGCTGATTAAACTGGTGGAGATAACTGATAAAATCCTTAAACTGCATACAATATCAATGTTGTTCAGTGAAGAGGACGGACTGAAAATCAGCGCTGCGCAGTCAATTTGTAATGAAACGGCTGACGCAGCGTATGCGTGTGCGCGCATGCCATTGCGTTAATGCTTTTGCCTTAATGGTGGGTAAGTCTATTACCGGGGTAAGACTATCACTTGTATTGAATCCTCATACTGTTTGTTTTGCCCCGAGCAAAATAAACTATGTTAGTCTTATCCCACCTTACATTATCTGAGTTTTTTTATGTAGCAGTAAATGGTTTCTTATTATTATTGTTCTTATTCTTATAACACAGAGATGTAGACAAACCTCACAAGTTGTAATAGAACCAATAACAAAAAAAAAACATTTGTCAGTTAAGCTCGAAAGAGGCTTTAGTGTCACTTAAAAAAACAACCAATATTTTTCCCGTTTTCCTTAATCGCCGGTTATGTTTCTCTTTTCAATTTCGTACTAAGATTAGAGACACGCTACATGTCATCGTGCTAAGCTGGAGCAATTTGTCATAGCTATATAATCGGCAAATGTAGCTACGAGGAACTGAGAAATTACATCGTCTGTGTGATCCTTAATTATCTGGAAGATATATTGAGGCCAACCGAGTACGATCTTTGTTCCAGTATGATTTAGAGAACATATTTGTTAGTAAGCTTCACGATTGCATGGACGAATAAACTAGAAGCCCTCATAAGCACAGAATAAGTAATAGTATTATCATACATAACGGGCACGCACCGCCCCGCCCCGACTCGAATTACCTTTTTTTTTGCCGGCCGCTTAGTACTATTTTTAAGCAACTTACACTATGACGCATGCCGCGTGTACAGACGTGCCGTTCACACATAGAAACGCAAGTGATTTTTGATGTATAGCGTGTCCGCCCTGTGTCCTAAGACCAGGTGTCCTTTAGTACAAAATCCAATAGAATTTTTAACTAAGTATAATGGAATAAAGGAAGGTTCAAAATTCAAAACCGCAAAACAACTCTGGAACTTAGGAGGCTATACAAAACCGCGTAAAGGTAATATTTTGTATATATAATATCGTTGGCAAGATTTTGGAGCCATCGCCTTTAAGACTGAAATAAGTTTAAATAGTTTTTTTCTTATTCGAAGCTTGAGTTTTTTTACTAATTGTATTTCCAGACCCGAGCCATACACCAAAGTTAATTCATTTAGGCTACTGGCCAACCTATATAAACCTAAGTACCTACGCAGTGAGATATAGGTTAACTATATCCCTTCCAATATTAAACGGGATTAGGCACGCGTGTCATCATATAAAGCCCATTGTGATTAATACGCATACCGCAACATATACATTGGTATATGTATTGGTATGTGTTCGTATGTTTAATATCCGAAGTGATATATGGAATGGATGATATTAAATTACCCATCTCATGATTAAATGGCATATTAATAATATTTAAATATATATCGACTCATAAGTATATGCATAGTATTTATTATCTAGAATTAAGATCATTAAATTCAAGACGGGTCGCTTTGTATGGAAAGTGCCTCACAAAGTAACCCAATTTATTTAGTTTTCGTGTAGTATTAATTAGCACCCCACGCACCCCACGTGTGAAATTGAAACCATAAAAGATACAAAGGGACGCGTGATGAATAGCGGTGTTAATGACCCCTTTAATGTATATTCGGTCTCTAAACATGGCTAAATGACGGTAAGAATTAATTAAAGTCATTTAAGTATTGCGATAATAAACACGTTTTTTGCTGTAAATGATGTGGTTCTTGTGGTTCATTAATCATGGTTCATAAACCAGACAAGTGCGAGTCGGACTCCCCCACCGAGGGTTCCGTACTTTTTAGTATTTATTGTTATAGCGGCAACAGAAATACATCATCTGGTTGATGAGATACAGCCTGGTGACAGACAGACAGACGGACAGACGCACAGACGGACAGAGGAGTCTTAGTAATAGGGTCCCGTTTTTACCCTTTGGGTACGGAACCCTAAAAACATGTTATTCAATAAATTGTTTACAAACTTTTTCGCCTGGCAACACTAAACCAGTGTGTTTTTATTTTACCGTGTGGTGGAAGTTAACTTGGACAGACAAACGAATTTGCTTTTCTCAGCCTAAGTATAGTTTCAATACAATCATTTATTGCACATGGAATATAATAGTAGTTTACAACTGACACACAATGAGAGGCCTTAAAGCACGAGTGTTTTAAGCCTAATTATGTACAGTGGAATACACTAAAACGCCTAATTACAAACCACTTTTTACAATTATATTTTCATAACAGCAAAAAACCAACAAACAAATGACAACAGTAATGGCGGCAATTCGATCCTCCGTCAAGGCGAATGTTTTTTTTAAATTATAGGCAAACGAGTGAAGTCCCTATTCTCATATCACTCGAGATCAAATGTCGTGCGGTTTATATTAAAAAAAAGCATACTGAATAATTGACGTATCGTCACAGAATAAGTAATAGGTATCGTATCGTTCGTATCGATAACTGTTTTATATCTATGGATAGGTCTAGGTATTAGTTACAAATTCTTCTAAGTATTCATTTAGAGAATAATAACATTTGAACAGTAGAAATTGTTTTAGCTTGCGGATAAATGCTGTTTCACTTGATTCTTCTTTTAATTCTTCCGGCAATTTATTGTATATTTTTATCGACATTAGGACATTACAAAAGGTCCGTTTGAGAGCATCTTAAGTCGTGAGGCTGGTAGCAAGAGTTTGTTCTTATAACGCATTTCACGGATTACATCTTTGCCTTTTGTATATAATTTAGGGTAATTTTGGACTAAATATTTAGATCAGTACGATTTTTACTCACTATTATTTTTCGTCGCTTTTGGCAACATGTTTCGGATTCTTTGGGAATCCTTCCTCAGGCACGAGTGTCCGCGGCGGTTGTACGTCGTGAAAAACCGTACTGATCTAAATATTCTGAAATATGTCTCACGATAGTTTGTTCAATTTTTGACTAATTTGCAAATGTGTCTGTATGTTCGCGATAAACTCAAAAACGACTGAACGGATTTTCATGCGGTTTTCACCTATCAATAGAGTGATTCTTGAGGAAGGTTCAGGTGTATAATTTGTTATGGTTTTATGTAGGTAATAGGACGCAACTGGAATTAATAGTCGCACATTCATAACTGAATTAACTAGTATGCGAACGCCAATGTGTGGTGACCCCGAGCCTTGTAAAATCCAATCAAGCTAATTCTTCATGGTATTTGCAATAATAAACTGCGGCAATCATTAATGCCTAATTTCTATGATAATATGACGATAATAATGACACTTCCCCACTTTGTTCTGTTCAAGTCGGTGCAAAGTTAGCTTCGACGGGCTAGCTCCGTCTAATATAGTTGGTCAAACCAAATTGTCAGTAATAAAGAAGAAAAAAAAATATACTCATCCTTTTCTTTTGGGTACTAGTAAGACACTAGGTAGGTACTTACACTAAGTAAGACAAAGATAGTATGATTCTCTCTGTCTATGTTTGAAATGAGTCCTTTGACAAACTATATTTGTGTCGTTTTCAAGCAAAAGGTACCACATTGTCGCTTACAATGAGGACGAAATTTGTCTAAAATCTTTATATGAATAACCTGTTCTGCATTCTTATTCGCAAGCGACAATGTGGTACCTTTTGCTTGAAAACGACACATTTAAGTGATCATTCGGCGCTGTAATCTTCTTAACAGCTTACGCCCGAAACCGGTGATTCTGCTAATTGATGAACTTAATTACTTTAATTAGTCTCGCACTTGCTGGTGATTAGGGTATTGACCTACATTCCGTTTTATTGACGTATACATGACGTATACAGAATGTTTGCTAACTTATGCAGTAAGGTCGGATTTATTTGATTCTGGAGCGTAACTTTGGGCATCAGGAGTTGAGATTAGCTCGTTGTGGGTTTTATTGTTATATTATTTATTAGATCCTTTTTTCTACATGTGTTTTTCATGTCTTTCATCTTATTGTTCGCAATATATAATTAGTGGCGGGTGCTGTCGTCAACGTAATGGATGGCATTCTAACAATTCTGTATTACATTAAATATAATTAATAGTCCAAGTAACTTTGTTTTTGTACCAGGATTTTTGTGTAGGCAAGTTCTTGCTGCAATGTCATAAATGTAAACAAAAGAGGGTATCAACTATTTCCTGGCAAGTTGTATTCAATAATTTAATTCAATTTTGTGAATATTGCCCATGTGTAAATTCTTTGGTGCAATTCTTGAATACTGTTATTGAACCATAATAATGGGGTTGGCAACTGTCAAAGGTTTGCAGAGATGGCGCCATCATAGCTTGCCCCTTTTTCTATGAGATTTAGAATAGAATAGAAATCATTTATTCAGACAACACATCAATACAACACATATATAGCAAATACAAGACAAAGATAAACGAAACAGTAGAAATAGAGATGTGAAGCCGAAATGGTCTCCACTCAGCAATGCAGCTGGCACGACTAGCGTGGTCAACGGCGCTGGTTTAAAGATTTGGCTTAAAGGGCTGGCATCCAGGGAAATAAAAAAACAAGAATTATACACAATTCTAGGGATTGACAGGGCAAGCTATGCTGGCGCCATCTGCTAATTATTTCGACCGGCCAACCCCATTGCATACAATAATTACCGATTCTCGTATAAGAAACTTGCATAATCTAAATAGACTCTAATACGTATCTATACGTACATCAAAAAGCAACTTATGGTTGCCACTACCCTCTGAAATGAGGATTCGTCATACAAGAGAAGAGAAGATACAAAAACATACATACAATACATAAATTAATAAATAAGATGTAGGTATTTAGTTCTTTTTTTTTTACTTTAATGCACTATTAAAAAAATATGTACAAATGGCGAACTTAATGCCTTAAGGCATTCTCTATCAGTCAACCATAGGTCAAAATAGAAAAAACTCGAACTTTTCGACTGCTGGAACGACATCATTCATCACAAGTTTCATAACAATCTGAAATACACCCACCCACGCTTGAACACTGTATCTTCGACACGGGAAGCATTATATTTCCAAGTTTTCCTGGCCAGAAGGCTATGTATAATGTACAAATAAATCATTTATCTATCTATCTATGTACGTTCGTTTACATTTTAGAAATTAGTAGAAATCTGTATAATATCATTAAATCTGTTAAATGTTAAGATAGACGTCCGAGAGGACGATCCTGATTTAACATATTTGTTAAAAGTACGTATCTCTCGCACAATTATGAGTGCGAGCGAGATGCCTAATGACACTATTTTCATTTCCACCAATCAGCGTGAGCGAGTGTCAAGGTCGTATCAAAATACACGACATGACATTGTACAGGTTGAACTAAAGTATAACAGGGTACAGGGTGTCATCCATTGGTCATTATCATGTGGAGCACTAGGATGTTACAGGTATTTAAAAAAATTAAAAAAAATAATTGTTTATTGCTTTCAAAAACTTTACAGATATTACACTGGCTGGTATCTCCTTTTAAGTTATTTACAAAATAACCTGTGCTAGGAGGCACCGCTCTTCCATATCTAATTACAATTATTTAGTATTATACTATTCTTAAAACTATGTTCCTTTATTAATTGTGTGTGTGGGTGTGTGTGTGTGTGTATTGTGTAGTTAATATAAGTGCTAATTTGCCTAATGCAATAACAACAGAAGTTCGCATTCCAAAACTATGTCACATTAACTAACATTACATCACAGTGCCGGAAACAGGTACCTACAGGAATAGGAATCAAAATACCAAATTATCATTAAAATATCGCGTGTTTCACGGCATAAATGGCTTGCCTAGCCACGTCGTCACGAGACGCGGAAACTTTGCCTGCTTTCAGGCTACAGTTCAAAACTACTTACAGTAAATCAACTAAAAAGGGTCGCATTACGATATGAAACTGTTTTGCTGACGTTCGTGTTCTTCTCTCACTCTTACTGAGCGTAAGCGTGAGCGAGATGGAAGTGCGGGCGCGGGAGGGCGGATATCATGTTTTGGTTTGATTTTAATTTTTGTACGTTTAACTAACTAAAAAGAAGTAATCGATACGTTCCCTCAGTATTGCGTGGTATTGCCGATTTTTAAAGGGAATTTTCATTTTGGCTTTTGCGCACAATTTGTTACGAATTAATAAAGTGCATTTTATACCTATAGTTGGTCAAAGGACTGTCTAATTTCAAACATAGACAGAGAGAACCATACTATCTTTGTCTTATACTAGAACTAGCACCCAAAAGAAAAGGATTAGTATAGTTTTTCTTTTGTTCTTATTTACTAACAATTTGGTTTGACCAACTATATGTTTGTGATTTTTTTCTCTCGAGCGAAAGTCAAAAACTCAGGATTCTAATCGATAGTCTCTCGAGAAAGGCCTCAAGACTGCTAATTAAATTTATGGCAACCGAATTGTGATCTAAACGAGCGCTACGACCTTTTAAAAACTCCGTTTTCTGTACCTGCTGCACCTTAAAGCATGGCGGGCTTAAAGCGGAAACTTTGCTGTGTGTGTGCACCACATAATAATGATTACTCGCAGAAACTTACTTGAACCCGGGTATGTCCATAAACTACGTCCGGACCCGGGTCTCTAAACTATGTCCAAAAGAGAGGTATGGGCATTGCGAATGACATCTCGCTTTGTGTGGTAGGGCACAGGACAGCGGATGTCATTCCAGATATACAGAAATACCTTACAGAAAACCGCAGCCAAATAACACTAGACCCTACTCATAGTGTTGTGTTCCTGCCGGTGAGTAAGGTTGCCAGAGCTCAACGAGGGAGAAGAGTGTTAGGGTCGGCAACGCGCATGTAACTCCTCTAGAGTTGCAGGCGTACATAGGCTACGGAGACTGCTTAACATCAGGCGGGCCGTATGCTTGTTTGCCACCGACGTAGTATAAAAAAAAAGAAAGCAGCCACCACTTTTTAAGGGTTGTCTACTACTTAGTATAAACTGAAATAGATGTCATTTAGTGACCAAGCCATCCAGTGGCGGAGGCCGGATTCAAACCGGCATCTTCAGCTTACGCGGCTAACACCCTGGGCCTCTAGGGTACCCGGCCACGGCAGTACCCGTCCCCAATTCTTGAGTCAATGCAATCTTTGAAAGACTAAGCGTCTGACTTTTATAATTTATAAATACTAGTGGGACTACCTTAAATAATCAAAATAATTTGACTTGCTCCCTAAGTTGCTGCCCACAAGTTTTCATCAGTGGGTTTTTACAAACCTGTGCCTAGGTACAGTCAAGGGCATAAATATATATACATTCCCAAAGTTTCAAAAATATGTGTACGCTCTTATCCTTAGACAATAAAGTAGTGTTCACATATTTTTGAGCCATTCGTCCGGATCGATATTTTTGCCTTCGTACTTCACACTATTTCGTTCGTAGATGAGATGTGTAACTGCTATGTTCTGTGTATAGAATGAAATATGGCACAGCGAGAAGCTACTAGAAGATTAGAGTTGTGCCGTTCCCGGGAACGGAACACACTAGACACGGGCTAGATACACGGAATTTGAAACAATGACGGGTTAAATACATTTTGTAAAATACAAAGTGTAAAAATGTGCCTTTAAATGTAAAACATATTGAGTATTTCTTGCAACGGCTGCGCATTTACTTGAACCTGCAAGGTTTCTTTATGTCTTACGAGTGTAATCTTTAAAGTATGAGTAATCCCCAGTTGTTCTACATTAGTGTATAAGTACAGGCTGGAACCTAATTAATGGTCGCGCATAAGGTTTCAAAAAAATTTAATTAGTATAGTTTGTCAAAGGACTGTCTCATTTCAAACATAGACAAAGAGAATCATACTACCTTTGTCTTACACTAGTACTAGCACGCAAAAGAAAAGGATGAGTTTAGTTTTTTTTTGGCCTTATTTACTGTCAATTTTGTTTGACCAAACTTTGACCAAATGAACTCCTTAAAAAAATATTTTAAGGAATTAGAAAAAAAAACAGATAAGTCGGAGAGGAGGAGGAGGAGTCGTCTCATAAGTGCGACGGTCGTATCAAAATTAGATGAAAAATCATATAAAATTATTAAAACAAAATTGGCCTTATTTCACTATACCTCATTCTAAATACGGCGCAGTTATTATATAAAATGCAAACGCGACATATCAGATTGATATCATATTTTACGTCTCTGAATAAGTACCTATTCGGAGCGAAATTTTTTATTTTATTTTTAGTGGTGCACTCATTTGGCACGTTCGTTCGTTATTGCGCAGCATTCCTCGTTCATTTGCTGAAAGTATTGAAACTGCAATAATACGGTGGGTGGATGGAATTCGCATTCGATACTTACTTTTGTTTTAACTATACTTTTGTAGTTACTTTGATACCTACTCATTAAAGGGAGCTCCTTGCTAGAAAGAGATTACAATAGCAACGTACATATAACTATTACACTCTTGCTTCAGCAAATACTATCTGGCTCCTACTCTAGTAAAACTGCGAATAGGGGCAAATTTATATTTAACGATTTGTTACGGTTTTGATCTCATTTTGATACGATCTTGAAGATCGCTCACGCTCTAAGAACAAATTAAACTATTTTCTATGAAAATATTTTAACTTGTGCTTTTTCAAGTAGACACACTACTATTTAAACTATAAACTGAAATAAATGTCATATACGAAGGAAAAAAAAACCGGCCAAGTGCGAGTCGGATTCGCCCACCGAGGGTTCCGTACTTTTTAGTATTTGTTGTTATAGCGGCATCTGTGAAAATTTCAACTGTCTAGCTATCACGGTTCATGAGATACAGCCTGGTGACAGACAGACAGACGGACAGACGGACGGACAGACGGACAGCGGAGTCTTAGTAATAGGGTCCCGTTTTTACCCTTTGGGTACGGAACCCTAAAAACTACCAAAGCCTCCAGTGTACAGTGTCGCTCACGCTCATTGGTGCATGCGAAATGAAGTGAAAGGTGTGCGGGAGATTCGCGCCAATCACCAAGACGATCGTTTTCGTCGTGTCATAACCAGTACAGAACCATAACAAATTGTTAAATTAGAATCAACCTCCTGGTTGCGTACTTAACTATTGCGTCGGGATCCAAAAATCACCATATCTTGGTACCTGCGCTGGTTAAAAATCACTGAAAAATGTTTGCTTATAATATAATAAATGAGATACACATATTTTGAAGAGTAGAACAAAGAGTTTAAAAACTTACAAACAGTCGACCCAAGCTTTTCTAGCAAACATTTTATGCGATTGCGCGATGCTTATAACAACCTTGAAATATTTTTAAGTTCCATAATAATAATTTCACACGTTCCCAAACAAATGTAATTTTCATATCTCGGTAATAAAGTTACAAAGACCCAACTTAACCCAGTCTCCTCTTTTACTGCACCATTTTATGTTTGCATATTTAAACAAGAACAACTGACAAAACATTTTCGCAAGAAGAGAGTTGTTGAAGAAATAAGTTTAAAATTAAAACGTTCAGAAACACTCGTTTCACTAACGGCTATTAAAATAAAAGTTGCAATGTTACATCTTCTTTAGCTACGAGTGAACCTTAAGTCTATTCGTATTTAGGGTTCCGTACCCAAAGGGTAAAACGGGACCCTATTACTAAGCCTCCGCTGTCCGTCTGTCCGTCTGTCTGTCACCAGGCTGTATCTCACGAACCGTGATAGCTAGACTGTTTAATTATGCAGGACTTACTTACAGTTTAGCCAAAATCCTGTATATAGAAATACGGACGGCTGCAATGAAGGTTTTTGATGTTCCGTGAATTCTTGAAAAGGCTTCGGAAGCTTTGCCGGTGTATCCGGCATTAGTTAATGCTTGCTGAAAACGCATAACATGTTAAAACGTGCTATTCAATTCAATTCAAAGCGATATGCGAAGTTTAAAATTCGGATTACTAGTAGGTGCAGTACTCACGAATACGATGGTGTACTTAACTCTATCGTTGCGGCATATATTTTTCAGCTGATTACTGTCCGTCTGTCTGTCTGTCTGTCCGTCTGTCTGTCTCCAGGCTGTATCTCATGAACCGTGATAGCTAGACTGTTGAAGTCTTCACAGATGATGTATTTCTGTTGCCGCTATAACAAAAGATAGTAAAACAGAATAAAATTAATATTTAAGTGGGGCTCCAATAGAACAAACGTGTTTTTTTTTTTCATTCTATACGTAATGGTACGGAACCCTTCGTGCGCGAGTCCGACTCGCACTTGGCCAGTTTTTCACACAAGAGCTGAATAGCGTCGTTGTATTCACGTCGATACACTTCATTCGAGAGAATACAAACTAGTATACCTACTTATTTAATTTCCTATATACCTATACTACAAATAACAATAATTACCTATAACAATGTCTTCATACGCTATAAAAGTTGTGATGTCACGAGCTCTCAAAAAGCCATGTGGAACTACTTTCAGCATTAATAGTTTATCGGTGGAACACCCTGGTATACTTTTACAAAAAAGGATTGTCACGTGTGTTTTCCTTGGGGTAAGCCCTCAGCCGGGCAAGGAAAACTCACGTGACAATTTGGCGCCCAACGTGGGGCCCGCACCCACGACCCTGAGATTAAGAGTCTCATGCTCTGAGCTAGCCGGGCTGTAGACCCCGTTATATATCTCTACAGTTCGCGTTTCTAAAGTAGTTATATATGTTACAATCTAATTATTCAGACATACTTCTTTTTGTTAATCTATTGGAGAATGGTAGATAATTTTAACGCGTAGTCTGATCCGCTACTTTTAATGCTGACGTCTCAGAGGGATGTCTTTAAAGTATCTCCGTCTACGTCGCCACGCGTCAGGTCATAAAACACAGAAGATCGCAATTCACACGGTATATTATTCCGTAAGGGCTGGGGCACAAAGGGCGCAATTATATTACACGCTTTTATTTTACTTGCAATGTTCGTTTGTAATATGTTTGTTCGAATCAAATCTTGCAAGTTTTATTTTAACCCGACGCGAACTAGTTTTAGCATTTAGACTACGTTCCGGACACATCCCATTAAATAAATTTGCGTATCTAATGAAAAAGGTGCCGTCGCCAAACTGTGACGAATGTGACATTATGGAAGATGCATACCATGTCATCATGGAGTGTGTCCGAAACGAAAGTGAGAGAAAGGATATGAACGTAACCTTATTTGAAGTTGGGGGTTGCAACCAAATTTTGGGGCATCCACTATCTGAGGATGCAAAATGTTTATACAAACTTGTTGCGCTTGGACTAAATAGAAGATAGTCACATTTTTGTATACGCACAGAGCGACATCGTCACAAAAGTGACAAAGCTCTTTAAACAAGGATTAAAAAAAACCCGCTTCGCATTTGTCGATTGAGCTGAAATTTCACATACATATGTATTATGTAAGTTGGGTGACAATGCAATAATTATTATTGTTAATGACAGCTAAATATGGTACCATGATGGATACAGGAGATGGCCGTAGGAACTCTGTGATAAAACAACGCCCGCTGTTATATATTGTGTAATTAAGTACAAAATGAATAATGAAATAAAGGCAGTTAAATTCAATACGATTTAGAGTAAAAGTCCTCTACCCTTTAATTAATATTCTGATTGAGAATTGTATTTAATTGAAAATTGACTAAAGGCTTTCATAACCTTACAGTTGCCACCCATCCATCATTCTGAAGTAAAACATTTCATTGAATGTAATAAAAAACCAGCAAAGTGTCCAGTAACCGAACTAATAAAGACCAAATTTGCTATTAAAATCATTATACATAATTCTGATTATCTGTGGGACTTAGTCAATCTGTGTAAGAATGTCATACAATATTTATTATTTATTTATTCTGATTTCTTTGTAAGCGTCAAAAGAGTCAAAATATGTGGCCGTTTCGCTACCGTCACATGCGCGTAAGGTGAATTTTTTTTTTTATAGTTCTTGTAGTATCGAAATGGACCCGGATGGCAACAGTATGGCAATAACAATCCCCAAGTAACTTTAAAGAGGGGGAGTATAGTTTACAAACTCGATGCGACATTTTTGGATCCGCAGCTTTTGTGTGTTATTGTTTTCATTAATAGTTTTGTTTTTCTTTGCAGGTAAGAAACGAAGTCCGAATCACAGTGACACTACAACCAAAAAACCATCAAATATAAATACAGTGAGGTGAGTGACATAAACAAAATATTAAATATCTAAACTTCGTAAGTACACTATAAAATTTCCGTTACTTAAGGTTGGCTGGAAGAGATCGCTTTTAAGCAATAAAATCGCCTGTTGTTTGTATCTTCGTGAGTTGTTGTATTCATTGTATTGTACCTATACACATGTGTAGTAGAATAGAGTGTAAATATTGAAGTAAAACTTTATTAGGCGCGTCTAGAGGATAACTCAGATTTTTTCTGACGGAAGTAATGCTCAGTAGTGACACACGCACGATTGGACACACGTCAAAGTGCCAACATAGCGATAAACGTCATCGTCAAAGAAGTTTTACTTCAATCGCGCGTAAAGATTACACGCAATCACTTTTTTTATTATTGGCCCATTATGTCCTACTGCTGTGCAAATCCTTAAGTTTGACTAGTGTAATAAACTATATGCAAACTTATCGAAAACTTAAAAATAGTAGATACAAAAGTCCCTAAAAAAACTTGAGTCAGTAACAATAAATAAAACACAGAATAGTGAAACAATAAGTGCCAGTGCAGTTGCACCATCAGCACGTCATCCAGCCCGCTGCGGCGGTTTACTATGAAACTTCCCATACAATTCAATTTCAACCGACCTTAAGTACCTACTTTTCTGTTAAGCAGTTGAGTCGGTATAAAAGCTTTCAGTCTTTTAATTTTTTTCTTGTATGAAAATCGCTAAGCAGACGTCGCTTGACTTTGAACAAACATCTCGGATTTTCCGCAAAAAACCGTTCAACCAACAAACTGAAGAATTCTTCAGGGTCTCAAGGGCATTTTGAGTGGGCTGAAACCTGAAATCTGATGTTTCGATGGTTTTACTTTTAAAACAACTTCGAGAAGAGGTTTCGCCGTGTGGTGTTTCTTAATATATTACTTTTAGCGTACAAATGCGTGTCATACTAAATTCGACAACAATACATATTGTGTACTTAATAGAGGATGTACAATACAACTAATACCTACCTATTTACTTGATTTTGACCCGTCTGTGCCGGATATTATTTTTAACAAGACTACATGTCATTTCACATGTATTCATAATGTCTAAGTAAATGCAAAAGTAGGTGAATTCCTCGATGGTCAAGTTAAAGTAGGCGAATTCCTCGATGGTCAAGTTAAAGTTGGTCAAGTTAATGTAGATGAATTCCTTGATGGTCAAGTTAAAGTAGGTGAATTTACCAAGACGTCCAAGACGATCGCCAAGGTCGTATCAAAACCAGTACAGAACCATAACAAATTCTTATATTAGAATAAACCTCCTTGTTACGTACTCAACTATTGCGTCGGGATCCAAAAATCACCATATCTTGGTACCTGCGCTGGTTAAAAATGTTTGCTCAACTAATGAGAATCAAATATTTCGAAGAGTAGAACAAATAGTATAAAAAACTTACAAAACACGACCCAGGCTTTTCTAGCAAATATTTTACGCGATTGGTGGTACTTACCTGCGCCAAAGAAGGCCCATTGTTATTTTTATTTTTTAGTTTTCTGATGTTTAATATGTACTTTCAGTTTTGTCTATGGTACTATCGAACGTGGACGTAAAATTTGAACCCATTCACACTTATAAAAGTATGAAAATTGAAATTAGGCAAGGTTAAGATCCGGGTCTTCTTTGGCGCACGTACCTTATAACAATCTTGAAAAATTTTAAGTTCCATAATAATATTTCACAAACAAATGTCATTTTCATACCTCGGTAATACAGTAACAAAGACTCAACTTAACCCAGTCTCCTCTTTTACTCCACCATTTTATGTTTGCATATTTAAACAAAAACACGTAACACTGACAAAACATTTTCGCAAGAAGCGAGTTGTTGAAGAAATAAGTTTAAAATTAAAACGTTCCGAAACACTCGTTTCACCGGGCATTAAAATAAAAGTTGCAAAGTTACATCTTTAGAAAAGGCTACGAGTGAACCTTAAGTCCATTCGTTTTTCTCTTCTCTTTCGTTTACAGCATGTATGGAGTGCCCACCATACTTTAAGTAAGTAGTAGTGAATTTTAAGTAGCAGGTCACAAAAAATACACCCAACGTTCTAAATTTTATAAAAATATAAAAGTCATAGTTTACGAGTAAAATGGCTGTGACATACGGACAGACGGACGGACAGACTACAACTTAAAAATTAGAAACTTTTGCATGATGAGCTTTACTAGGTTATGCACGCCGCCTGACTCAAACTTGCCCGGAAGCCCATATTAAACCTAAAATCCCCTGCCCAGATACGACCTTTCACAACACAGTAACCACCAGACAAAGCTTTTTGCAACCGGTTTGCAGTCGGACCGGTTTCGCGTGCCCCACTGACCAACTGCACTCATACATTATGCACATATTTAGATAATTTATTGATATCAATGGCAGTTAATTAGCTGCTGACGGTTCTCATGACCTGTGCAACAATAAAGGCATAGATAAATAAGTTAGTATGATTAAAATTTAGTAGGAATTTAATGTGAATTTAAGTGGTAGCTTGAAGTCAATTATAGTCTTGTAATTATTTAGAAATGACTATACTAGAATACCTTTGATAAGTTTGATGATGTTTTCTTGGTAAAGCAGCTAAATAATTATGACAGTTATTTTGCTGCTTTACCAAGCTAAATACTTATGTACGCTTACACAATGGCCTCGTAAGGCCCAATGTGCATTACAATGTACACTCCGATTCAATCTAATTACAACCTTTCATAAACCAAATAAAGTAGCATTTCTTTTGTTTCATTGCTTTCTTTAATATAAATAGAATTTTTTTTTCCGTTGGGCATACGAGGATAAGATACAACAACTGACAAATATCAACTATTTTTACCTATTAACACTTTGCATTTGGGTGTCCATAAGTATTTAACTTTTTATCGTAAGCTAAAATATCGTATCATATTGTACTACTATCGTTAATTTTGGAAAACATTTAACGGTAATTAAAAATAATAAAGTTGTACGATTCGTTCATTAATTCACATTAACGAACAAACTATTACAAGTTGCGCACTGAATAACATTTTAATCTCTAAAGGGGCCCACTGATTATCAGTCCGCCGGACGATATCGGCCTATCAGTTGTCCGGAACTGTCAAATTTTTGTTTTAACTGACAGGCTGATATCGTCCGGCGCACTGATAATCAGTGGACCCCTTAAAAGCGTATGTTCATTCTTTAAAAGCAGTAAAATTGTATTGTAGAACACAAGTGTTCTTAGAAGCTTTCCTTTCCTATTTGCAGCGATACTTCAACATTCTCAAGCCTCTCACTTTTACATATCTATACACTCGTACAGATACAACTTCATAAGGCGGCATACATAGGCTGAATTTATCAAAAATTCAGCACCGAAAAAAACAACATGTATAATGTCAAGGTAAACATGAAGGAGCTAGGCCTAACTTCCGACGCAGCTTATCAGCGGAGCAAGTGGCGCCTCAAGATTAAGAAAGCCGACCCCGCGTAACGGGAAGTGCCGAAGAGAAAGAAGAAGAAGAAGAGGTCTTCGCCACGTTGACCTTTCCATAATTTCAACCCATGCTGATTGTGCTGCCTTAGAAGTCGCAAGAGATCGAAATGCCTATAGAAATCTGCTATCCGGAATCATGTGCTCCACGTAGGAGGTCACGACCCTCAGCACTGAGGAGAACGAAGCAAGGAGGGGAGGTGGTGAATCTACAGTAGAATCCGCATATAATGCCATCAAAGGGAAGTGACAAACACGTCATACTAAGCGGATGTCATATAAAGCATAGTGGATTAACTTCTCACTTTGGTTAACTTTTCCAAATTAATCTCAAATTCCATTGTTAGAGAAGACCTTGTACCTATTACCGACTTGTCACTAAGAATAAAAACTAAAACAACATACACACCACGTACGCACCAAATGTCCTCGTAGGGAAAGACATGGGGACGGCCACGACAACCAGCGAATGTTCCATGTTTATAATTTCATGAAAATAGGATTTATAGTTAGGTCATAGTAAGCGATTTGTCATTATAACTATAAGTGACTTATCCGACAAAGAAATTTATATGAAAACCAAACTTCATACAGTAATTACGTCACAGCATAGAGTAACTTATACTAGAGCGGTACTGTCATAGTAAATTTTGTAACCCCAGTAAATTCACTGCCATCTGTCGACACACTTTAAAACTAAAAATGAAGATTTATAAAAATACGATAGAATGTATTTAAATATAGATAAATGATTTTTTTTATTTGCATTAATTATTTTTATGATTTTGACCCATGTTCTTTCACTGATATGCGTTAAAATTGTTAAATAACAAACGAAACCGTCAACGCCATCTATACGACTGTAGGCCAAAACTAGTAGCGCCCTCTGAACGAGAATCAAATTTTCTTGATTTTCGAGGCACGTTTTTTCTTTAGACTGTATCCATCTATTACGGAGTTATATCTATCTTTGGTCATAGTAAGCGGTTGGTTAGTATAAGCGGAGTCATAATAAACGGATTCCACTCAAACAATAACTCCATTCTGCTTATAACCTAACCGATTTTCCAATTTATTAGTCGACTAAGTAAAGTGTTTATTTGTCATTTATTTAAAATCTAGTTTATACTCGTATATATGACGTTAGGTAAGTATAACTTTCTCTATTAGGTAATTGTTTCAAAACATACTTACATCTTACACGTCTCGCTCCGTGATTTAAAGTTTTAAACCAGGGCGTCGAAAATCATAATTTCGTTATTTGTGTCTCATTCACTCGAATTATGCAAGTGCGATAGAGAAAAAATCAACGAAATTAGATTTTAGATGTTCTATAGTAAAGGACCTAAGAGATAAACCATAGAGTAACTTATACTAGAGCGGTATACTGTCATAGTAAATTTTGTAACCCCAGTAAATTCACTGCCATCTGTCGACACACTTTAAAACTAAAAATAAATATTTTTAAAAATACGATAAAATGTATTTAGATATGGATAAATTATTTTTTTTATTTGCATTAATTATTTTTATGATTTTGACCCATGTTCTTTCACTGATATGCGTTAAAATTGTTAAATAACAAACGAAACCGTCAACGCCCTCTATACGAGAGTAGGCCAAAGGTAGTGGCGTCATCTGATCGAGAATAAAATTTTCGTGATTTTCGAGGCACGTTTTTTCCTTAGACTGTATCCATCTATTACGGAGTTATATCTATCTTTGGTTATATCGATATATTTCAATGTATGTATAAGTATTTGTATAAGTATTATATATATATATCGTTGCCTGAGTACCCACAACACAAGCCTTCTTGAGCTTACCGTGGGACTTAGTCAATTTGTGTAAGAATGTCCTATAATATTTATTTATTTATCCTCTAAGCCGTGAAATGATAAAAAATATGGCGTAAGAAACATGTTTATCGTAACCTGTTTTTTTTTTTCGTATTTCGTGTTACAGGATTATTCACAAGTTGCATATTAGCTTAAAAAAACGTTGATTATCACTATCGTTTGGCAATTAGGTTAATTGATCGACTCAATGTATTATAAATGTAAAATAAAATTAATATGCAGCTCCTTTGTAGTATACGATAGTCGATGTGTGAATTTTTCAATACCTATATCTTTTATTGTAAATAATTTATTCACTGGCGGCCATCCAAGGACTACCTTCTCTTTCAGAAACCACTCGCACATACAGATGAACAACTAAAAACCATTCAAATCTAGACTTTATTTCGTAAGCTATAAAGATGTCAGTATTTTCGTTGGCAGGAATGTTTCTAGCTGGCATGGGTTCCTATATGGAAATCAGTTTTTGTATTAGAAAGTCGATTATTTATGTTGTATTGTCTTGGTTTTGGTATTTGGCCTATTTAAATCTGTTAAGAGATGTTAGAGAAACTACGCTGGGGGATTAAATGTTTACAAAAACCCATATTTTCGGCTACTTCAACAGTTACATACATTACATACATACTTACATAAATATAATCACGCCTATTGCCTGGAGGGGTAGGCAGAGACCACGGATTTCCACTTGCTACGATCCTAACATACCTCTTTCGCTTCCTTCACTTTCATAACATTCTACATAACGCTCGCCGGTTTAGGGTGCTCTTGACTTCAACATTTATAATACTTATAATAAAAAAATATAAACTATTTTGACTATTAGAACGACTATCCTTTTATCGTTATTAAAATTCAAATAAATATTCAAATAATCATGTATTTACATGTGAAACCGTCGACGTCAGATCTAAAATGTGTACAACCCGCATCCTTTTTCATTAAATGTATACAAAATATTTGCCAGAAGCACCAATATCAATATTATTCGGCACTAAATATAATGACCACCAAAAAATACTCTGGTACACTAAATTAAGAAATCTCTTTCACCAGAAAAAAATACTAAACACCAAAGAATAAAGGTCCTTAATTACAAAAGTACCACCTGTTTAAATCACGACTGCACTTCAAATTGTATAATGTATTCAAACACCAAAATCAAATATAATTAATGATCAGCAAATCTTGAAGAGCAAATTAATGCGATATTTTCACTAAAATAAACCACTATGATTACCAAAAAATTTATACATATTACCAAATAAAGTAAAATGATGCCAAGTGTTCGTAAAGTGGTTGTGCACTTTTGTAGTTCGCTGTACATCTTATCTTAAATTATTCCTTTCAATATGCTCTCGAAAACCTTTTCTAAAAGTTACTTTAAAGACTTTTCGCATGAAGTGAATTGTCTCAAAGTCGGGAGCCACTTGAGAATTCCCTCGAATTCCCAGACACACATCTCTTCTACATATTTATGTGCAGTGAAATGTACCGCTGCACAAAGTGCGCCAGCTGTTTTCTTTGTAAACATTGTATGTTTTAAAACCTTAAAGCATGACTCACGCTGGAAGGATCCGGGTCCGATGCGAGACGTCAGACACTTTGTTTTACTACGCCACAAAGAATTGCGTATAATTTGAACCTTCCCAAGTAGCAGTGACGTCAGCGACGTCATAATGACGTAACAATGACGTCATTATGACGACATAAAGAAGTCCCTGACGTCATTATGACGTATAAATGCTACCTGGGTTACCGCACAATTTTGGACTTATTGCAATCCTTAAATGTCTAGCATAGCCCCATACTCGCTTGGACTTAGTTGAGATCAGTTCTGTTCCTGATAACGTTCTCATTTGAAAAATTATTTCGCAATCAGGTACAATAATCCTTAACTTAAAATCTAAAACAAACACGCATTGTATAGGTATATTATATATGTCTCTGTAGGTACATTATCCGTGGTATGTATGCTGACCCGATTCGGGCTCCCTTGCGTATTGCCTTTGAATGTTGTTGTTCTAAATTTGAATTTATGGTTGGGAAGTTGCATTTGTTTTGGAACTTCGCAAGGCGACTACGGAAATATTGTAGGCCATTTTCAACCCCCGATGTTGTTTTCGGTTTGCAATTATTTTTATTATTTGTTGTTGTAGCGCAATATAAATAAATAATTTGTGTAAATACTATTATTGGTCACAAGATAGAGCTGCAAGGCCTCCAGTGCCCAAGCATTTGCGACAGATGGCAGATGCCTAAACCTCTCGGCCACCCGGGCCACGGCAGCATGGCACGAATTTTCTCAAATGTATGCAATCTCTTAGCGCCACTTGCACCATCCCACTAACCCAGTGTCAAATTGTACTGGTAACCATGGCAACTCCTTATGGCAGTTTCAATATCAATCATGATCATTAAGGGTACAGAATAACAAATATTTAGCGTATTTGCTTAAATACGAGCAAATGAATGTGCAACCTTATATGTTCGAACCCGGAGCTGTACGTGCAACGGACCGTGCAGCCTAACCGTGTACCTACGTATTCTATTCGCTATTGGTTGCTGAGTCTAGTTCTTGAGTTAACCATACCAATGTAGTGCCAAAGAGAATTGATATAAATTTCAAAGTTATCATGAAATGTATTCGGTATTTTTTCTGCACGTTAATTGCCAAACCTTCTTACAGTTAGTTTTTATTTCTATGACATATGAAATATGAAATAGACGCATGAGTTACGTAAATGCACAGAATAGGTAATATACCTATAGTTGGTCAAACCAAATTAGCAGTAAATAAGAACAAGAAAACTATACTCATCCTTTTCTTTTGGGTGCTAGTACTAGTGTAAGACAGAGATAGTATGATTCTCTCTGTCTACTTTTGAAATGAGACAGTCCTTTGACAAACTATAGTACTACCGTACAGAAAGGACACTTCGTACAAACCTGAAGTTTGACAGCGATTCAGGGTCGAATCATGCTGACCCTTTCTAATGTATGGCACTATCCCTTTCGGCTATATAGGGTTGTCAAAATTCAAGTCATTATCTTATCTTGTCGTACACGCAAAGGGACGTCAAGTTGTGCCAACCCTAATAATTGCTCGGAGCAATGCTGAGCCGAACGGAGCCGAGTTTGCAAGAAAGGAGGAGTGTCCCCTCTGGTAAATATAAAATTAAACAGTCGTCAGGTCATTGAGTAATAATCTCTACTCTGAACGGGAACTTTTCCAAGTGTAAAAACGGAAAGTTTCCAGAAATTCACGGAAGTTTTGAGAATATTCTTTAAGTTCTTCCTTTGCTAGTGAACCAGTGCAACGTAGACAGAGGCCAGACTCGTGCACTCACAGAAATGTGTGTATATCAGTAACAATATTTTGTTACTACCTACACAAAAATTGGGACTTGCGAACTATGTGTTACATTCACCAGCCAATGCTAAAGTGGCAATCAATATCGGCAAACGCTGATCAACAAGTAAGTAACTCCTGGTATAAGCGGTTAACTCCGGGTTAGTGGGATGGATGCAAGTGGCGCTAAGACTGGTTATCTTTTTAGCATCTCTCACTTGGGGCTGGTAAAGCGTGGAATAACTCCAGTTACCGGTACCGTGGTAACGGCTCGGTCCACTGTTCCAGTCTCACACATTGCCTAGGCAACGTAATCTCGATTGCGGTATATGTCTGTGAAGTTAATTTAACGTTTAGACGAATAAATTAAGTTAAATAATCCACCAAAATACGTGGTGTTTTTTTTTGGTGATACAAGATATACTTATGTCACTGTAAAATTGTAAACACTCATTCACGTCATTTTTATAATCTCGCTTAGTTAAATTATGTACTGACGGTAGGGAGATTACAAACTCCTTACAATTAACCTCCAAACAATTAATAAATCATTATTACTTCACGTCATTTTTATAATCTCGCTTAGTTAAATTATGTACTGACGGTAGGGAGATTACAAACTCCTTACAATTAACCGCCAAACAATTAATAAATCATTATTATTTCACGTCATTTTTATAATCTCGCTTAGTTAAATTATGTACTGACGGTAGGGAGATTACAAACTCCTTACAATTAACCTCCAAACAATTAATAAATCATTATTACTAAAAAACGATAAATTACGCAAAAAAGGCGGAAGCTGCAGGAGAGTGCCATGGTTAATGCCCATGGCACTCTCCTGCAGCTGTTTTTGTGATGGCGCCTTCCGATAAATTCACCCGGGATGTCGGAGCCCCCCGGTCAGCTGTCGGACCGATAATATTTGTGTGTGTGCGAATGTATAAGCATAATGCTTGTTATAGTGTGCGTGACCGCTAAAGACGGCGTCCGGGCGCGCCCCCTCGGCCGGACTACGGGGATGTAGGATCCTACATGACCTACATCCGATATCGGATCGAACAATGTGAAAACGCGTTACATTAGGGCAAGTTCTACGAGTCTATGAAGTAGCAGTACCTACTGAAAAACAAGGGGTGGAAAGACTTGAAGGGACACATACAAATTTAAAGTACACACTGTAACGTCGCAAGCTTTTTTTTTCGCATTTGGCCAGATATGCTATTCTAGATATCTTTCTAAGACATGGTAATCTATATCTAGATAATTTACTCCGCGGCTTTTTAAGTTGCATTTCTGTCAGTTTCATTAATTTTTTGTCATTCGATCTTTATTTTCTATCTAAACGATAGAGAAACATAGCTGTTTTATATTCAAATTGTTTTCTTCTGAACGAAAACGCCGGGCTAACTAAAAACTTCTTGAAATTCACCAAAACTTTTCATTCTCGGGATGATAAGATTTATCCTGACTAAAACATTAGCATATATATGAACGAAGTTGGGCGAAATAAAGCGACACTAAAGCGCACGTAGCTCTCGGAGTACCGGCTTGTTATATTAGGAATTTTACAGTGTTGCCAACTCGGAATTTGAAAAAATGCCAAACTTATGTCTAAATTATGCCAGAAATATGCTAAATAATTTTGAAATGTGCTAAAAAAGATGCTAAAATATTATAGGTAACAAAAAACCGGCCATTATGACATATGACATGACATTGACATTGACTATACCATAGATAACACAAAAAGATTAGTCGGTGTAGACGAGACAATTTTTCGCACAATCTGATTGACAATTTAATTGGTAACGCGTATGAAAAAAAGGTCGCGGTGCGGTGCGGTAGTCTGTTACGGCTTATTATAATTCCTCGTATGTATAAAATTTCCTTTGACGGTTGAGCCATGGATTGTCTATCACTGCCGAGTAGGTTTCAAACTTGGCTTAGGGACATAATCACTTGATTCACTAAATTATGCTAAAAAAGATGCCAGATGCTAAATGGAAATTTTCGATGCCAGAGAGTGTGAAATTATGCCATATCTGGCACCAATTATGCCAAGTTGGCAACACTGGAATTTTATATATACCTACGTATATCCACAGATCTACGATGATGCATACGCTTTAGGCCGCTTCCCCACTCGGCGGCGCGGTAGCGGTGCAGTACGCAGTATTTCTTCCTGATTGGCGCGAAGATCAATCGGGAAGAAATACTGCGTACTGCAACGATACCGCGCCGCCAAGTGGAGAAGCAGCCTTAAGATAATTATTTTGAAGTGTGCAAAAGGGAAGCCATCACGTATTTGAATATTTTATGAGTGCGAAAGAGGTAGACTACTTTAAATGAAACGTGACCACTTTTGTGGTCCATAGCGGTCGCTTAGCGGCCGCTTGAGTGTTGTACACTACACTTAGGTCTTCCCGTAACTCCGTCCGCGTGTGCATTAAGCATTTTCGATTAGGTACTCGTAAAAACATAACCCGCTACGTTCTGGTGCGCAGTCGGCTAATAAACTGCTTCATTGTTAACAGTTATCCTACTGACTGCAGTACCTGCAGTAACTGTTACTGAGGTTCATAGAATGCAGTTAGCCATTATTTTGCCAAGAAAATTTTGTCGCATAAAAGTAAATATTATTTCTTTGTTTGAGACTTATTTTAGTTAAAATAAGTTTTAAACTTACCCGACGTTTCGAAGACGGCGTTGTCCCAGTGGTCTCGGAGAAGACCGACTAAAGTTGACATCAACATCTATGCGCGCGAGTTTTTCGAGCTACCCGCACTTGGTCTTGTTTATTAACTTGAACGTTTTGCGCACTAGGGATGTCACCGGATCGACACACAACACTCACGATATTCGATTTTTCAACTTGCGATATTTGTTTACTTTTTTATTTGTTGCTTCTTTGTAATCGTATCCGACATCCGATATCGGATCGGACGACGTGAAAACACTTAAGCTGATTTTTATTGTGATGATAATTTTATAGGACTTTATAAGTTTTATAACACCCGCGATTATTATAGATTTTTTTGGAAAGGGTGTTTCAAAGTATAGTTCTCATTGGTGAAAAAGGGAGGATAATAATGTCTTTAGAATAGGTATTCGTTATTTTGTTTAATATAGTATGACAGATTTTGATTCAATCTTCAATCCAAAAAAGGAAAGACGTATCGTTAAGCGAGGTTTAGACTAGCAAGAATTTGCATGCAATTTAAGTTAGATTGCCGACTACTAAAGTAAACTGTATTCAAAAGTTTGATCAGATACCGCAATGTAACGAAAATTGCATGCAAGTTCTTGCTATTAGTCTAAACCTCGCTTTAGACTAGATTCAACTTAGTTTTGGAAGTGACATTAAGCTGCTGTATAATGTATCTGATCGTGAAGCAAAGCAAACTGGCTAACGTATAAATGGATGCTAAATGGAGTATAGCGTAATGGCATGGTTTGTATTACATTTGCAGCAGTTTTTTTAAATTTAATTAATTAAAAAGTACTTGCTATTTGCAGTCGGTTACAATTATGTTGTAACATCCTGTGAATATGAATGTTCAAACGTCATTTTTTTACACAACGACACAACAACAACACAACAGAACAGATACAACTGGAGAAAATTGATTAGGAGAGCCGACCCCAAATAAAAATGGGATAAGGCCTGAAGAAGAAGAGAGAAACGTCATTTTTGAACATAATCAACAAATCACAACAACACGGATTATCACATTTCAACTACGACGGCGTAAATTTTTGTATTCATCCATTTTATAATTTTTATAGCATAGCCGCGTGTAATTCTACGCGCCTACTGATTTGTAAATAATACATTTTACTTGGATATTCCGTGATAAAAATAAATATCTGACATTTAAAATTTGTCATTGTAATCATGACAAGTAAGTAGGTAATAAAAACCTTTTTTGTATGCCTCTAAAGAGGTTTAGTTATGCCCATGAATTACTTTTTTTCGTCAAACCTAAATTTGAAGTGTCACGTCAAATAAATTTTAAACAGATTTTTACTGCGAACCAAACTACAGGAACTTGTTTAATTTTTACTGTGAATGAATTTGCCTCTGGCTCATAATGTCCAGACCTGGTACCAGCCGGATGGTGCACCGCCTCGTATCGCTGGGAAAGTGCGAATCAATTACGTGAAATGTTTGAAAATCAGTGGATTGGCAGATTTGCAGAGACCTTGTGGCCCGATTACCCGATCTCACATTACTTGATTTTTTCGTTTGGAGGTGGGTAAAGCAATTTTTTTTAAAAGAGTCGAGAACTCATGAAGAAATTTAATAAAATCAATCGTATTCGGCAAACATATTAGATTATTTTAAACCGGGTCACTCACGTATTATTAAGTCGAATAGCTCGACATGTTTCGGCAAAACTTAGACATTTCAAATGACATGATGATATTTCTATTTGTATCGTTCTTGTCATTGATAATGATAAGATGGTAAACAAAATAATACAGGGGGTTATACAAAATAATTAAATTGTGTTTTTTTTACTGACGGTAAAAGTTAATGGATTTCAATAAATCAGGTACCGTTATCTTATTTGTGATCTAACAATTGTGTGGTACATTTCTTTGCTTCACGATCAAGATACATACTGTATACTTTTTTTTTACTTTACTAGTTTACAATTAAAAGACTGACATATAGGTATTTATATCTATATTATATCTTATTTTTTTTATTATTTATATCTTATATTTTATATCTTAAATTATACCTTATTTTTTTGGTATCATATTTGGGTTTATATCTTAAAGCTTTGAGATTGACTATCATCATCATTGGATTTGATTGATCGGGCCAGGGTTTTAACCGCGAAAATCGAAGTTCGTAAATTGCGGGCATTTTTCTCTGTTACTCTAATTATGCCTTCATTGGAGTAAAAGAGAAAGATCCCCGCAATTTGCGAATTTCGGTTTTCGCGGTAGACCCCAGGTTTGTTTTCTTCACTTCGTTTTCTATGACTGGTAATCGGTGAACACGTGATGTTTTCTATAGTTTCCTATAGTCTGTATATCTTTAGGTAGTTAAATAAATGTAAACAATGTGTTTTAACTAAAAAACTCCCGTGAGACTCACGTAATACGTGAGTGACCCGGTTTAAAATAGTTTCATAAACAATGTGTTTTTACTTTTTCGGGTACGTAAAACATAGAATAGATAACTGCCTGGATCTGTTTCTTATCGTTCTGGCTTTAACCTATTTCATTTAATCGTGTAATGTTTTCATACCCTCATATGGCTAAATATTCGATCTGGTTTTAGTTTCTTTATGGGGGCGAAGTAATATCATAGCAAAACAAAATTACTATTGATTAATCATTTCATCCCGATATATTATTCCTATTAATAAAATAGCACGATTATAGCAGCTTCGTTGTTACGCTGAGTAAGTAATACATAATACATATATCGTAGTACAATTTCTGTAAGTTTTGACACATCGAGTTAAATTGACTAAGAATTTTTTGCCCAATAAAATACCTTATTGTGGTTTATTTACATTATTTTAAATGCCTAAAGATACAGACTATAGGTTGTCCTCCCTTAATGAGGGCTATCGTTTTTTGCTCACCAGTTGGCGCCTCTGTTATTTTTTTTTTTATCCTATCTGGCTTTTACTCCCCGCAATTTTGCACGGGGTGAATTTGCCAATGTCGGTTTTTGGCTTTCACACGTGAGGAGAATGTTCGGTAGTCTGGGAAGGCGCCTCTGTTGATGGTGGTCCAAAAGACTAAAGAACAGCTGTCAGTCATTGAAGTGACAAGTGACATTTGACAATTCGAACTATGGAAAAGACCACCATCTACACTAGCGCCCCTAGCGGCGAATTCATACGCGTTAGCCCTCATTGATCTTGTTAAAACAATGTTTAACCCTTAAATGGATGATTTTTTATTTTTGATTGGAAAAAATGTTTTTATTTAGTTATTTGGATGTAGGATCTGTGAGCTGTGTGAGCTGTCCAATGCTTTGTATACATTTGGCAACAATATGCATTTAAGGGTTAAGTAGCCTTAACCATTAGGCCTCAGGTGGATGGCGGTTTATAGCATTTGATTTATGTCTCCGTAACTCAAGGAGTTTCATCGCTTTTTACGACCGTTTTAGAAAGCTAAGCCAATTGGCAATGACATTTACTTGTAAAAGGAAATATTATAACATTTTAAAATACTATAAAATTTTAACATATACGGTTAGACTTAAACCAAAAAGTCTGCAGAGATTGTGACAACACACTCCGTGAAAGTGTTATTTTAAACGTTAAACTTCTATGCAATTATGACGTACAAATAACACTGGCACTGCGTGTGCTGTCAAAATTTCTGCAGACTTTTCTTGGTCCAACTTTATATTCGAGTCATTTTTGTGAATCGCCTGGTTTATATGCTTATTACATGAATACGTCTGCCAAAACGTTTTGGCTCCAAAACTGTGTCATAAAATAAAGTTGTCAAGCTTAATCAAAGTTCACCCGACATGGTTAATCAAAGTTCTTTCACTGTTTAGTATTCCATGAGCGACTAGCACAAATGATATGATTTGTGCACATGTACAGTCGGCAAAAGTATTATCTTTGCACCATATTTTGACGACCGGTCTGGCCTAGTGGGTAGTGACCCTGCCTGTGAAGCAGATGGTCCTGGGTTCGAATCCCGGTAAGGGCATTTATTTGTGTGATGAGCACAGATATTTGTTCCTGAGTCATGGGTGTTTTCTATGTATTTAAGTATTTATATATTTGATATATCGTTGTCTGAGTAGTTGAGTACCCATAACACAAGCCTCCTTGGGCTTACCGTGGGACTTAGTCAATCTGTGTAAGAATGTGTAATATTTATTAATTATTTATTTATTTATTTATATTTGTATGCAGGGGTGTTAAGCTAATAGTTTAGCTGACTGTAGATGTAAGTGCTATGCAGCGGGTCCTTCTTGGTAACTACTGGGAACAAGTGGGAATAACCCGAATCTGCGACCTCCGACCGAGCGCCGAACGAGACATGTCATAAATCTTGCGGGCCACTCGATAAACCTTCGGGGGCCAGATCCAGTGCCAAGTGGGCCATGCCAAATTAAATTGAAACTTACAGCTTTGCTTTCATTTGGCAATTTTCACTACTAACTGTTATTTGTGGCAGTTTGTCACGAGCTATATCATCTAGTCCACACGCCAATAATTGCCAAGAAAAATGGAATTTTGATTTGTCATAATTTTATTAAAATTCAAATTCAAATGGAATGGGAGAAATTTTTAAAGGTTTCTGGGCGGGCACAGGGTACGAAATGGGAAAAGGGTGTATTTTTAACCGACTTCATTTCAAGGAGGAGTTTTTATATTGGATATGCTTTAGGTTTTTTGTTCGGGATATATTATATGATGTTAATTAGATTTTGATATTGATGCGTCGCACTAGCACAAAAGTTTTTTCTAAATTTAATCTTATATGGAAAAGGCACGTACCTTACTGAAATACTCTTCTCCGACCTACTTTAAGTTACTTTCAGAAGCTTAAAAGTAAAATGTAAATGTAATAATAATAAGAGTTAGCTTTAGTAATATAATAAAGTCATAATTAAAGTCAAAACTGTCAAACTAATTTGATTATGTTATAAGTACATCAATTTTAAAAGCACATTTTAAAGCAGCTGTACAATACAAAATTAATACGCGAGCAAAAATACTCCAGCTTTTATAAAGTACTCCCCCTTAATGCCTCCCTCGCGTACAATTATTTCGTTTAATAAAAGCTTTTACTTCTACATTTTATACTACCATTAAGAGAATTATGCCAACGAACAACTTTCCAAACATTCGTATCTATATATAACTCGAATTTCAAATAGCAACTTTATCAAATGGGAATGAAATCGAAAATGCGGTAACTTTAAATGAGAAATGTGTACTTTTGAAATTGTAAATCAGTTTTCAGTTACTTAACTAAAATTTAAAGTGTGCGAACATCTATGAAGTAAGTAATGTATTGCAAAGCTTAATTAAAATGTAGGTTGTGGGTTAATTGTGGTATGACGTTTTTAAAAAGTATCACCGTTGAAACTATGTGCGTATTCCACAAACTGAGTCCTGCAAGGAATACTTCATAAACCTTAAATTACTAACTGTCCCGTGTCTGTACATCCTTCTGCTCCTCACTGACCTGGTCAAAAGTCTAAAGGAGTACGAGACTAATGAAGAGAGGGAGATACGTGTAAGTACTAGAAGGAAATACCTACACTGTAAACTGTAACCTAAACTTAATATAGTCACCCATTGCGCAGAATTTCAGAGTGTGCAGCTCTACAACAAGCTTCCCAGTGAGTGGATGAACATCGATAGCCTTGTCATCTTTAAAAATAAATTAAAAACACTGCTGCTGAAAGAGTGCTTCTATTCTATAGAGGAGTTCACGACCTACTTTAGTGATTTGTCTACGTAATGTTGGTAGTAATTAATTTAGATTAATTTAGGTAAATACGTCTGATATTGTTCTGCATGTTAGATTGTATAATTCTTAGATTTAAGGACCTAGATTTAAGGAACTTAGCATGTAATTATATTCAAATACAATTATATTGTTCATGAATAAATACCCCTGGTGGCGGGGTGGCCTAGGGGTTCATGGCGTTAGCCGCGATAGCTAAAGACGCCGGTTCGAATCCGGCCTTCACCACTGGAGGGCTTCGTCACTTTTTCTTTAATATATGACATCTATTACAATTTTTAATGATTGAGTAATTTTGGCCTAGTGGATATATAGTGACCCTGCCTATGAAGCTGACCCCGGGTGCAGATCCTGGTAAGGGCATTATTTGTGACGTTTTTAACCAAAAGGTACCACAATGTCGCTAGTCGATAAGGTTGATTTCAAATTGAAGCTATATGGAAATAGCGCATTATTGACAACCGACAATAAGTGCCCTTTTGGTTGAAAATGGCACATTTATTCATGTGATGAGCACGGATTATTTCTGAGTCATGGGTGTTTTCTATTTATTTAGGTAGGTATTTACAAATATTTATATTCTTATTATAAATATTTGTAATTATTTTAATTTATTTTATGTTTTTTAGTATGTAATGTTTGACGATCATGATAAGAAGATAAGCATAATTTTGACATTGATGCTTTATAGTGTCATTTTTAGTCTGAAATAAATAAATCTTAATCTATGTATTGTTGTCTAAGTACCCACAACACAAGCCTTCTACAGATACAGATATTAACCACCGTTTAAATATTCGCCCGTATCGAATTTGTACACAAGAATGTATAAACCAGAGGGTCTACCGTTAATATCAAAAATCGTCAGTCACTCGCTGTACCTATCGCAAAATCTTTGTCTGTATCGCTCTTGCATCGAGCGATAGAGAGACAGAGAACGGAATTTAAAATTTCGCGGTAGGCGTTCTGTACCTACCCAACGATTTCGATTTTTCTAACAATGGCGTGCAGAGCGTAATAAAAGGTGAAGTAGGCTGCCAAATCCGCCTCATAACCGCTTTATGTACGAACATACGTACTTAAATGATCTGCATGATATTCTACGCTGTTTACTATTCAGTTTATTCATTTTACTTAAATTTGTTTACTCTTTTTTATATTTGCAAATTTTTATGTTATTTCCAATTACTCAGAATAACGAGCTATAAAAGAGGAGAAAGAGCCCCCAAACATTTCCTGACATTTTTCGTCCTTTCCATTTCGTTACCGTCATACAAAGTCTATGAAAAACCGGCCCAGTGCGAATCCATTACGCAAAAAACGGAAAAAAAATCAATTTTGTTGTATGGGAGCCCTACTTAATTTATTTATTTATTCTGTTTTTAGTATTTGTTGTTATAGGTAGTTAGCTACATCATCTGTGAAAATTTCAACTGTCGCGGTGTATGAGATACATCCTGGTGACAGACAGACAGACGGACAGACAGATGGATAGACAGACAGACGGAAAGAGGAGTCTTAGTAATAGGGTACGGAACCTTCAAAAGGTAACGGTATGGAAACAAAAATCTTGGGACACTTTTTTTCTTCTATCAAGACGTGGAAACCACCCATGCATGACGCTTAATTCGAGTAAATCAAAATTATGACCGTGTTATCTATTTCACTAAATAATGTTCTTAGGTTTCGGAAATACAAAGTTAGAACCTAATTCATGTAATTTGAAGCGCTGGTGGCCTAGCGGTAAGAGCGTGCGACTTTCAATCCGGAGGTCGCGGGTTCAAACCCCGGCTCGTACCAATGAGTTTTTCGGAACTTATGTACGAAATGTCATTTGATATTTACCAGTCGTTTTTCGGTGAAGGAAAACATCGTGAGGAAACCGGACTGATCCTAACAAGGCCTAGTTCCCCCTCTGGGTTGGAAGGTCAGATGACTAGTGCCTACGTCAATTCTTAGGATTAGTTGTCAAGCGGACCCCAGGCTCCCAGGAGCCGTGGCAAAATGCCGGGATAACGCCAGGAAGAAGAAGAATCTAATTCGTGTGTACCTATGACCCTAGCATGTCCTGAACTTAAACACTTATCCTCAATAACATAAAACACACTAGTCTGAAGTTAGTAAAGTTAGCCATGCGTAAGATGAGCTTTAGAACTAGCGTAATGAGTACAAACTTAGGGCTAGCTCGACCCCGGGGGACTGAGACCTAGAATAAGGGGTAATTATGACCAAAATCCACCGGATACACGTTGTTTATAGACCAAACCGGCGAAGGAGTTTTCCACGTTACACACAAACGGAACCTCGGGGCACTGAACCGAGCGAGGTTGCCTAGTCCGGTAACTACCAATCAGACAATAGTTAACGAACTAAACGGAAAATACAAACAATTGTCTGTACCAATAATAGAAACTCGGATTTGCACAAATAATCTACTTCAAATATTTAGATCAGTACGGTTTCACTCACTATTATTTTTAGTCGCTTTTGGCGACATGTTTCGTATTCGTCGGGAATCCTTCCTCAGGCA
This sequence comes from Cydia strobilella, assembly GCF_947568885.1. Taxonomy (NCBI): domain Eukaryota; kingdom Metazoa; phylum Arthropoda; class Insecta; order Lepidoptera; family Tortricidae; genus Cydia; species Cydia strobilella. The sequence continues at coordinate 4,705,392 of NC_086056.1, forward strand.
CGAGTCCCGTACCGTACCGTACCGAACCGACCGAACCACCGACCGACCGACCCACCGACCGTACTGATCTAAATATTTTGAAATATGTCTCATGATAGTTTTCGAATAATCTACTTACTCCTAATAGGAGATGCTATACATTATTTGGTTATTGTTGATATATATATAATATACTGCTGGTATCCGCTAAAATTGCGCCGATTTGAACCTTCCATCCATCTTGAACAAATAATTCGGAATTTTTGCAATGTGTATAATGTATAACTACAAGTTTCCGTTTGACCCACTGGTTTGACTGGTAGATAATTGTTTAAAGCATTAATTCCATTTGTACAGTAAGGGTAATTTATTAATGCATAATAGGTAGGTACATAATAGGTAATAATAAAAAATAAAAAGCTAAACTTATTCACTAAACCTAAATATAAATATAAACTAAATGTAACATTTAATTTTAATTAACTATTGACAATAATTAACATTTATGTGTAGTGGGTGGTTTGAAAATGTGATGTCTTCCCCAAACTTTAAATACACTTTTCGTCGGGTAGTCACACAAATCTCTGTTTTGAAGTTTTGCTGGGACATCAGTCAACCGCGACCACGACCAGTGAAACCTGTGTCGAAACGTCGGTAAATAAAGGTAGGGGATCCGTTTAAGGGCATACCGTCAAATGGGGACTGGGGACAGATGGGGTAACTACCTATATTAGACAACGAATATTTCCTTTGTCTACTGTTACTCCAACTAGTTCTCCCATTGGACGGTATTCGTTATCGTGTTTTCGTGTTCTAATTAGGAAAAAGTAGAAGATTTTTTTACTTAAAAATATTTTTTTTTCTATGGGGCAGATCGTCTAAGTCCAAGTCGGCCAAACCCTCCATGTAAAGGCCAAAAAATTTTAACTTTTTCTTCTAGGTACTTTTGAATATGCCCTAAAGGGGCCCACTGACTATCAGTCCGCCGGACGATATCGGCCTGTCAGTTGTTCGGAACTGTCAAATTTTTATTCTAACTGACAGGTCGATATCGTCCGGCGGACTGATAGTCAGTGGGCCCCTTTAAACGGATCCCCACTATTTTTGTTACATCTTGTATTAAGTACCTATTATATTACACAAATATGTTTAAGATCGAGAACCCCGGTGTGGACACGGCAATGCGCTCTCTCTCGGTTTCACACGCGGTATGTCGCATGCGCGGGCGCACGACACCGACGGTGAAAGTGCCGGCACTATCGCACATATCTAATTGTCGCGGCAAACTTACAAGTGATATACGGAAAAGGATTTCTGCGATTAAGCCCCATTTAAACGGTTCCATAACTTGCATGCGTATTTCGTTAGTTACTATACGCAAAGATAGATAAATAGATGGATACAGTATAAGGAAAAAACGTGCCTCGAAAATAAAAATAAAATGATTCTCGAACAGATGGCGCCACTACCTTTGGCCTACTCTCGAATAGAACACATATACACGTCCATTTTGACTTTGTTTACATACATATTTAATTAATAACGAATCACGAGTAAAAACGTAAAGCTATGAGGCGGAGATGAGAGGAGATCAACAAATAGCATTGGTTTAATTGGTTGTCTTCTCCGCTGCGCTGTATTACATTGCAACCAGTGCTAATTTTAGATTCCATCAATTTCAGGTTGATTCCCGCGTGTCACCTTTCATCTCCGCCTCAGTGGAAAGGCAGCCTTAAACACAACCAGTGGCATGTTCGAAATCTAGTGTTTGTTTAGTGTTTAGAAATGGCCGCACACGATAGTCGGTAAGTGATAGTTGTGAAATCGAGAAAGCGGCATCAATGACCTCCGTCCGTGCGGTTTATTGAGCACTTAAATGTTGTTCAGCCTATCTTTCCTAGAAAATTATTTATAAAGTTGGACTAACAGTTCTAATCTAACTAAGTCAACGCTGGCCATCGGCAGGTGTTCATTCTCATATTAGTTGGGCTAAAGGGTGGTAAACTTTTTGATCTGGACCTTAATTATTATTATACCACCACTGTAACTACAGTAAATTAATACCCACTGCTATAATGGAAATGAACGTGGAATAATCCATATATAAATATATATACACGGTGTAACATGAGGATACCGAATAATTTTAACAGCGTATTCCTGATCATCTTTAATGACTAAAATGTCCTATAAACTTTTCTGTAATTTTCCTGGTTTCAGTTAAGCCCAATTTAAAAAAAAAACAAGTTTTTATTGTTACATAGTGCAAAACGCAGCATTTTTGATGCCGATGTGCCACTGTGGGATGTAGTAAGTAACCTTATTGATAGATGTCAAAAAGTGACAAGTAACACTTTGTAAAAGTTTACCAATAATATTTACTTTTTATGTACAAATACATCTGAAAAATCGAAAAAAAAAAAATTTTTTTTGCGAATTTGACCTAAACTTATTACATATTTTCCTTCTTTTGGCCTCAGAAAAGCGTGGTTAAAATCTTTCGGTTTCCTCGTGAACACCTTGTATATGCTTCATGTGCATACATTTCACATTTATGCTTTTGATGATTATACTGTACAACAAGTTTCTAATAGCCTTTAATTTTAAAAATGGACCGGTAATTCATGATAGCGATACGGTAATCGTTAGTTACTGGGATTGGGTACTATTAGCGCTATAGCGACGCATTCGGGCGTCACTGATGTGCGCCAGTTGCTCAAATGCCGAACCACCGGGAACTCGTAATGCTATTTATGTATACCTATTTCTTACGTGCTGGTACATTTACTATTTGAGGAGTGTAGAAGGAAAAAAACCGGCCAAGTGCGAGTCGGACTCACGTTCCAAGGGTTCCGTACATTACACAATTTAAACAATATATTTTTATGTGAAACGTCTTTAAAAAACCGTAGGGGTCGGATCAAAACTTAGTAATTAAGTCCGACTCACGCACACGCACGCTTGACTGCACATTTCTAGTAGGTTTTCCTGTGATCTATTTTGTGTATTTTTTTCAAAATTTTAGACCCAGTAGTTTCGGAGATAAAGGGGGGAATGGTAATTTTTTGTCCATTTTCTTGAATAACTTCTAAACTGTTTATCCAAAAATTATAAAAAAATATATTTGAGATTCTCACGAGCTCTTTCATTTGATATGTAACACGATATCGTCTGAAAAACTTTATTTTTTAAATTTTCTCATTTACCCCCCAAAAGTGGCCCCCGAGTTTAAAATTTATTTGTTTACGTTACATATCCGTCTTTGGGTCACAAACTTACATATGTATACAAAATTTCAACTTAATTGTCCCAGTAGTTTCGGAGAAATTAGGCTGTGACAGAAGTACAGACATACAGAAAGACACACAGACAGACAGACGCACGAGTGATCCTATAAGGGTTCCGTTTTTTCCTTTTGAGGTACGGAACCCTAAAAAACACACAAAATGATAAAGACACTTTTTAAAACGCCACGTACGTTGGTGCCTGCTGCACTGCACTGGCTCCAAAGCTGCGCTGGCGAATGATTTCTGAATTGATGCTTGCAGAATGACTTCGTAAGTGTAATACAAAACACAAAAAGTTTACGCGAATTGAATACCGTCATAGAGTAACTTATACTAGAGCGGTACTGTCATAGTAAATTTTGTAACCCCAGTAAATTCACTGCCATCTGTCGACACATTTTAAAACTAAAAATGTAGATTTATAAAAATACGATAGAATGTATTTAAATATAGATAAATGATTTTTTTTATTTGCATTAATTATTTTTATGATTTTGACCCATGTTCTTTCACTGATATGCGTTAAAATTGTTAAATAACAAACGAAACCGTCAACGCCATCTATACGACTGTAGGCCAAAGCTAGTAGCGCCCTCTGAACGAGAATAAAATTTTCTTGATTTTCGAGGCACGTTTTTTCCTTAGACTGTATCCATCTATTACGGAGTTATATCTTTGATACCGTTAAAACGATTATTATTTACATGATGAGCGCAAAAGCCCTTAGTATTATGCTACTCATAGGACTCTGAGATTGATTTGTGTAATATCCCATAATTTATTCCAGAACACACTCTGAATAAAAATGCCGGGCACAAACATTACGAGTATTCATGCGCATGCAAGCATGCCGGCGCATAAAAAATAAAAACCCTTTGTTTAAGGGCATTGTTTAACCCACGCCTTACAGGCTGTGTACTGCAGACGCTTTAAAAGTCTATGAGAAAGCTTTTTTATTAACCTGCAATGTACCTATGTAAGTAAGTATGTATGTAATAATATGTAACTATTTTTGTAAGGGTCAAATCTTGCAAGTTAAACTTGACCCACTTCTCGGTTTCCGATAAAACTGAAAATTTGCATACATATGTAAGTCGAGTGACAATGCAATATTATGGTACCATCGAGCTGATCCGATGAAGAAGATAGGAGGTGGTCATCAATTGTGTTTGGGGTTTTTAGAATTGTCTCGAAAGAAATTGCCTGTGGAAAGATAAATACATTCAGCGATAAAAGCTTGTACCAAAAATGAAATTTTCGACAAAAACTTAATTAATGGTTCGAACGTAATACAACATGTTTGTGATGTGTTTAATTGAAATAAACAACTGAGAAACAGAAAGGTCTTATTTAATAATCCTATAATATATATTATAACGTATACCTATGTATAATACTCCCGTGGGATTTGAACATTACACCTACGCACCAGGCACTCGCTCTCGCTGCGGATGTACCTTCGCTGCCATTTTATGTAGGTTAGGTACTTTTTCTACTCGTCGACTTTAATAGTTGAATTAAGATTTCGTATACCAAACTATGTATAATTGCATACTGTTCACTATGGGCTCCCGACTCAACTATAATGACTTCTTACGAAACTCTTAAGTCAACTGTAATGAAATCGATCGACACGTGTCGCCGCAGTCAAGAGGAAAAGACATCAACAAGCCACTATTTCATGAATAAGCAGTGCGTTGATGTCTTACTATCTTTTTATCAATTGAGATTCTTACCTTTATATATCACAACCTCATTTAAGTGCTGAAACATGATAGTAGTGATAGTCTTCTTTAAATCGACGTATTTAATGTATAACATAATAATTTAAGAAATTAAATTAAATTTTGGAGTAAAGTAGGTACATTTTACGGTACATTACAAAAGACGTGACTTCTCTGGCCTGTCGCATTTGGCCAATTTTTATATAACCGAACAGCAGCACGCACTGCGTTGGTTGATCGTTGTTTTGTATTATATAACAGACATTACACACTAACATAAGCAACAGTTGCTTTAACTTTATAACTGTTAGGCTACTGTGTTTGGAATTGGCAGACTCGGTCTATGGCCTATCAAGCTATGGCAGAACGTATTAAACGTATCTACAAAGAATGTTATGATAACATTGATAACCAACTAAACCCATAGACCAAAAGACTCCTTAAAACCAGTGTCATGTAAGATCGAAACTAAGTAAAGATTTACTTATAAGAAAACAAAAGCAAAAGAAAAATAATTTCAGAAAATATAAGTCATAATAAGGCGTCACCACTGCATTATACCTATAGAAAGTTGACCCTTATAATCCAAAATAGAATACGCCTACATTCTCATTCAACTTAATTGAAACATTTGAAACATATGAAAGTTGCTGTCAAATGTCAATCCAAAACAGTATACAAAGTTCAATTATTGCAACAATACATGCAGCGATGTATGATCCGATTACATCAGACAATGCCAAACTAATATCGAATCTCTGACATTCGAGATTAGACTAAAAATGAAATGGCAACTATTGTTAACAAAAGCAAAGCTGAATGCGGCCATTATAATTGTAATTTTAATTTGCATAGCAAGTAAGCCGCTTATAATATTAAATTAATGTTTACTTTTCGTTTCAAAGGTCGGCCGTTTATATTGTAATCAGATTTGAACCGGGCGTGGGAGTAATAAGTTTGAAACCCTTTTGAACTTCACTGCGTCAGTGAATAATTTTATAAATGTAAAAGTTAAATAGTTAAGCAAGAGAGCGAAAAACACAACAGTGTTTTTAGTAACAGTTTTTAACTTTTACATTTGTAAAATTAATCTTTTTGTAAGTATTGCAGCGCGACCCTGTACCACCCAGTATTGTTGTACTGGGTGGTACAGTATTACTGCTGTAATCATACTGCACACTGCACATGTCGCGCCGTCTGCATAAGGGTCTCCCTTCCCTACATATGTTGACGCGGAATCGAAAAAAGCCGATAGAAAAAACCTTCATGTCTGCGCAATAAGAACGAAAAAGGCGTCATCACGTCGGCAGGCGTCGGCCGATTTTGCGAGCAAAATTTTGACTGTAATTTCTATGTACCTATACAGGATATGTGTTTATGTGTTCACCAACAAAGACTTGTACGCGGAACAGGGTGCGACCATTAACCATTACACACTGCGAATTAGAAATAGGTTCCTCTTAAATAAAGCACATTATGTAAATTTTGATAAAAGCTTAAATAATACTGCCATAAGAGTATACAATTTATTGACTAACGAAATTAAAAGTATAGTAGATTTTAAAACTTTTGACAAAGCAGTTAAAGAATATTTCTTGAGCCGTCCTTTTTATTCCATAAATGAATACTATGATAAGTTTTTTGACCAATGTACCTGACATCTCTTTTATTACTAATCTAACGCATTTTGCTCTTCTATAATAATTTGATATTTGATTTGACATTATTTTATTTTACATAGTTTTTATTATTTGTGATCCTTGTATTAATGTTTTATTCTTTAAACTTACCTGTCTAATTTTAAGATGTGTGTGTGTATTATTATTTCTAATATGTATTGTTGTGATCTGTTTTTCTTTAAATTGTATTTGCATGCATTTTTATGTGTTTGACGCAAATAAATAAATGAAATGAAATGAAATGAAATGACGATTTTTTCTCTCTTATTGCGCATACATTAAAGTTTTTTCTATCGGTTTTGCCGATTCCACGTCGAAATATGTAGGGAGACCCTTAGTGACGCAACAGTCAAAATCGATGTACTGCCCGGATTTTTGACATTTGCAGCAGCAATGCAGCTGGCAATAATGACGCGCTGCAATACTGCTGCAGGTAATGCTGGTGTATATAGTAGTATGAATGCGAACGGTAGGTACGTTTAAAGCCACAAATGTGTTGTTAACTTTCAGAACAAATGAAAACCTGATTCTAAGTAACTTACTTAAGTAAGTACCTCAACATCATCTTCATCGCGTTATCCCGGCATTTTGCCACGGCTTGCCTAGGGTCCGCTTGACAACTAATTCTAAGTATTGACGTAGGCATTAGTTTTTACGAAAGCGACTGCCATCTGACCGTCCAACCCAGAGGGCGAACTAGGCCTTGTTAGGATTAGTCCGGTTTCCTCACGATGTGTTCCTACACCGAAAAGCGACTGGTAAAAAATATCAAATGATATTTCGTACATATGTTCCGAAAAACTCATTGGTACGAGCCGGGGTTTGAACCCGCGATCTCCGGATTGAAAGTCGCACGCTCTTACCGCAAGGCCACCAGCGCTTGTCGCATGTCGCATTGTTGCATTCTAAGTAAGTACTACGACCCGAAATAAGTTACGATTATAAAGGCGTTTGTTTCTATTCTACATTTAATAAAACTGCGAAGTGAAACGATTGTGCGCGGGTCATTTAATTTCGCCGAGTGTCGCTAACTCGATTCGTCATCGGCATTCGGCATTCCTTAAAAGTCAGTGATTTCACTTTCTTCATTTCATTGTAATTGAAACTGTTTTACTTTGTCTTTCTTTCCTTAGAAGGTTGCGTTTATATTTTAATTACTGCGTTTTGTACTGTCTTGCTTTTAGAAAATATTTATATAGGTACTTAGACTTAGTTTTTCTACATTCTTATATTTAAAGATAGGTACTTAGATAGTGACTGCTCTTGACGATTATTCATTTTCCTTGTGATTTTACTACATCCTCTTGGTGACACTCCAACACATTATTTTTATTGTGTGTGTCTATTACGTTAACTTTTATAAAGTTTAAAATGACAAATCGATTACCTATTCATATTCATCTTCTGCGCAATCTTTCAGATTTCATACTGAATTGACAGTTTTATTAGGCAGAATAGTAGTAGATCAGGCAATTAAATGCCGATCATCCCGGTAAGGTTGTTTATCTCGAATATTTTTTTGTGAGTTATGGATGCTGTCTAAGGATGCTGAAGGTCGATCTGTGTAAGATTGTGTCCCCATTAAATATTTGTTTATTTATGAGTCCCCAAATATGTATTTGTTTCAGTACATGAGTGATGAGATATAAAAACCGAGGTTTTAGACATTATGGATATTTTGACTCCCATAATAGATAAGGACTTCAAAATCACCATAGGCTAAGCAAATTTCCATAAAAGTTCTCCGTAAGGTCACTGATTTGCATGGGACGAAGAGAAGGAACTGTCAATATTGTATAATACTCGTAACTCATTTAAATTGTTAAACAGAGAGGAAGTGCTACATAATCGTAGGCATATTTCTTTGCCATTATTGAATATTTATGCGATGTGGTACATAGTTAAGTGGTTTGTTACTTGGTAACTTAACAGTACCTACATGCTTATACAAATACTGTTGATGGATAGAACAGATGAAATTATTTATAAAACATTTTGATTCCTGTTGTTTTCATGGCATTAACGGTCAACCATGCCGCAAAGGGTCAATCACGATCACCCATCACCCATAGCAATTTTGAATTTCGGCTTTTTACTATTGACGTCATGGTAGCAGTGCAGCAGTGCAGTAACAAAGAAACGTGTCAAATGTGTAGTGCAAATTGAGATTTGTTTTTGCTATTTATAGTGACGTTACTCATGAGAAAAAATGGTTGGTGGCGTTTGCGGTCACGTGATATAAATATAAAATAACACTACGATTTTAATATTGAAACTAAAAATAAATCTCATGTTTATAACAAAATAGTAATAAACTCGTAGGTTTTCTTATGGTAAAAACTATATAAATAGGTATCATATACTTTCATAATTTAATTTTAAGGGATGAAACTCCCCTTTTTTCCGTACATGTATTGGCGCGAGCGAAACGCACGGGCGCCTGACATTATTTAGATATAATCTTGTAATGATAAAATGACATAATGTACGTTTGATTTGGCCTCATGATCAACAGCAAGTGCGCATTATTTACAAACAATGGCGCGTGACATCGACTTCCTTCTACAAGCGGATACTTGCCCAAGCTATTGGGAAATTAACGGTATTGAAGAAAATCTACGAAGGCTGGCATTGTGTACAAACATTTATAATTGTTATTAAATAAATAAGCGGTGGTGGCCGAGTGGATCAGACGTCCGACTTTCAATCCGTAGGTCGCGGGTTGAAATCCTTGCTCGTACCAATGAGTTTTTCGGAACGTATGTACGAAATATCATTTGATATTTACCACTAGCTTTTCGGTAAAGAAAAAACATCTTGAGGAAACCTACATATACCCACAAAGAATTCCCCAACCCGCATTGGGCCAGCGCGGGGACTAAAGCCCAATGCTTTGCTATATACATATAAGGCTTGTATTGTGTGTAGGTACTATAAATTCATATACAGTTTATTATAATATAGAAAGAGCATTATACAATACAATAGGTATTAATAGTAAATAACATAATAATTAAAACTAATATAATAATAAACTATAAGTCTAACATGCGGCTCCACCCTGCATCGTAATAGACTATAATAGACGACAATATATATTAGGTAAGTACGAGTAATATAGTTATAGCAATTATGATATTAATTCGTGCAATCTACAATGATCAAAAACCTTCCTTTTAGCTTTGCCGTTGTAGCATAAAAACAGGGGTGATGAACTGATGACTGACATGTTGACTGAAAAAATACCCACCAGCCCACCAGAATACTTATTAGCAGCATATATGATACCATATTATAGGTATAGCAGTAGTACTTTTCATGGTTATTTTTCCCAATTGTGTTTCAAGTCCCATCCATTCATATGGAAACTAAGTTACTTGGTCTGGCTGCTCTTGTACTCTTTTTCTCTCATACTTACACAATGCCCAAAACCCAAACATTAGCATAAGTTACATACATGTGCCTTTCACCGCCGACACGGCGCGTGCGCCTTACGTCACATCGCTAGCTTCATGTGAACGTCACTACGTGTTTCACGCCTACGAAAACTCGCATAATGAGGATAAACGCGCAAAACTTGATGCAGATGGCGCATCAATTTGTGTTGATAGAAAACGCTAATCGAAAGTGAAATAATGTATGGAAATTATCACGTGACTCTTCGTTGCATCTGTCATCACGATATCGTTTTTTTTTTTCGATTTGCGTTTGTTGATATGCGATTGTCATCTAGGCTAAGCCCCCACTGCCCGCAGTTTTAAACCTTAGGAATAAAAAATACTAATTTCTTATTTATGGAGATCTCTAAAAATTTTATGCTTTAATTTTTTTATCAATGTTGCTTAAGTTGTGCGAATTTATCTAATAAACAAGTGGAGCGGAAGATGTAAGTATCGGAAGACATATTATTGATTAGTTGGTTACACATTTTTTAGGGTTCTAAAACAATAAAATCATTCATTGCAGAAACTAGCATTTTGCAGTGGGCTAAATTCTGGTTTTCACCTTATGAGTTCTATATTACTCCCTCCATCCATCCAAATAAAACTACTGCTGTTGTTCCTTATGAAAATTGTTAAGCTTCCGAAGTTTGAAAACTTTTAATGATGTCTCCTGGAGTGTAAACGGACAGTTTTTCCTTGTTACAAGTTTTCGTTTTAACTTTTAATCAGTTACTGCTAAATTACTTTTCACCACACCGGCTGGTACCTAAAGGCTCTCTTGATTGTCCGACTTTTCACCACACCAGCTGGAGAAGACTCTTGATTCGAGAACTGATATGAAAGTTGCATTTTATCCACATGTGCGGCAAAGACTTTTAAATGATGATTTGAAATGATAACGATCATTTTGGAAGATGGATTTGATTTTATTTGATATTTTACGGTTAGTATTTTCTATTTTCCTTGCGTTGGTGTGGTGAAATATTTTGTGTTTCACTTGTACACAGTATTACTTGCCAAATTTCATAGTTCTAGAATCTTGGTCAACGGGAAGTACCCTAACCCCCCTCCTTAAGAGTCTCGAAATATACGTTATAAACGGTCGTATCTTTTTTTACGTTAACTTCAGAAGTTTGATTTTTTTCACAGCTATAAGCTGTAGACCTGAGTATAATGGTTTTATTATCAACTCGATACCTCCACCCGTTCTCGAGGTAAAAGGTCTTGACAGACAGACAGACGGACAACAGTGATCCTATAAAGGTTCCGTTGTTTCCCTTTGAGGTAGGTACGGAACCCTAAAACCTAATGTTTTACTTCAATAGAAAATACAACATACTTATAATAAAACGCATAAGATATCCATATATCTATGTACAAAACTATGTTTACAACAATTCATCTAAAATACATACAGGAAAGTTGCCATATTGCCGACTTCCGTGGTTCTTCCGTTTTTCCTTCAATAGGGAAAACTAAATCGTGAGAAGAAAACACGGTATGGATCATTCACGCGTTCAGGAAGCCATTAAAAATCTTAACGTACGCAACCTCTTATCTCAGTCTAACATTGGTGTTCAAAATAGAACTTTAAGACACGTACGTAGAGTTTATAATTTCATAGAAAATCATGATGTGATATGAGTGACTTTGATGAAAATGTCGTGGAAAGAAATGACACAAACATACGCAATCTCTTAATTCCATACGATATTGTATACAAAATTGAGCTTTAAGTTATATACGTAGAGTTCCCAATTAAATGAAAACGATGATGTGATACAAGTGATAATGTATAAATTTAATGAAATTGAATGGAGAAAGGAATGAGTCACAAGTAACAAAGCGGTGTGTAATGTAAAGCTATGTTATATGTACGAGTATAGGCGTGATATTCATCGTACGGGCATAACAGAGTAGGTTTTCTTAACGATATTCCCATTATAGTAAAGTGTCTGCAATCATGTTTAATCTAGTAACAAACACAATGAACAACATTTCTCTAGAAACCTAAGTATAGGTACCTAGTTAAAAAACTTGGTAACTATTAAGGTACCTACTTAGGTTTCTAGAGAAATAAAAAGAAACTTCGCTTACTATAAATTTTCGGCTACCGCGTCCCTACTGGCAATTGATTGAAAAAACCGGCCAAGTGCGAGTCGAACTCACGCACGCATGCACGCACAAAAACGGCAAAAAAATCACGTTTGCTGTATGGGAGCTACACTTAAATATTTATTTTATTCTCTTATTAGTATTATTTGTTATAGCGGCAACAGAAATACATCATCTGTAAAAATTTCAACTGTCTAGCTATCACGGTTCATAAGATACACCCTGGTGATAGTGGTGACAGACAGACGGACAGTGGAGTCTTAGTAATAGGGTCCCGTTTTTACCCTTTGGGTACGGAAACCTAAAAATGACGTGTCAATAAAAAAACAGAGAATGAACATCGAATACACACTCATAAATAAAGTAGTCGTGACAACATCACAATAGACTAGTTCGTCACGTCGGGTCAACGGCCGCGGTGAAAGTGCTTTCAAGTTAGGTCATCGTCGGTTCAATGTCAGGATTTTCATTGATTTTTGGCTGTTAGCTGTTACGTCTGGTTGGGGAAAAATAATCGATTATTGAATGGGGGAAGATGGTTTTAGTTCTTTTCGATCTCTTTTACCTACTTTTGCTGAGGTTTTACATTATAAACAGATCGAGTTTCGTTACGCGATACACTTACGAGCGATGAAAATGGAGAATTCTGTAGTACAACATGACCAGTTGGATAATTCGATGTTTATGCCATTATTTTTTCTTTCTATTCGCGATTCTGCACAATATGAATTCTACACAGCTGAATTTTATTACATGCGTTATTCTTCACAGTTATTAATTCGTCACAATCTTGTTTCTTCCTATTCGCGATTCTACACAATATGGATTCCACGCAGCCGAATTTTATCACAGGCGTTATTCTTCACAGTCAGTTTACTTCGACTCTAGGTGCTTAATAACACATCCCTCATATTTCCTTGACAGCCTATACACACAGGGAAATCGTCCATCAGTCACGGTTGATATTACGATCACGTATGATTGAGTGGTTGTGGACGTTGTGGTTGGTCATCGCGCCAAACGTAAACGCGTGTCCTCGCGCCACTTGCGGCGGGCTTTCCCGACCAGACGCTATGCATTCAGAATAATTGAATACGTGTTTAACAACCTCTAAGAACTATAACTACGCCTTTATTGGACACCTTCTTTCTTGTCCGCTTAAATTGAAACCTAGTGTCGAAACATAAAAGGCCCTTCACATTTTATTCACATACTGCCCTTATGAGTAACTAAAGCAAATAACTCGCGAAAGACCCGTAACATGTTACTTAATTAGTACCCATGCGTTCAAACTGTTTCAAATGCAAATGTTTATCTTACATATATACATAAACTCACGCCTGTATTCCCAAAAGGGGTAGGCAGAGCAAATGAAACTGCTAGTTGGCACTTTTTTTAAACCACTAACATTTATTGAGCTATATGTCTAATGTTTACCATGATTAACCAAAGATGGACAAAGATTTACCACAATTATGAATAAGTAGTGAAAATTCCCGATAAAAAAGCTTAAAACCCCCCAAACTATGCATTTGACATTTTGAAAGACCTCTATCTACACTAGCGCCCCTAGCGACGAAATTAAACGCAGTAGCCCTCATTACATGATGAATTAATGGTTTAAATAATGACCAAAGATTACGTGTGGTTTTTAACGGTCTGATGCAAATGTAATTCCCAATTTAAACGTCCTCGAGGCGTTCATTACATTCTAATCGTATCTTCAGTGGTGCGTGAGTTCATTTGCGTGTTTACTATCTGCGTATTTTTTATACACGCACTGCCAGCGAACAAGTTACTGTAAAAGTTTAAATCGAGCATGCGATTAGGGAAAACTGACAGATTGGCGGGATAATGTTATATCTAATCTACCTATCAGTGACAGTTTCTGGGTGGTTTCACGCGATCAGAAAAAAACTAGTCCTTCACTGCTAGTCCGGCTCCTTTCCCTAACTTTCGAAGGTATAGTCCCATCTGGAAGAATAAAGCATGAAAGGCATGTTTGTTGCTTAAGTAGGTAAGAAGAAAATGGAAGGGGAAGTAACTTGTCAAGTGGGTGCTTCTCCCCCATTCCCCCACTTTTTTGTCTCATTTTCCAGTTTCTCATTGTTTTGGTTTAACCACAGATCAAAAAACTTTCGATGAACAATACACTCTTCACTAAATTCCCTACAATAGGTGCCTTTGAAGTACCTACACGCATTACGATAAATATTGATTATCAAATTCCAATCTGTAAAATCCCACACAAAACACCAAGCTTCAAATAAAAACAAACGACAAGCAATCTTACGCGTTTCTAAATAGTTTTACAATTTAATGACAGATAGAACGAATAGAACACATTGACTGCAATCCTCATTACACAAACAACACCTGTAGGATGGCATCACAATAGCCACAAGGCTGGCCCCTATTTGGTACAGTGAGTGATTAATTTGCGCTCGGTGTGCTTCGTAATTTACTGATGGCTTGTACAGTCAGCAAAGCAGCGAGCGTTGATCGTATACATGAACAGTGTATCTTTATATCCTATGATGAACGCCACTCCGTTATTTTTTTACAATCACTTCTTAATAAATGATAGCGTTTGCAGTTCGGATTGCAGCATGGAATTATTCAAATCTGGAGCCGGAATCGACGGACCTTTCTCACAATTTCTATCTGAATCTTTGCAAATTCTGATTGTGACGCCTTTATTTTATTTTAAGATATTTTGCCTGCCTCACTGCACGATATTTAAATTGCCTGTCAGGAAGGACAGGAAGGCAACGACTTCGCTAGCCCAACACTGGTCTTATTGAAAAAAAACTATATTCATTTTACTATCGGACTTATTGCAACCTTCCTTGCTCCGATATGTTTGTAGTTTTGCACGAACAAGATAGCATTTGTGAGCTAGTAATAGTAGTGAATGTCTTTTAATATGTTAGCGGTGATCCGGTAAAAAGTAAATGCCGATGAAAAACAATCTTGCAATATGTGAAATATAATTTGTTTTTTATGCTGGCCGTACACGGAACGTGAGGCGTTTGCGATGCACCGTAGCACCGCAATGAATAGCTCTGGTTGGGACAGGGCTTTGTGCGGCGGGTAGGAAATATCACGTATAAACTGTATCGGGGAATACCGGGATTTTAGGGTTAATTATCGTGATACACCGACTGATATGATTAAAGAGCGCTGATAAAATAGACACATGAACGAACACCAAAATGTATAAATACTGTCGTTTGTAAACCTAACTTAAATTTTACATCACCTCACCAATCACATATTATTTGTACGATTCCCACCGACCGGCTGAAATCGGGCCGCGCTGGAGCGCATTTTGTATATACATTAGTTGTACATACATTTATTGTACCTATGGAAAGTTCTAATTTTCTTTTAAGGACTGATCTTCTATTGTGGTTTGTGCAACTGGCCCTTTCCTTAGTATTCTTTCGTATATGATATCAACCTCTGAACCACAGTAAATAAAGTTCCAAATGTCCTCTAAAGTAGGTTTTGTTATTGTTGCAGAAGTTTCGTGTGTAATGCAGCAATGTCGGCGGCGGTGAGGGCGGCGCTGCTCTGCGCGTGCGCGATGCTGCTGCACCACGGTGAGACACGACACGACAATTAATTGAAAGTGCGATTTTAGAACATGGGTGGACCCTATCACGTTGGGATAAGGTTTACGAATGGTCGGGTAGATACGTAAACGCCATCTTACCGCCATGGTATTACCAACAATACATATAATCAAGGCCAACAAACATTTAAGTGGCAATATGCACGACTGAAAGGTGACACCGTCCCGCCTGGAGGATCCATTAACTGCGTTAATATAAGGGTCAATTCATAACTGTCAAAATTAACTTCATAACTTACAGCGGCTATAGCTTGTGCATTAATTATTTGACTATAAATCGCGTTATGAAAATTCGGTTCACAAGAATATTAATAGGGCTTCCATAAATGTGTTATTAAAGGCATATGTATGTTTAGTCTTCAAAAAAATCCTGAAGCTATCTTTGTCGTCATCGTCAAAGGGTCAGGGCGACAA
The DNA here is from genome assembly GCF_947568885.1 of Cydia strobilella. NCBI lineage: Eukaryota > Metazoa > Arthropoda > Insecta > Lepidoptera > Tortricidae > Cydia > Cydia strobilella. The sequence continues at coordinate 4,721,670 of NC_086056.1, forward strand.
AGGGTCTTTTGCTTATCAAAACAATACCCATGCCAAAACAATTCATTCTTTTGTTTCCAGCTCGCGCGGAGCTGATCGGGCGATGTCCCGACAATGCGACATGCCCGGCGCGGGCGTCGCCTTGTGCGGACGACAACGAGTGCGGCGAACAAGTCTGCTGCGACACTTCATGCGGAAAGTCGTGCGTAGACCCGCTGTATACTGGTAAAACCATTTCCTTGGTCTCATGTTAGTTTAGTGCCTAATACATAAAGTACATTCACCTACCCCACGTGGGAGATAATCGGTGAGGCCAGCAAGTGTGGTGCAACACCTGTTACAGGAAAGCGTGGACTAGATAACTAAGCTCAGGCTAATCGAGCACATTTTAGCAAGTCACCAGTACAGAAAAACAGAATTCAGTGTGGTTCACTCACATTCCTCGCGGTTCTAAGATTTAAGAGATTAAGATTTAAGATAACTACTCTTATTAAGCCTCATACTTGAATAACAGTGCGTGTAAGTTAAGAATCATCTGGTACCTAGACTACTTCTCACAGATGGTTACTTAAGAATCCCTTCCTATTCCAGGGTGTGAAAACATCAAACTGTCTTCCGAGAGAATATCCCGAGCCCTAGTGGCTGAGAACAGCCGCGGAGGACGAGGACTCATCAAATCAGTCCGAGCTCCTCGGTGTAGGACCAGCGATGGGGAGTTCGAAGAGATCCAGTGCGATAATGAGATCGTCAGCTCTTGCTGGTGCGTCGATCAGGCCGGGTTTGAGGTAAGACTTGAAACAAGCTATCTTCTAAGATGATATCCTGGGTATTACGAGTAGCTACTAAGAATAGCCGTAATAGTAGAAAAGGCCATCAAATTCGTACGAGATCCAATGCGATAATGAGGTCGTTAGCTCTATGTTGGTGCGTCGATCAAGCTGGGTTTAAGATCTAAACCTGCATAAATGACTTGACTCTTTTTTGACAAAAACTCTCGCTATCATCCGTAGTTTGTACGTTATCTTGCTGACTACGGCTTGTCGCATATTGCGCGGTGACTCGGACTGCCCGGAACTGGTAGCTGGAGTCTTGAGGTTGTACGTCCCGGATATTCCTCGAGTCTGCTTGAGGCCGCGAACGCGTCCACTATTGTCTGTGCCGGCAGCGCGCACAGTATCGCACAGAAACTCGCCACTCCTCCGCGCGTTATCGCTGCTCAATGCACTCCTGACATCAGCACCAGAGTGCGACTTGTTTGCGTGGAGATGGGCGAATGTGTGCCAGGAGTGTCTGAGGTTTTATGAGATGAAGGATGATAGGCTTTCCAGCACTTGCATTTGACTTGACTATTTGTATTTTACTTTATATATATTTTGTATTTGTAATTTGTATACCTGTAACTAGTTTAATTATTCGGTGTATTGGCCTATGCTGTGATGCCGTGTAAATAATTTAAATAAATAATAAATAAATAATAAATAAGTTATACGTCTATTGTACGTTAGGCGATTCGCCTCGGCGAGCCTAGTGGACGCCAGCCTTTAAAGTGTTTCTGCTTTCTCAGGTTCCCGGCACCCGCGCCCCGGCCGCCGCCCTAGTCAACTGCACACGTAAAGCTCCCTGCGCGGCCCACACCTGCCGCATGCTGTGTCCGCTCGGCTTCGAGCTGGATGCTAACGGGTGCCCGCTCTGCAAATGCCGAAATCCTTGTAATGGCATCACCTGTCCTGGCCAGTTATCATGCCAATTGGATGAAACTCCGTGCCTTCGACCGCCATGCCCGCCTGTTCCTAACTGTGAGTTTCTATAAAAGTATGGCTTCCCTTGGCTTTCAGCTGGATTGTAAACGATGCAAGCTTTCCTAATTCTCAGATGTCTGTACTCTTCAGTATCACTATTACAAACTATACGGTTGATACCCAGGCCTTTGCACACGTCAATATTTTTACAAATTTTATATTGTTAACTAAAAAACACCTGCCTAACTCTCTTCTTATAAACTAGAATGTCTATGAAGTCTACTTTTTCCACAGGCAAGAGAGCAAGAAGCCTCCAGAACATCTGTCCAGCCGGCGAACCTCTGCTCATATCAGAAACCAGCCGTCCGTTCCTGTGCGGGACTGATCCTGGCAAACCGAACTGCCCACCTCTTTACAAATGTCTGGTTGAGTCAGGCAAGTAACCACTTATTAATAATAATTTCATCGTACATATTTAGTTCATTCTTAAAAACTTTGAATTTGCACATACATCTCTGGTGGTAAACACTTAATTTAAGAAAAACCATCTATCCAAGCAAGAAACACTTAGGTATTGAAGCATAATCCGCAGAGCAACAACATCTTCAGTGTGACAGACTTGTCGCCCTTCAGTTTGCAATCTCTTTGAGTAAACCAGCCCGGTAACATCAAGTAAAGACGTCCATTACCCATTAACCATGTTTTTAAATTGCAGGAAACGACTACGGAGTATGCTGTCCAGCATCCCTAGCACTACGTAAAGCCGGCACCTGCCCCGCTCCGACTACATCCAGCGACGAATGTGGAACCCCTTGTGCCCACGACTTAGAATGCCCTTCTATGGAGAAGTGCTGCGACTCCAGAGAATGCGGCAAGCACTGCGTCTTACCACAGAATGTCACCATGTGTCACCAGCAGAAGATGCTGGCTGAACTGCTGGTGGTCAGCGAGAAGGAGGGTAGAGGCTATGTGCCGCAATGCGCGGCGGATGGGTCGTTCGAGTCCAGGCAATGTTCGAGGAATGGACTTGTCTGCTGGTTAGTATGTTAATAATCTATTCTGTTCGTCATTTTGAAAAACCTTTTTTACTTCTGGTCTGTAAGCGAGTAAGATTTGATAAGACTAAAGAAATTGTCTCAAATGGCGATGAGCTTGATCATATTTTTGTTTTTTTTTCTTCTTATGAAGTGCTTTAAAAAATATAAAATCTTTATTGTTCTTACTCGTAATTCAAATAATCTTCACCAGGTGCGTAGACACCGAAGGCAACAAGCTCCGCGGCTCCATGGGTCCGTCTCCCTCCGTCCAATGCTCCGAGAAACCCGGCCCAGTCCGCGAAGGTGGCCGCAGCCTTAACTCCTGCCCGAGAGCCCTGTGTGCTGGGGTCTGCGAGTACGGATACAAGAGCGCTAACGGATGTCCCACTTGCGAATGTGATGATCCATGCGAAGGATATCCTTGTGGGGAGGGCGAGGAATGTATTAGAGTCAGGGATGCGGATTGTACAGGCGAGCTGTGTACTGGATACCCTGTATGTGAGTATTCATAAGGGTTGCTGAATCTTTACACTTGTCTTACTGTTTCGAAGAGTGCTCAACAAAGCATCCCAATCTTGTTTGTTGTCTGTGCCTAGGTATAACAGGTTTGTTTAAACAACGACGATTGGTAACAAGCGTACGTTCGATCTAATCTTCGGCATCAGCGGTGTTACAAGCACGTTGCCGTAACATGTTTGCTGTAAGGGTCAAATCTTGCAAGGTAAATTTGACCCACTTCCCGGTTTCCGATGCAGCTGAAAATTTGCATACATATGTAAGTCGGGTGACAATGCAATATTATGGTACCATCGAGCTGATCTGATTATGGAGACAGGAGGTGGTCATAGGAACTCTGTGATAAAACAACGCAAACTTATTGTGTTTGGGGTTCTTAGAATTGCCTCGATGAGTATTAGTTGCCTGTGAAAAGAAAAGTACAGTCAGCGATAAAAGCTTGTACCAAAAATGAAATTTTTGTTACAAACTTATTTAGTATACGTATCAACATTGCAAGAATTAGTTAGGAATAGACGCAAACTCATTATATAAATTTCCGGATTCACCAACATTCGTGGCCTCTATCTACATTATTTACCTACTCGTATAACATAACTCCACTGCAAAATGGACTGAGACAAATGGCAACTCATATTACGAGTAATAGATAGTAAATAGTTTCTACCTTACATTTTCCCAGGTCGCCCTCGAGTAACCTACGAAAACCCCTGCGAATCCGGCACCCCATTCACCGACATCACCGACGGTACCTTGGTAGGCTGCGGCAGCGACCAAGACTGCCCGTACGCACACGTGTGTACTAGGAGCCGACGAAGCGGGGCTGCTCTGTGCTGTTTGGATCCTAAATACGAGTCAAATTCGACTGAGACGGATCTTACAGAAGTAAGTGTGAATGTAGTTCTCCAGAAGACGTTTCATTTTAGTAGCTTTTTTGATTAGTCTTAGTCAAGAAAGCATTGCCACCCGTACACCCTCCTGATGTACCTACTTGGAACCCTAGTTTGCATTTCATCGGGTAAGATTTGTATGTGGTGGCCGTGATAGGTCGTTGAAATAAGGAGAGCTCACCACACCACACTGCGCCGTCAAAACTTCGTATTATTTATGACTTTTGAGAAGACAACCCAATATTACTCTCCAATCTTCCAGATAAACTACGAATCCTGCGGCGCCGAGGCGGAAGCCGTGTGCGACCACAACTCCACCATCAGCTGCGGAGACGGTAACTGCGAAGACGGTCTGGTGTGCTGTTCCACTGTCAATTGCGGGCCGGTGTGCGTGGACCCGGCCAAGATGAGGCTGCAGACGGACCGTGTTGATGACACGCCTACTAGTAAGCGATGCCCATAATTAAGTAACACGTTAATAGAATTTTTATCAGTGCCTTCAAAACCCAAAAGAATCTGTAATTATCTTTTCGGCAGCAACAGCAATTCGTTGAACTAACCTTGTTATTTTGAATATCACGTCCGTGGAAAAAAATATTCAGTCCACCTTGTGGTAAACTATGGACGATCCCTTCAGTACTCTCACATGAGCGTTGCCGACCTTTTTATAATACTGAAAGCCCCATATTATAGAAACCTATTTTGAAGAACTTTAGTTTTTTTAGAAAACCTCGGCATCGAATTCATAATACTATAATCGGAGATTTCGCGTTCGTTTTTGACTTCCCGATTCCAATATTCTTATATTGAATGTTATCTTTCAGTGTGCGAATACCTCCGCGACTTCGACGAAAAGATGGAAGGCACGGTAGACGGGATGAAGCTAGCCCTCCCCGCGCCCACATGCACCGCCGACGGTTCCTTCTCACCGCAGCAGTGCGCGCACGGCCGCTGCTGGTGCGTGGACTCCTTCGGCACGGAGATACCGGAGACCAGCACCAACAACGCTTCGACTGTGGACTGTGAGAAGTAAGTTTTTGTGGTTATCGAAGGTTCGAGTTATTGTAGCTGTTCTTACAAAGAATATTATATAGGAGTATTGTACTAAGGAACAAAGTATATATAAAAGGCAGGGAAGAAAGGGGATATGAAGTTCATATCCCTTTCTGTCCTTTCCTTTTATTTTGTTTCTAAAAGAATAAAGGATAATGAGAGGCGGAGGGTAGTAGGGACAACTTACTAAGTTAGAGAGTTTATTATGAATTTTGAGCTACATTTGTAATATGAGGGAATTCCAGCAATGAGTAGCAAACTACGTTGGCGGATGATAACCAAGGCCAAATTCGTACCTTTCTGAAAAACTTTTAACCCTAATCAAAGAAAAATAATATTAGACATGTAAATATTACAAAGACTGTCACGAATGCAAACCAGGGATACCGGTATTTTTTGTATGGGAACGAAACCGGTATTTTTTCGTTCTTTGTTAATTATTTCATTTCTAATTAGGCAATATAATAATACGAAGTCGTTACCTAAAAACACAACATAGTCCTACATTTGGAGTATAAAATAATTGGTTATTTCGAAGTTTTTGCAAAAAACCGGTTCCGATCCCTGATGCAAACTGTACGGAAAGCAGGCGTTTTGCGAAATTTAATAAAGTTATTTCATATTACTATGTTTCTTCCAGGGTTCGCGAAAGCCTAGCCTGCCTGGATCTAACGTGCCGAATGGGCTGTGACTACGGCTTCGAGCTCGGCAGCAACCACTGCCCGACTTGCCGCTGCCGCGACCCTTGCGCCGGAGTCACTTGCCCTGAAGGCCGCGCTTGTGCTGTAGTCGATGTAGCGTGTGATGCGGAGTACTGCCCACCAGTGCCTGCTTGTAAGTGGCCTTTAGTAATTTTATGTTTTCAGTTAGTCATATCATATGATAGCCAGCTAGTAGGTATCTGATTTGTCGCGTCGATTGCGACTATTGATTCGAGTTAGGTGCCATTCACTGTTGAACTTGCGGTAATCCTCGCGCTGGGGTTAATTACCCTGTGTTCGCGAGCCTAACGCCACCTAGCGGGCATCCCAAGAAGAGGCGGAGTTCCAACCACGGCCGCGCAGGGGCGCGGCGATAGCTAACACTTTACCATCTACACGGCACGACACACCAGCCGCTCACGCGATTATTTTTGCATTTTATATAAAATCGAAGTTCAAACTTTTTGTCAAATTCATTTAATATAATTTAAAATAAAAACAATTCTGTAAAATCACAATAAGAAGAAGTAATTGAAGAGCCCCGCCTGCTGCTCCTGAGACCTGAATCGCTAACCTCCCAAACACCCTGGTTATTTTTTCTAACCGTCAAAGCTCCTTCCTCAAATTACAGATGCCTCGATTAAGGCTTGTTAAATTTTATTCTCTATTGCAATTTAACTTCCATCAATCTGAAGCATATACCTGCATATTACAAACAAAATCTTGATATATTTCCAGGTTTACCCCGCAAACCCGGGCAGTGTCCGTTCCTGGTGCCCCACACCGGGGCGTGCGAGTGGGCGTGCCGCGGCGACGCGGAGTGCGGCGCGGGCGCGCGCTGCTGCGCCACCGGCTGCGGCACCGCCTGCGCCGCCGCCACGCACCACTCACCGTGCCAGCAGAGGAGGTAGCTCCTTCAATTCTAGCTGTATTTCTCGATTTTTTTTCGAGACTTTACATTGGCTTGCGGTTTGTGTGAAGTGGGCTAAGCTCGTATCTATCCGAACGAGTTCGAACCTCGGCTGAAAAAAAGAACGGAGGATGCTTTTACTCGCTATTCACTTAATGGAAAGTCCCTAAAAGTTTGACGTTGCGAACATTGCCACACCACGCAGTATCAGCCATATAATGCAAAACCAGTTTAAATTTTGAATTGGTTGCACAAATGTACGGTAAATAATTAAATCGATTTTGCAACGGTTGTTCCAGCTAGGTTGACAGAACACTCCTGTTATCCCATTTGTTTGGTGTCAACAGAGCTCTCGCGCTACACACGGCCGCGGAGAGCGGCAAGCCGCCCTCCTCGCAAGACGTGCCGGACTGCAAGCTGGACGGCTCCTACGACCCCGTGCAGTGCCGCAAGGCTGAGAACCTGTGCTGGTGCGTCGACAGCGGCGGCAACGAGGTAAGGACAGCTTTTGTATGTCCACAAAGACTGAGACACAAGACGTGCCGGACTGCAAGCTGGACGGCTCCTACGACCCCGTCCAGTGCCGCAAGGGCGGGAACCTGTGCTGGTGCGGTGACAGCGGCGGTAACGAGGTAACGACAGACATTAGTAAAGTTTTCACTAACTATTAGAACTACAGACGAGGCTGAAGAGTATTAATTAGTTAGTACAACTACATCTTCATTCAAAGACGTAAAAGGGTGATACAAATTCCCACAATTTTGGGCGATGAGTACAAATTAGGCTAGTCCTCCAGTGTCCTTAACTTTCAACTGCAGGAGTGTCATTTTTAGTTTTTCTTGCTGTGAGGCTCAGACTAAGTTTTTCCTTTACCTATATCAGATATTAAGGCAACATTATAGCTGTTATAGGTCAGCAAACAACTCAAATACCTACTTTAAATATTACATTTCATGCGTACAGAGGATCTTAGGACTAAGTACAGTCTCGACATTTTTACATTACATATTTCATTCTAGATCCCCGGTACCCGAGCTTTCAACTCCACGCCCTCATGCGAAGCGCCAGCCCCCTGTCCCGAAGTCCACTGCAACGACGAAGAGATCTGCGCTCACGGACGGCTATTTGATGTTAAGGGTTGCCCGACCTGCGAATGTAGAGATCTATGCGCTGAAGCCAAGTGCAGACCTGATGAAACTTGCGAGATTGTGCCCTTGGAATGCGAGGTTAGTGGTCAATCATCCCAATCTTCAACACTTTGCCCTCATATAAAGTCTGTCCCATAGTCCGCTGCACCGAGGACGCGATCTGCGCTCTCGAACGTCAGTTAGATACACTGGGTGATTTTGGGGTCCTGATGCCGAATGTCAAAAATGTATTAAGATGGTAATACTGAACAAGGTTTCCCATGGGACCGATGTGGGCCCATATGCTTCGTCTACTTCAGGCCCTCAAGGGGTGTACAACTTTGTACTCTAGGGTCTCGAAAAGGAGCAAGAATTAAACACCGAGTTCTTAAAGAAACTGACGTATGTTTATTCTAGCCAAATATCTCCACACAATCTTCAACTTAAAAACACAAAAAAGATTTACACTACTAAAATCTACGGCAGACAAACGTTCGCTAGTTTCACGATAGGAACAGCGCCATCTGCCATGACATTGGGTAAACAACTATGTTAAGCGTTTTATACATGCCGCCCACCAAGGACAACATGTCCTTCACCATGGCCGCCCACCATGGAATGTATACGCCACCAACGATTACTGGAATATAAAACAATATGGTGGGATTAACAATTTAACAAAAATCTCAAAAAAATGGTGGGGTCTTGTTTCTACAAAATTACACCACCATGCCTTATAAGTGTATACGGCTACAGTGTGTGAACTTACTATTTATATTTATAACTATAAACTATTTAGCCACTGGCAGAATACAAAGTTTTGAGGTTGGTCGCTTTATCAAAGAGTTTTTACACTTGATAGTTACCACTCTGGTTAAAAGATCTGAACCAGGGTGTTTTAGCATGATTCTGCCGAAAAGCCACTTCGAAGGAGGTAGATCGTCCTCCTTCACCAAAACGACGTCCCCAACTTTAGGCTCGGGTACCTGATGTGCCCACTTGTATCGTTGCAAATAATGCGTCAAATATTCATTTGACCAGCGACGCCAAAAGTTTTGCAACATACGCTGGGTCAGTTGCCATCGTTTGAGAGTACTAAGAGTAGAGCGTTCATAGTTCATTTCTGGAACCGTAACTAAAGGCTCTCCTATTAAAAAGTGACCCGGAGTCAACGGGTTGGGCTCGTTAGGTTCATTGGGTACAATTGAGATCGGCCGTGAATTTAGGCAGCTTTCGATCTGGCTGAGCAAAGTCGACATTTCCTCGTAGGTAAGTGTCGAATCTCCAATAACCCTCTTAATATGGTATTTGGTGGACTTAATCCCTGCTTCCCACAATCCCCCAAAGTTTGGGCTTTTAGGAGGGATGAAGTGCCACGTGGTACCATTCGAAGCTAGACTTTCCGCTACTTCTTGAACCATAATTGATCTCTCAGCGTTGAATAAGTCTTTTAACTCCTTTGCCGCTCCAACAAAATTTGTGCCGTTGTCGCTATAAATTTCTAAACAGCGGCCGCGTCTTGATACGAATCGCTTAAAGGCTTCAAGAAATCCGCGAGAGGTCAGTTCGCTTACTACCTCTAAATGTATGGCTTTCGTAACCATACAGATAAACAAACACACGTATCCCTTGTACGAGTGATGTCCTCGGCCCTTTGATGTTCTCAAATTAATGGGTCCTGCATAATCAACTCCGCTGCGTATAAAGGCTCGGTCTGGAGTGACTCGAGCCGCAGGTAAGGCGCCCATAAGTTGAGTTTGTATCTGTGCTTTGTGACGAATGCAGCGTACACATTTGCGAATATGATGCTTTACTAGATCCTTAGCCCGTACTATCCAGTAAGCTGATCTCAAGTAGTTTAGCATAGCTCGCTGTTCACCATGTAGCGTACGCTCATGGGCATCTGCCACAATCAATCTAGTCAGATGCGCGTCGTATGGCAAAATCATTGGATGTTTTGCTGCTTCTGATTCCAATGCGTTTTCCAGTCGACCACCAACACGCAAAACACCGTTTTCGATAAACGGCGTCAACGAGCGAATTTTCGAGGTTTTGGAATTAATATATCCGCTTTTCTTGATCTCTTCTATCTCGAGTTTGAATTCAGAACCCTGGCACATTTTCACACAGGTTAAGGTAGCCGCATTCAGTTCCCACTTTTGCAGATATGGCGTGTACACTTGGCCTTGGGGTGGTTTCCGTTTTCTTAAAAACCGTCTGCAATAAGCAACGACACGGATGAGCTTGTTGAAAGAAGAGTATTTACTCCAAAACGGTTCCTCCACCACTGCGATAAAAACCCTTGCTGACTGCTCTAGATTTGTGTCATTATTCTTGGGCTTTGAATAACGAATGGTCTTATCGTGCAGAAGTTTAGGCCCAAACTTCCACAGGTCGTATTCTCTTAACTCTACCGGCTGCATCCCACGCGAAGCGCAATCTGCTGGGTTTTCTTTTGTAGGAACATGAGACCATTGCACTGAATCCACGGTCGTCAAGATCTCCGACACTCGGTTCGCTACAAATGTTTTCCAATTACTTGGATGTTTATTAAGCCAGGCTAAAACCACCGTTGAGTCAGTCCAAGCCCTTATGTTTTCTTTGGGGATCTTCATGACTTCAGCGACCTCCGCTAAAAGTTTAGCCACAAGCACGGCTCCACAAAGCTCCAATCTAGGAATGCTAACCTGTTTGACGGGTGATACTCTGGTTTTAGCTGTCACCAACGCCACATGTACGTTCCCGGCTGAATCAATCGCTCTCAGATAAACAACAGCGGCGTACGCGGCGTTTGATGCGTCACAAAAACCGTGCAGCTCCTGAAGGGTGTCACTCGACTTAGTGTGAAGCCATCTTGGAATCCTGAAGTCTATAAGGTCTGCCAGCTGTTCTCGGTAAGTGAGCCAATCCTGTAATATGTCAGCGGGTGGTTCCTCGTCCCATCCGATTCCTGCTAACCATAACCGCTGAATAAACATTTTGGCCTTTATGACACACGGTGCTAACCATCCTAATGGGTCAAACAAACGTGAGACATCCGATATAATTTTTCTTTTAGTTGCAGGTGGCGATAGCGGCGGCAGCTTCACCGAGTACTGAAATTCGTCTTCATCTCTGTTCCAGGTAAGTCCTAGTATTTTAGTTATGTTATCTATCTTTATTTCCAGGTTTCTCTTTCCTTCTTCGTCTGCTATATTTTCTCTTTCTCTTTCTGTGATCTGCGTTGACAATTCCTTTTTGTTACTAGCCCACTTCTGCAGTACGAACCCTCCCTGCTTCAGCAAATCTGTCATTTCGTGGTACAGTTGTAGACCTTCTCCTTCTGTTTGACAACCGGTCATCAGATCGTCCATGTAAAACTCCTGTGGGACACGTGATGCAGCTGTGGGATACTGTTCTTTATGATCGCATGCAACTTGATTTAGCGCTTTTACTGCTAAGTAGGGCGCCGAGGCAGTGCCGAAAGTTACGGTCAGCAACTTGTAATCTTTGATTTCATCTTCGGTGTTTTCTCGCCAAACTATACGTTGAAAGTCTGCGTCCTTTTCAGCAACTCTTACCATCCTGTACATCTTGACGATGTCCGCAACGAGACAAACGGGGTACTGTCTCCAACACATAATAAGATGACGGAGTTCTGGTTGCAAGGTAGGGCCTGTCATGAGCTGATCGTTTAGTGATATCCCGTTGTCATACTTGCAGGAGGCATCGAAGACGACCCGAACTTTCGTGGTGCTTTTATCCTCCCGGATAACAGCATGATGGGGCAAGTAGATCGCTTCCTTTCTTTTGGGATCAGGTTCTATTACGGGTACCATGTGACCTAGTTGTCCGTACTCTCTAATTACTTCTGAGTACCTAGCCTTAAGAGTTGGGTCTTTTCCAAATTTTCTTTCTAATGTGTGTAACCTTTTAACTGCTATCTCACGTGAATTTCCTTTACAGGTGGGGTTAGTGTCCCGAAACGGCAACTTAACTACGTACCTGCCCTCTGTGTCTCTCACAGTCGTGGATGCAAAAAGGTCTTCACACCGTTGCTCTTCGGTTGTAAGCAGATTGGTGTGACCTGACGGCTCGGATTCTATCTCCCAGAACCGTTTTAACATATCGTCTTCATTGACTCGTACATGGAAGACCGTTAAATTTTCCTGTACGCTTGGTGAGCCTACTGAACCAGACAAAATCCAGCCTAGTCTGGTGCACTGTGCTATCGGCGCTCCTTCAGGACCCGACAGCAATCCGGCGGTTACAATCCGACAGTAAACTTCACCGCCCAACAAAATGTCTATTTTGTTGGGTGTGCTATAAGTTGGGTCTGCTAACGTGAGCTGCTGTAGCTTCACCCAATCTGGAACTACTACCTCTTCGCTGGGAAGATCTGGAGTGACCTTGTTCCAAACGAAAGCCCTCAACCTGAGATTGAAAGTTGGATCCGTTAGAGATTGAATTTTCAAATAAACTTCATACTTAGGTGTTACAGGTAGTTTGCACCCACCTAATCCTGAAAGTGAACTCTTGATGGGAGTTTTCTTTATCCCTAAAGCTTGTACCACGGCCTCAGTAACAAATGAAGCCTGTGAACCTTGATCTATAAACGCCCTAAGTACCTGATAGTCTCCTGTTTTCGACTCAGCTTTTACAAGCGCGGTGGGCAATAATACCTCACCTTGACCTACATTTTTCGTAAAACAGCTTACTATCGGTACGTCCTCTTTGTTCTCCGTCGCGACTTGTGTGGCTCCCCCAGACCCAGTATCAGCTGCCTGAACTACGCTCTTCGGATTGGCAGTTGAAGTTGAGACATCCTTTGGGTGAAGCAAAGAGTGATGCTTCCTCTTGCAAATTCTACAACTAGTGGCTTTTTGGCAAAATTTTACAATGTGGTTACCTCCTAAACAGTTGTAACACATGTTATTTTTAGTTACAAACTCGTGCCTTTTGTCAAAATCCTCACCAGCAAACTTTTTACAAAAACAAAGTTTGTGAGGCCCGGTACAAAATTCACACGCGAGTGCTGGATCGGTTGCTACGTATAGTACATTTGCTTTGTTTTGATTGTAACTACTATTGGACGGCTTCCCGTAAGCACTTGGGGTCTTACTGGCGCTTCTCGGTTCAAGGAATTCCAGTGCTCTATATCGACTAGATAGAAATTCTTTGAACTGGCTGAATGTAGGCAAAGTGTCTGAGACCGAGTTAGTCGCCACGTTAAGTTCCCATTGCCTGCGTGATTCGGGGTCTAATTTTAACGACAGAAGATGAATAACAATGATATCCCACGTAGACACGTCAATACCTAGGTTTGATAGCGCACTTAAACAATCGGTCGACGTATCCATTAGATCCTTAAGGAACCCTGGGGACTCGGTCGTTGCACTCTTTTGACTCAACAATTGTTTAAGTATACAATGCGATAAATATTTTTTATTATTGTATCGTTGCTCTAATTGACTCCAGCACCTAGCGTAATTTGTGTCTGAAACGGGTATGTTGCGAAGCAACTGCTCAGCTTCCCCGGTTAGGTAACTTTTTAAATACTGCAACTTCTGAACACTGTCTAGCGAGTCATTGTTATGTATCATGGAAACAAATAAATCTCTGAATGTCGTCCACTCCTGATACTTCCCCGAGAAACTAGGAATACATAACTTTGGAAGTTTAACTACATTTGATCTAAATGAAGAGTTAGCCTCATCATTGCTCCTTGACTGATTACCCGAAGCAATAGTATACTTATCTAAACCATCTTTTAATTCACATCTATAATTGGTATACTCTTCTTCGGTTTTGTCATAAGTATCCCCCGTAATATACGACTTAGCTTTCAAAACGGCATGATCGCATGTTCGTAATAAATCCTTGTGACCCGCTCTAAACTCAGACCAAAGCTGTTCTAAACCCTCTAATCGACTCTCCAAATAATTTTTGGTTATGCGCTCCTTAGGCGATTTTTTAAAATTAACTCTTGCCTTAAAGATACGACTGCATAAGTCGTCCTGATAGTTCAGTAAAGCGTCCATTATGTAAACAAAATAGCTACTTGCAATTCAAAGAAAATCTGTGGTAACACCGAATACACTTAGAATAAATTACAATACAAACTCGTAAAATTTTACAAGTGTTTGAAACTATGTCACACTTAGGCCAAATCGGGCATAGGTTCCCCGTTCCAATAGGATTTCGCTTAAAAATATAAGTTAATACTAGCTACAAATTATTCTATGTTAATATCCTATACAATCTCTAAGGCAATTATTCTAAGTTGAAAGTCGATGCTGAAATTTTCTAAGTCCATTTAAACAAACTGATTCGTCAAAGTAAATGTGTCTTTTTAATTAAAGTTCAAAATTCCTTAGCAAATTCACTAAACTGCTCGTTGTTAATACGGTTGAAACTCGCGTAAATATGAAATTCAAAGTACTCACGATTCGCACTTGTTCACTCACTATGTGACGTCACTTCGTTGACCTTCCTTACGGCACCCCTCTGCCGTTTGCTTCCTCCAGATGGCGCCACTCTCGCTCGTCCACGGAACTGCTATCAACTGCCTCCTGTATCTGCTCTGCTGGGTGTTTCTGGCTACTCGTCGCTAGATGGCGCCACTTGTATTGATTTTCTTCCGGAAACCTTCAGCTATCCGACGCTAGATGGCGTTGGCAACCTCGGTTGACTGCAACCTAACCCGGCCTTTGAAGCAGCGATCCACTGCTAGCTCGGGCACGAAGTGTAGTCCACATAGACTACAAGCCACTTTCAAAAAAAGGCTGTCCGATTCGAAAGGACCATGTACAACTTTGTACTCTAGGGTCTCGAAAAGGAGCAAGAATTAAACACCGAGTTCTTAAAGAAACTGACGTATGTTTATTCTAGCCAAATATCTCCACACAATCTTCAACTTAAAAACACAAAAAAGATTTACACTACTAAAATCTACGGCAGACAAACGTTCGCTAGTTTCACGATAGGAACAGCGCCATCTGCCATGACATTGGGTAAACAACTATGTTAAGCGTTTTATACAAGGGGTCCATTTTACACCTTTGGACCTCACAAAAATCAGGTCGTTTTTTGCACCATATAGTCTCACATTGGGTCGAGTGGTCCTTCAAAACCGTTGATTAATGTGTACACTATTTCCAGGCGGAGTCGTGCCCCCCGATAGTCCGCTGCACCCCGACCCCCCGCTGCCCCGCGGGGGCCCCGCTCCCGGTCCCGGGCGGCGCCGGCGCGGACGTCCTGGTGTGCGGCCCCAACGCCGCCGCCTGCCCCTCCACGCACGCGTGTCGTTTCGCGCCGCACGACACCGGGGCACCCGTGTGTTGTCCTAAGCCACGTAAGTCAAAAAAATTTGCTACCAAGAGCTGAACATGTGATAGATAGTCAAGAGGTCTAATTGGACCTCATAGGTATTCAAAAAATCTTTAATGCAGAATCACTTTCGGGTGTAGTCTTTCTCAATCTGATTTCACTAATTACAAACACACGATATCACTTTTAAGTGAATAAATCGACTGATGAGTACTCGAGTTAGATCGACTTGACCATTTTAATTGTAGGTACCTAGTAGATACTTTACCTCGTAAAAGGACGTCAAAACACTTTTGGTTTACCAATGGCATTGTCTTTTGAAATTCTATACCTTGTGTTTTGATGAAAGTAAGGTTTTCATATAGGTCTACTCAATTTTCAGGAACAGTATGCTTCGACACAAAAGACGAAGGCAACTGCACGGACACCGCCGGTTTGAACGCGACGCGGTGGCACTTTAACCACGAACGCAACCGATGTGAACGATTCAAGTACAACGGTTGCTCTGGCAACCACAACAACTTTAGAAGCAAAGATGAGTGCAACGCCGTATGTCCTGGTGAGTATCTACTACTGTAGTCAGTAACAAAGATGCCCAGAGCGCAATGTGATGGCCTGATGGCACTGTAGTATTTATAAATATGGTATGCAAGATACAAAGTTTATTATCAATTTTTATTTTCCCAATACTTTACCGACCTACATACTATTTTCTTGCCTTCTAACTTACCCTTCTTCATTATATCCTATAACAGCTGAAGGTGAAGGCTCCAAACTGACCACGCTGAAGAAATCCCGCATACAAATTGACACAGAAGGCACGTAATGTCTTATGTTCGATTCATGTTTAAAATTGTATAATTTAATATGTACTTACTCGTATTTATGCACTATACTTGTTAACTACTATAACATAATTATAAACACCTAAAAGTATGCGTCATATGAAAGTCAAATATTTTGGACTTATTTTACACATCATTAACAACCAGCGTTTCTTAACCCATGACAATTTTCTTGATGCGAAACACCTGAGTACCCACAACTCCCACAAGTGTTCAGATTGCAAAAGAAGAGGCTATTTAATAGATAAAAATGGCAATACCCATTCTTTTTAACTTTCTTAAGCTAGCTGTTAGCGTTGCCCGAGGATGTTAAAGAGGTTGGGTACCTTACCTACTTGCTCTTTCAGGATTACAAATAGTAGGTACCATGGGTGCTAGGTTTATAAAATCTTCAATAATTTCTCCGTCTTAAGCGTTGTATTCTTTCTGTTGTTTCCTAAACAGTGTGATTAACATGAGAGCATGTTAAATGTTTTGCACCATCTCTACATACTTTAATAGGTCATTAATCGCTATGTGTCTTACAGTATTGAGCCCTTGCGAGCGACTGCGTGAGAAGAACGAGGCGGCCGAGAAGAAATACGGCAAAGGCACGTTCATCCCCAAGTGTGACGTCACTGGAGCCTGGGAGTCTGTGCAATGCATGTCACATATCGGTGAGAAATCTTTTCAACCATACCAACAATACTAGTAGGAAGAGGAACTTATAACAGGAAAAAAAGCAGGGTCTACCGCGAATCACTCAATGTATTGCTTAAATATGTGATAGCATATATGCCATCACACCGCTGATATACCAGCGAAAACTACCTGCGTAAGTAACAAACACGATTTACGCGTGCGACCGGAGCAAGTAATGGTTGCAGAGCAGTAGCTCACTTCTTTACGAGTACATGCTCCAATTATCTGTATTGTTTCATAAAGCCCGCTCCAGACTACCCGGCGCGAAGCCGCGAACGCGAGTGTGGAGTCGATTTCGCTGATTAGCGAAAAAGTAACTACTTAATCGGGTTTTTCCTGTTGGCAAGGCAAGGAAGTATCGTTCGCGATACTAGTCGCGCCTTTACTGGCTCCAATGAGGGCTATCGTTTTTTTGCTCACCAGTTGGCGCCTCTGTTGATGGTGGTCCAAAAGACTATAGAAAAGCTGTCAGTCATTGAAGTGACAAGTGACATTTGACATTTCGAACTATGGAAAAGACCACCATCTACACTAGCGCCCCTAGCGGCGAATTCATACGCGTGCGCCGTGTGCAATCACGTATACCAAAATATTGCCATAAATTAAGCACTATATTACGAGCAACCAACTTAAGCATCAACGATTAAAGATTACCTACTTACTAAGTACATGGCTCTAACTCATATTCTAAGTCATGTTTTGGATTCCCAGGTTAAAAGCAGTATTTGAATCGGTATTTTCCTCATTTTCAGATGTGTGCTGGTGCGTGAGCGCCCGCGGCGAGCCGCTGAAGGGCTCCCTGGTGCGCGGCGCCAAGCCCTCGTGCAACTTCCGGCAGGCGCGCAAGTGGGCCAAGCGGACTGGGGACGACGAGCGAGCGCGTGCCGACGAAGGTATTACATACAGGGCTCAGTGGGCTAACTAAGAAGACAAACGCCAAACGTAAAGAAAAAACGTAGTAGGATGACAAATGCTATGAAAAGTCACGTGACTGTTTCAATATATTATTTGCATTTTTGTATCAGATATGCATTTTTCGTAAGTTGATATCCTGTGGCTACAGCCACCCACACAGCCACACATACAGGTATGGTCGTGCCTGTTTTGCGCGTTTTGGGGAGAGGTCTGATCAGCTCAGCGAAGCCCAGAATTTTTTTAAGCTTTGAGATTGTTTACCGTTGTGGACACCCAAGATTCTTCACTCTATATACTAATATTTCTACTTATTTAATTCACAATCTAGCAAAATTTGTCTGGTTAAACTGTTTGATAAAATTTTGGTACCCACCTAAGGCGTCTAGCTAGCCAAACTCACGTAACGTGGCCAAATGTATACCTAGCCCGCTCCAGACTACGCGGTGCGAAGCCGCGGACGCGAGTGTGGAGTCGATTTCGCTGATTAGCGATTAACATTATTATTAGACTCCACACTCGCGTCCGCGGCTTAGCCTTTATTACCTTAGAAAAAAGGTTATGTAACTAAAGTAGATACTTTTCAACAGTTCTAGAAGAGCTCATCAGGCAAATGACTGCGTTCCGCGTCGAAGACATGGAAGATTACGATGAAGAAGAGGTACTTCGCGACGAACCAGTCGAGCCCAGGACTCTGGAGACTTTGAAGCCGATAGAGAAACTCGAGGTTCAGCAGAGCGAGCCGAAGAGCAAGACCATCTTCAAAACCAAGTGCCAGAGGCTACAGGACGAGGCTGAGAATGGTAAGTGATTCGGGGTTACCCGATGTATTTTAGAGTTTTTTTATTCTAAGTACACGAAAGCGAGGTGAAAAGACCACTTCAAAACCAAGAACTTGGAGCTGAAAGAAACTATGAATCATTACATAGTATAAAACAAAGTCGCTTCCTGCTGTCTGGATGGATGTCTGTCCCTATGTATGCTTAGATCTTTAAAACTTACTTAAAGCAACGGATTTTGATGCGGTTTTTTTAATAGAGAGTGATTCAAGAGGAAGGTTTATGTATCACATCAGCATTGCACCCGTGCGAAGCCGGGGCGGGT
The DNA here is from genome assembly GCF_947568885.1 of Cydia strobilella. Lineage (NCBI taxonomy): Eukaryota > Metazoa > Arthropoda > Insecta > Lepidoptera > Tortricidae > Cydia > Cydia strobilella. The sequence continues at coordinate 4,740,472 of NC_086056.1, forward strand.
CGCTAGTATTAAATGAATTGTAAAATGCACGAGTATTCCTTGACATTCTTGGTCTCGGTCTCCAGTTAACGCCGTACGATGCAAACTGTGTCTTTATTAAAAGTATGCTTGTTGCAAAGAGTGTAAACGTGTTGTGTTTAGATTTTGTCTTCCTATTAAATCTGTACTGCGTGTAAACAGAGCAAGACCTCGTGTGGGTATATTACTTAGGTGCATGTAAAGCCTGACCAGGAATATATGATCACGCGTCATTTTGCGAAATTTCACTGGAACTAATTTTTTCATACTATACTGAACTGTCACATGAGAATAACAGCGCCCTCTTAACAATGATCATATATAATATTGTCTTCGGTTACCGCGATAGTTACTCATGAAATAAAACTATTAAAACCCGTTGACCACGAACGCTATAAAGGGTTCGAAACGTCGGGATGTATTATAAATTCAATATACGCGATATAATCCGTTTTCATAGTTTTATTTAATGATCATATATTTATGGTCAGGTTTTATTTGTGTGTTACTAAGTTTACCTCTCGTGTCCAGGAGACGGCCCCTCGGTCCGCTGCCTGGCGGACGGGTCGTTCGCGGCGCGGCAGTGCGCGCGCGGGCGCTGCTGGTGCGTGGACGCGGCCGGCCGGCGCCGCGGCGCGCCCGTGCCCGACGCGCCCGCCACGGACACTTGCTGTGAGCTTACTTGTCTTTTGAACCTTTTGAGCTCGGTGCCTACTATCTCAAACATGCAATGAAATTATTATTATTAATTCTTTATTTCAGATAAGTATTTTATCCATAGAATTGTTAGTTTGGCTTATGACTACGTTAGTTACTTACTACTACTAAATTATTTACACACAGTTCAATCCAGAATTTCAGGAAGGTACATGTATAATCCACCCTGTCAGCTATGACCTTGAGTATACTGTTGTGTATAATGTCGCCCTTACGTGTGTCAGGCTTCAAAGTATCACGTGTCGGGCGGAGCAACTCGAGAGAACTGTAAAGGAATTTCATACAAAATTTAAGGCCTATAGGCACAAATTAGGCTAACCGCAGACGCACGGAATTTTCATTCGGTTTCCGTACGGAATGACAAGGTGTGAACGGGACGTCGCATTCATAGTGCTGTCTCGCTTGCACCTGTCATTCAGGACCGAAACCGAATGAAAATTCCGTGCGTCTGCGGTTAGCCTCAAAATGTATGTTTTAAAAACAGAAACATGCGCGATAGCGTACTACACAAAAAGCTGGTGTTGATCACATCTTTACTAAATACTTATTAGATAATCTACCATTTTATCCTCCGTGTGAGCACCGCCTGAGGCTAATCCAATAAAAATGCCGTTATCTTTCCAGTGCCGACCCAAATCGAATCAGCGTCCCTAGAGCTGGAAATCATCGGCACAGACGCCGCGGCAGCGGAGCGAGCGCGGGCTGCCTTACAATCACAACTCGCTTCCCTCGGTGCTCGAGTGCCGGTCACAGTGTCTCAAGATCACTCTGCCATGAAGCTTAGAGCTGTGTTGGCTGGACCCAGGGCTGTAGATGTCGTCTATCATGTGGAGAATGTGGTAAGTCGAGATTAACTTCTTTTGTATCTCTAATTAATGCTTTATTTGATAGCTCAATCAATAAGTCAGTAAAATTATGCCATTGTCTTCTAGTCATAGACATCTGAACCATGAAGGCTAGCAGCTACGCTAGCAACTTAGTTGGAATGCATCCCTTCGGCAAGCTAGAGCTGATTTGTCTTGCACTTTTTTTCGAATCACTAGTTCAATTCCCGAAAAAATTGACAACGTCTTGTAATGCCAGCGTTAGTCTTAGCTGTTGTTGATCCCATCTCATAATCCAATGATTGTTTGTATTCTGTGGATTCTTCAGTGATGCGAGCGTCACGTTACTTTATAAAAGTTTTTTAACTATGCCCATGTGACACCTCTGGAGTTTGGACCTGGGTATGTCCTTAAACTACGTCCAAAAGAGAGGTATGGGCACTGTGAATGACATTTCGCTTTGTGTGATAGGGCACAGGACAACGGATGTCATTTCAGATCTAGAGCAGAGCCCAACTGGGGAAGTACCTCCACCTTACAGAAAACCGCAGCCAAATAACACTAGAGACTAGACCCTACTCATAGTGTTGTGTTCCTGCCGGTGAGTAAGGTTAATGCCAGAGCTCAACGAGGGAGAGGAGTGTTAGGGTCGGCAACGCGCATGTAACTCCTCTGGAGCTGCAGGCGTACATAGGCTACGGAGACTGCTTAACATCAGGCGGGCCGTATGCTTGTTTGCCACCGACGTAGTATTAAAAAAAAACCTGTTAGAAAAATGCAGTTCTAATAGTGTTCGTCCTCACAGATGAAACAAGAGAAGCTGTCAGGCGTAAACAAAACATCGGCTGGCGCGCTGGGCGCTGACGTCATCCGCAGCGAGTACCGTCTCGCCGCGCAGGCGCCGCTCATGCAGCAACGGGAGATACTCAGCGAATCCACGGTATGCTCAAACTACCCTAATACTTACCTACCCATAGTACAGTCGCCATCAGATATATCGGAGCGCCAAAGGTGCTCACATATATCTGAACACGCCTCTATTGTCAAGGCGTTAGAGTGCGTATTCAGATATTTTTGAGCACCTCGGCCGCTCCGATATATCTGATGGCGACTGTACATGCGCATGTAATGAGAAGTTTAAACGAACGGTAATACGCCTTTGAAACACTTACGAAGACTATGAATGTCAAACGATAAGCCCCCTCCACACTCGAAGTGGAGCGCGCTATAGGGACGCAATCGTGGGAACTTTCTCTTTTGGTGAGATGAGATAGTAAACTTCTGTTAGCATTTGTCGTTTGTTGCGTGACAAACATTTGTTTGCCCTTGTAGGTATGTTAAACAATTTCTCCCGTTTTGTTTTTTAGTTGGGCTATTTTGCAATAAGAATTTGATCAATATATCTATTATTCCGCAGGTGTCAGCAACGACATCATACCACACCGCGCTGATCGTCCTTGCAGCGTCTTCCGCCTTCATCATCAGTGTGCTCTGCGTCCTGGTGATGCTATACCGAGGCCGGCTACAACGAGAGCCTCAAAAAGCCGAGCGTTTCTTACCCCCCGCTCCCCCTGTCTACGTTCTATCAGCTGATGAAAAAGCCGAATTAGCGAAGGCTTTACATGCCCCTCCACCGCCAATACCCCCTCAAAATGATCACACTAGAATTTAAGTGCTAAGTCTCTTGTTTTTGTTTTTGGGTTGGTTTACGATTGGTACGGTAGAGGTATCGTACAGTACTGAATATAAGTAGTACTTAGGTAACGTTAACATTATATAATAATGGTAAATGATACACGAGCGTACACTCAATAAATAAGCATATTGTATTGTAATAAAAGTTTGATTCAATACAACGCGGGCAGTCCGTGTAGCGCTGATCCAGCCCAACGCATGCGAATCAAGGGCGTTTTTGTTAAAGGTGCGTGTGTTTCGCGTGCTTTCTGCGCACGCATGCCTAAAATACGCACGTGTATCGTACCTGATATTTAAGGAATCAATGGTGTGACGTTACTAAATAAAAGACAAATTTAAACGTTATTATTCTTCAAACGATTGTAATCCACTTGGACCATTAGTAACTTGGTAGATTTTTTCTTGCTCGCTAGATATTGATTAATCTGTATTCGTAATCTGTGGTAATATGAAAACTCAAACTGTCACTTGTCATTTCGCGCTCTTTCATTTCAAGTGCAGATAAATGAGATAAATAAAATGGGGTCCAAAAAACATGTCTAGAGCGTCTATTGTATCGTTTTCTCCGATGCCAAGTCGATTTAATCGAGATTCGGCCTTGCATTGATAGTATTGTAGTTTTAAGTTTATTTTAAGGTACTTTAAGGCGCATCGCGCATGGGCGTTCGTCGGAGGTTCGACGCACGCCTGTACGCATCTTAGTTCCGCTAGTTGAGTCTCGCTCTTTCTTAAGGCACAGCTATGGCATCGATATTTAATATCTACAGGGTCACAGGGGCACACAGCACTAGTTTAACAGAGCACTTGCTGATTTAAGCCCCATAAAAGGATGTTTATCGTTTACCCAACTCATTAAATAAAGTTCAGAACATTCTAAAGTGAGATGGGTAGGTGTTATTTCATATTAAACGAATTCTTCCACCTCTTTCATTCACCAGTTGTAAATGCACCAATTGAAAAGGATGGCTGAATTTATTTATTGCCGACCAAATTAAAGATCGTGGCTCGACGTAGAACTAATCTAGTCTTTTTCTTTCTTCATCACTTTTACTGTTACGAAAATGACCATCATGTCTTGCACCAATTTTGTAAATAACTGTAGTTTAATCATCAGAATCGACATGTCTGTAAATTGGTTGTTGGATAGAGGGAATTCCCAGTTGTACTGTTTTTATTGAGAGCAATTTAAGAGATTATAAATCATGAATTTATTTGAATGTATAAGTACTTAATAAAGAAATAATTTTGTAACAGCATTTTTTTTACAACGCCAATGCCTATATAAAATTAGTTACTTATAGAAAAGAATCTCATCGGTGCATGAAAGTTCGGCGTGGTTCGGAGAAAGAAAACAAGGTAGAAGAGGTAACTTCCTAGGTTTTGTGGCTAGTGGCTCAGCGTGAACTAATCTAGCTGTGGGTGAAGTCGCATCTGCGAGGTGCCGAGGCCCTTTTCTTTCAATGTGTATTCCCAATTGCATACAAAGGGTTGGCTTTGCGATGCCCCCTTAAGAGGCCGGTGTCGATTTTGGAGCAAAAATGTAAAATTGATAGATTTAGTAGTAGTAGTAATAGTACTCTTTATTGTACAAAAATACATATTAAAAATTACATGGTACAAATAATAAGATGTACAAAGGCGAATTTATCCTTATGTTTTTCATTTTTTTTTTCATGAAAATATAGGACACGGCAACACTGGCGCACGTGTGCGGCAGTCTGTGAGGTAGGATCGCACCGTTTTGACGATTCGGTGCGATAGTGTGGAAGCCCACGCCAGTACTATAATACCTATTCCTAGAACTGCTCCAAGGTCGCGGTGCGGTGCGATGGTGTGTTATGCCTTAAAGAAGAAGAAAAAAAAAGCATGGCACTATTTTCTCTTTTCTCTTATAGGAATCGCAATAAGACTATCTTTCTCTACCATAGTATCAAAGAGTGTCAGGCCCTTGATGGAAATGATGGAATGCGATAAAAAAAAAATGTTACCTATGCAAGGGTTGCCATAGAAAAACCTGTTTAATCGTGAAAATGTAATAATTGTCTTATTTCATTTAATCAAATAAAAATGGTGTTCTAAGCTATCTTATTACCGTATTTTGATCCTTATGACTACATGAAATAGCAAATTACAATAATATAATCAGAAATCATAAAAATATTTCAAATTTCATTCTTTTATTAAGGTAACACACCGTCGCACCGCACCAAGGTCATTGTGCGACGCGATATCTCTTTCTCGCTCTTACTTATGGGTGCGTCGCACAATGACCTTAGTGCGGTGCGTTGGTGTTGGTGGATTACTACAAGCAAGTCGAATGAAAAACGCCTTTAGGTATGTCAGTTCAATGGATTTGGCTTAAAGGACTCGCATTCAGGCCATAATTGTTTAAAAAAATGTCAGTTCAAACGTCATGTGTGAATGACAGTGACACTACACTGACAGTCCCAATCTGTCCTAGGAAAGTAAGGCCTTCGTTTTCACTTCTCTGTTCAGAATGAATCAAGAAGGCGCACTGGCTTGTTGCGCCGTTTGCAATCAGCGTACCGTTAGGAGATGTTCGCGTTGTCTCAGTATTTACTATTGTAACAAGGACCATCAACGCCAAGATTGGAAAAGACACAAACCCGAGTGCGTGCCAAGAACGCCAAAACAAGGTTCGAGAAACGAGAAAATTGGCGGTGTTTCGACATCTACGGCAGAAGCAGTGCAAATAGTGGAGGTGAAAGACGAAGCGTCTCACGGCGGGGCTAGCTGTGAGCCGCAGAGCGCTTCGACACCCGACGGAAGTGCAACAAGTGATACAAGACGTTTGAAAAGTTCAAAGAAAAAAAACGCGAATAAAGAAGGTAGTGTTAGTGTGAATAAACAAAACGCTGTGGGTACCTCAAGGGTGAACTCTGGCGCCGTACCTAAGAATCGGAGCGTGATATCTAGTGTTTTCTGTGCTAGCAAGGATAAGGACAAAGTAAATAGTGCCATAACTTACGAAGGGTCGTCAGAGCAAGAGATTCTAAGTGAATCAGCGCAGCAACTTAGTGCTGTGGAGTTTTCAACAGCCAGTACAACAGTGAAGACTCTTAAATCTGAGCCAAACATGTTGGCGGTGGCCGGTTACTCCGGGGAACAAGCCCCTATGAAGGAATACCCTGAAGGGACAGTGAGAAATAGTAGTGCGCCGTTTGGACAGCCACAGAACAGTTTCTACATGGACCCCAGTGACCGGTGGTACAACATATGCAAGCAAGTGATAAGAGACATGACACAGTTTGGAGTGTGTGTTTTGGACAATTTCCTAGGGCAAGAAAGGGGACATTTGGTGAGAAATGAAGTGTTAAAAATGTATAGATCAGGTATATTTCAAGTGAGTATGCATTTTTTTTATTACACTTCACAATTTAACTGAAATTATTTTTCTTGCCCAAACATTGTTGTTATGTTGAACTGATTGGTATAATTTACTTTAAAATTTGTATCGAAACTTAAATAGTGTGGGGCTGACATTTTGCTAGGCAGAAAAATGGCAGTGAACCAAGATTTCAACTCGCATGGCTTTCACATACACTATTCATTGTATTTTATTTATTTATTCTATATTAAAATCTTACATTGAATTGAACAGAAAAGTGTACCTATCAGGTTTCTATCAATAATTTGTCAATACATTTTACATCAATAAAAATTGTGATACATAGGACAAATATCCATACTAATATTATAAATGCGAAAGTGTGTCTGTCTGTCTGTTACCTCTGCACGCTTAAACCGCTGAACTGATTTAGTTGAAATTTGGTATAGTTTGAGTCCCAGGGAAGGACATAGGCTAGTTTTTATCCCAGAAATCATCCTTTAAGGGGATTGATAGGGGGGGGAGTTTGTATAGGAAATCGATAAAAAACAGATTGGATAAAATATAAATAAAAAAGCCTTATTTCCAAATTTGCAATTTTTACATTAGAAGTTTTTGCATATTGGTTAGTAAGTTTCTTATAGTTAGTAGTTAGTGTTAGGTTTATGTATACTATTTACTATTTATTTATTTAATTTGGACCCCTCTTCGAGTGTAGGCCTCCTCCAACTCTTCTCTGGATATAAAGTAAGCTACCCTAATTAGTAACTCCACACAGATGAAGTCGCGGGCAAAAGCTAGTTAATTATAAAATTACAAATGAGACTAGTTTATACAAGAAATAAGTCAGTGTGTAAAACAATATAGCTTCATAGTAACAAATCATTTTGATGTCTCATTAAGAATATCTGATTTGACTGGTTAGTACTCTATAGTATTTTTTTTTTCTATTTGGGTATTTAGTGAACTATGAGTACGAGTATGTTATTTTTGGTTCTGTTTTGCAAACTTACCTCCCACTTGATGCAAATATTGTTATTGGAAAGTTTGCTAATAACACTTATCTTATCAATAGCAGTTACAAATGAATTATTAATGTCATTACCGGGTCTAACGTGATTTAATTTTATTATTTTACTACAGCAAATTTATTATTTTTCCGTGACCACAGCTAGTGCAACCTAGTTGAAATGTCGGAAAAAAGGTAAAATAACGAAATTTAATCGCAAACGAGAGTATTAAATTAAAGTGTTATAAATGAATTATTGTCTGGGATTCTATTATGTTCAAAATATATTATGCTATTGTTTTTAATCTTCTTGAAAAGAGAAAATATTTTTAAAAGTTCATTACTTACCCTTCAAGTTATGTACTTTTTTTTTCATTGGTTCAATATGGGACACTTACAGTGCAGTACATAAGATAAAGTTTCAAATGTTAAAAACTGTGTGATGTATAGTGTATATGGGCATGAGCACTTATAGGTGAACACATTTTTTTTCTTATTTATTTTATGTCATTCTTTTTATCATTTAATAAAAGTTTATATTTTGATTGTCTTATCAACCATTTGCCGGCTCCTATACCTGCCACTCCAAGGTCTATGTCAAGGGGTTTACTGTTTAAGCTATCTACTAGTACTAGCATACATATGTACATACATTTAAATAAATAAAATCAAATAGATAAAATAATTTTACGGTTTAGACTCACTTGTTTTAGGTTTTAGGTACTCGCGCGACATATCTCGACGGCCGTTCGACCGCGTGAACGCTGCTCGCACTATTAGTGCTTGAGAAAGGAGACCTAGGCTCTCCCAATCATGTCGCGCGAGTGACTAAAACAAGTGAGTCTAAACCGTAAAATTATTTAATGTTAGTATGTCTCACAACAGTTTAAATTCGAAATTACATATAATATATAGTTTTATACATATAAATACTTATATACTTAGAAAACTCAGGAACAAATACATAAATGCTTACCAGGATTCAAACCCGGGGCCTCTTGCTTCATAGGCAGGGTCACGAGGCCATCAAAACATTTATGAGAGAGGTATTTAATTGAATACGAAAATAGATACAACGGTCTTACACGTTTAAATCAAGGGCATTTTGCAATAAAAAAATTGACACGGGATACACTTATCCCACGTACGTAACGTATGCAATGCATTATGACAATCTGAACCCTGAAATTTGTATGCTTAGAAACATACACATACGTTGCGTACATGGGCTAAGTGTGTCCCTAGCTTGAAATCACTAAAACATATCCATCATCATCATCATTAACTTAAGTTATTCTCTTGTCGGTGGAGTATCTTCCAGCTTTCCCTATCCCGCGCCAGCTCTGACTTTTTGATACGACACGACCCCTACTTTTTCTTTCACTTGATCTAAAAAGCTGCGTCTGGGTTTTCCTCTACCCCGCTTCCTTCCTATCCGCCCCTCCAGGATAGTTTTAAAGAAGTAGTCGTGTCGTATTAAGTGTCCAATCATTTTCCCGCGTCTATTTGCAATAGTGTTCAGAATAGCTCTTCTTTCACTCACTCTTCTTAGCACCTCCCCATTCGTTATCCTGTCTCTCCAACTAATGCCTTCCATTCGCCTCCAGCACCACATTTCAAATGCTTCCATTCTCTTTCTATCTCTTAGGGTCATTGTCCACGTTTCACTTCCATAAAGGGCTATACTCCAGATGTACACCTTAATCAGATATCCATTTATTTTATTTTTATTTATTTAATCTTTATTGCACGAAACAAAAACTTATCGTACAAATGGTGGACTTAATGCCAAAAGCATTCTCTACCAGTCAACCTTAAGGCAAAGCAGAGAGATTGTGGGCTGGTGGATATTTTCAGTTATATATCGTTACCCTGCATACCATAGAAGTATAATTTTAGCATAAAATAGCTAGTGATATTGCTGAGGGATCTGACGAAGAAAATTTTAAACACTATACTTACAAAGTAATTGAGATAAAAGGTAAAAACCCGCGCGATTGCCATTTTATGCGTCGCAAGTTTCGCGCGGCGCGCCGTATATTTTGCCCTCTTCTGTTTTCCATGTGTATGTCCTTGTTGCAGATTGCAGAATGGTTACTAAATAATGTATGTTTGATACAGGCAGGTGAACTGGTAGCCAACCCTGGTAGCACGGACGCGCACACGGTTCGAAGCGATCGAATCACCTGGATAGACGGCAAGGAACCACATTGCTTCTACATCAAACAGCTTATCAACCAAGTAAGTTTGGAACACATTACTGAGGTCCAGAGACTCCCGAATGCTCGCGGTACTAAATTTGTATAGCGAGAATCGAAAAATCCGGGAATTCCCGGTTCCGGTACAGTTTTTGTGTATCAAACTAGTACCGAGAGAACATGCTAGTCCCGAGACGATCAAACGCGCTTGCCCATAAGATTGACAATCGCGATTGATCGTTTACGAACTAGATTGAAACGATTGTCAAGCACAGTTACGTGAAAGATGATGGACAGAAGACTTGGTTTGGTTGAGGCCATCGATTGATAATTTCGCTATGTGAAAGATATAACCAGTTGAGCTTCATATTGCCAATCCTAAATTGGTATGAGAGCGGCTAATCTGTGGCGATGTCTTTCAAGCAACATTTGACCCAGTTCCCTATGTCCGATTGAGACTAATGTGATTTTTGTAACAATGTGTGGACTTGGTGACTAATGTAACAATGTAATGTTACGGTAGATACTCGTACCACCCGGCTGGCCTAGATGAAGTAAAGACTGAAGGTAGCCATATTAACTGTGTAAAAAATAATCTCGTTTATTTTAGGCTAATGGAAAAGTTCTAAAGAAAACTACAGTCGACGAAACAAGCTTGTATCGAAGATGCTTATTTTTTTGTTACAAACTTGGTGAAAACATTTTCTATATCTATGAATATTAGGTTAGGTACTTGCAACCACCCACTTCACACGTAGACTCCGGTATTTCCCCGAGAAGGCACGGGCGAGGAAAATCTAATGTTTACTCGTGTCAATACTATTGTTATTGTTTACCTGTGACTGATACTGTACGTAAACAACTGCAGTACATACATCTTCTAGATACAGTGTAAACAATAGCGATACTCAAGGGACCGGCCGTTTTTTTGACGCTATAGAGAGTTTTCGTTATATAGAGAGAAATTAATATTAAAGTAAAGCAACTATAGCCAACAAATCGCTGGCTCAATATTACAAGGTTCTATGTTACATTTTCGAAATAGTTGAAAATCGACTTAATGTCACTATGATAATGTTCAAATTTCAGTTCGATAAAAGTGAAACATAGAACCCTGTAATATTGGGCCAGCGAAATGTCGACGTTATAGGGAGTGAACCGTTATATGGAGTTTACACTGTACCTATATGATTACAAGAAATAACTTAGATAATCTTTAAAAACATTTAAGAGCCCGTAGTCGATTTGAAAACGCGCGAAGATACGACTTTTACACAGTAACCGAACGCCGGCCGCTGCTTGAAATAACGCGACCGCCTAAACAATATTGATACTTTCGCAACATTATGCGTCACTTTTATAACTTTAATTAGGTTAAAATAAAACTTTCGGTAAATTTGATATAATCGTTTATTACTCTTAACAATTTACCTATGTATTCATATAATACATACAAATTATATAGCATGATGATAATGATTTGCACTAAGGCAATATCTTATATATATATAATCATCTTACTCGCGTTATCCCAGCCTTTTTGCCACGGCTCATGGAAGTCTGCTGGGGTCCGCTTGGCAACTAATCCCAAGAATTGGCGTAGGCACTAGTTTTTACGAAAGCGACTGCGATCTGACTTTCCAACGTTCCAACCCAGAGGGGAAACTAGCCTTTTGTTGAAATTTGGTATACAGATAGTTTGAATCCCGGGGAAGGACATAGAATACTTTTTATTCAAGAACTCACCCTTTAAGGGGGTGGAAATTTGTATGGGGAATCAATAAACGCTGAACCGATTAAGATGAAATGAGGTATGGACATAGTTTGAGTCCTGGGGAAGGACATAGGATAGGTTTTACCCCAGAAACGGGGGGCAGGGGGGGGGGGGGGTAATGGAAATTTGTATGGGATCCAATAAAACCGATTTGGATGGAATTTGATATTATGGAGATAGTCTTAATCGTTGGGAAGGGTGATAATAATTTTTATTTCCAAAGTCATCCTCTTCTCTTCTCCACTCTTCTAACACTCGCTCAACGTGTGGTTGGTTGTACGATGAATACTGCTCAAGACCTGGAACACCTGGAGTGCTTCTGGGTGCAAAGGGTCAGGGGTAACACTCGCTCAACGTGCCGCTGGTAGAGTATGATGGGGAAAACTCAAGACCTGGAACACCTGAAGTGCTGCTGGGTGCAAAGGGTCAGGGGTAACACTCGCTCAACATGCCGCTGGTAGTGTGTAGTGTACGATGGATACAGCTCAAGACCTGGAACACCTGGAATGCTTCTGGGTGCAAAGAGTCAGGGGTAACACTCGCTCAACGTGCTGCTGGTAGTGTATGATAGGGAAAGCTCCAGACGTGGAACACCTGGAGTGCTGCTGGGTACAAAGGGTCAGGGGTAACGGATAACACTCGCTCAACGTGCCGCTGGTAGTGTATGATGGGGAAAGCTCCAGATCTGAAACACCTGGAGTGCTGCTGAGTGCAAAGGGTGGGTAACACTCGCTCAACGTGTTGTGGGTAGTGTATGACGGAGACAGCTCAAAACCTGGAACACCTGGAGTACTGCTGGACGCATCGGATCAGGGGTAAAACTCTTTTAATCTGAAGTTGGTAGAGTATGCTGTAGGCAGGTTAAGTTCTTCAAGACCTGGAACACCTGGAGGGCTGCCAGATGAAGCAGGCACCTGACCAGAGCTACCACACGTTTAACATGCAGTAGGTACTGGGGGTTAAAAGGGGGTGGAAGTTCTGATAACAATAAATGAACCTGAGTTTCACTAAGTACAGCCAGGGTTCATCATCAGCTCTATCTTGGGTACTGCTCTCCCATTTGCTCATCAAGACGTGTCAGAAGACCAAAACAGCGTGTGCCTATATTGCACCAAACCTGAGTTCCACTAGGTACAGCCAGGGTTCAGCATCAGCTCTATCTTGGGTACTGCTCTCCCAAGTGTTCATCAAGACGTGTCGGAGGACCAAAACAGCGTGTGCCTATGTTGCACGAAACCTGAGTTCCACTAGGTACAGCCAGGGTTCAGCATCAGCTCCATCTTGGGTACTGCTCTCCTAATTGCTCATCAAGACGTGTCGAATAACCAAAACAGCGTGTGCCTATGTTGCACGAAACCTGATTTCCACTAGGTACAGCCAGGGTTCAGCATCAGCTCCATCTTGGGTACTGCTCTCCTAATTGCTCATCAAGACGTGTCGGAAGACCAAAACAGCGTGTGCCTATGTTGCACCAAACCTGCGTTCCACTAGGTACAGCCAGGGTTCAGCATCAGCTCCATCTTGGGTACTGCTCTCCTAATTGCTCATCAAGACGTGTCGAATAACCAAAACAGCGTGTGCCTATGTTGCACGAAACCTGATTTCCACTAGGTACAGCCAGGGTTCAGCATCAGCTCCATCTTGGGTACTGCTCTCCTAATTGCTCATCAAGACGTGTCGAATAACCAAAACAGCGTGTGCCTATGTTGCACGAAACCTGATTTCCACTAGGTACAGCCAGGGTTCAGCATCAGCTCCATCTTGGCTACTGCTCTCCTAATTGCTCATCAAGACGTGTCGGAAGACCAAAACAGCGTGTGCCTATGTTGCACCAAACCTGCGTTCCATTAGGTACAGCCAGGGTTCAGCATCAGCTCTATCTTGGGTAATGCTCTCCCAAGTGCTCATCAAGACGTGTCGGAAGACCAAAACAGCGTGTGCCTATGTTGCACGAAACCTGATTTCCACTAGGTACAGCCAGGGTTCAGCATCAGCTCCATCTTGGGTACTGCTCTCCTAATTGCTCATCAAGACGTGTCGGAAGATCAAAACAGCGTGTGCCTATGTTGCACCAAACCTGCGTTCCATTAGGTACAGCCAGGGTTCAGCATCAGCTCTATCTTGGGTACTGCTCTCCCAAGTGCTCATCAAGACGTGTCGGAAGACCAAAACAGCGTGTGCCTATGTTGCACGAAACCTGATTTCCACTAGGTACAGCCAGGGTTCAGCATCAGCTCCATCTTGGGTACTGCTCTCCTAATTGCTCATCAAGACAGACCAAAACAGCGTTTGCCTATGTTGCACTAAACCTGCGTTCCACTAGGTACAGCCAGGGTTCAGCATCAGCTTAGCTCTATGTATACTAAAACCTTCTCCAGAATGTAACAAACACTTTTCTAAAAACCGCATCAAAATCGGTTCAGCCAAATGCGAGATAATCGCGAACAAACATACATACATATAAGTACAAACATACGGGTCAAACTGAGAACCTCCTTTTTTTTGAAGGCGTAATAAACAAGTACTTACAACCCAAGGATTAAAGTTTCTGGTCGCAGTTTACACGCACACAGTACAGCCAAACACGCAAACAAATATAACTTTTTACACGGCGAGCGACGCACACAATGATAAATAACTTCGTCGTCGTCGATGCAACGTGCGGAGCCGATCAACAAACGTCCTGCCTCTACCAGCTCCCGCGCGGGACTGAGGCCGCGAGCGCGTGTCACCGATGTTATGCCAGAAAAAGGGGAAGTTTTTAAAAAATCGTCAGAAAATAAAAGTTGCAATTTAAATAAAATGAAGTACAGCAACAGTTTAAGTAAACATTGCAGATTATTTGAGTATGCAATCTACGTCGAAAATAAGTAGATTTTCGGAGAAATTGTCACTTGTTTTGAGGTCATTTCTGGAGAAAATTGAATTCGTTTAACTTTCATTTCCTCGAACTCTAAGTCATATAACAACAATGTAATCTGATAAACCTAGAGTACAGAATATGTGTTATACAAATTTACCATTTTTAGCAGTCCAAACTTTACGAAATTTACAAATAAGAGCATCAAAGTCAGTGCTTTACACGCGTTTACCTAAACGTCCATCAGAAAAAAATTCATTACTAATTTAGTAAGCCTTTTTTCAAAAAAATGATCTGATAAACCTAGAGATAAGAAGTCGTGCTAATAGAAACCAGTACTTGTTATTTCAATTAGGTAACAAAAGGTGTACAATTTCACAGAAGAAATCTATCAACTTTACATTTTTGCGACTAAAATCGTAACCGGGCTCTTAAGTATCAATCTCAGTTAAGAAAGTTCTCATTCTTTAATTCCGCAGTAGCAAACTGATTTCGGATAGGTAAGTTAGAGATATGTACGAAACATCATGTGATATTTATTAGTTGCTCTTTCATCGTGAGGTGGGTTTGTGCAATGTGAAATCCCAATTAAACTAGAATGGGGACTATAGCCTAAAGCCTCTTGTAACGTGTGACTAATACCTAAACATAAATTAGTTTATACAGAGCTTTAAAATGTAGGTAGATTCCTATGTATTAGGTACTTATTTACAAAGGCTAAACATACGTGACAAAACGACGGTATGCATATGTACCTACCTGTACAATAATTTCCGATTATTTATTTATATTGCTCTCGTGTCACAAGCTAGGCTTTGTCACGTAGACATTCGCGTTATCTAAATCCTAACTGATATTGTAAGAGAATTGAATAAGGTCATATACCTACCATCAAAGAAAAAGTGTCCATGGCCTCCTGTACCCGAGACTGGAATCGAATTCCGAAACTTTCGAACCACGGTAGCCATCGTCCCGATTTCCGGAGCTTTTGCAATTTTGTAAAGCTTTTGCTTTAACATACTTTTGTCTTGCTATATATATTGCTAGCTTCCGTGTATATACATTAATATAACATTAATTAAACTATTTACAGAAAAATAATTTGCTACCAGGTTTTGGTCCATTGCATTCCACATTACGTATATTCATAGACGATTTCAAAGAAATCGGCACATTTACTGTTTATTTTTATCTCAAGTCCATTGACCGACCTATTCTGCACATATGTATATAATATTAGGTTCGTCTTATCTGCAAGAAACGATAAACATAGTATGCTATTAGCTAGTTATTAGCAATCTAAATCATTAATTTTGTGACGTAACTATTTAGTAACTTAATACGACACGGCACGACTACTTCTTTTTAAACTATCCTGGAGGGGCGGATAGGAAGCAAGCGGGGTAGAGGAAAACCCAGGCGCAGCTTTTTAGAACAAGTGAAAGAAAAAGTAGGGGTCGTGTCGTATCAAAAAGTCAAAGAGCTGGCGCAGGATAGGAAAAGCTGGAAGATACTCCACCGACAAGAAAATAACTCTTAAGTTAATGATGATGATGAACTATTTAGTAATCATGCATTCGTACGACTGAGTTGATAAATAAAACAGTTATTTTTACCGGATCTAATGAGTTGCTCCAACATTAAAGAAGTGTGCCAATTTTCGCGACTCCAACGAAAAAGTGCTAAAACCTGATTTTAGTTTGTCTCTTTAATCTATGGGTCGTCATGTCTTTTATTCTGTCCATCAGTTCGCCCTGTCTGTCTTGCTTGTTTTGCCGCACTGTTTTACTCGCAGTTCAGCTAACATACTCCTCCTCGCTTCGCTCGTCGTCGCACCTATCTATTTTCTGTCTACCGTGATTGTAAACAAATAAAATATATAGTGGGAAATTTTGCGATTGGTTAGAAAACCTAACAGGAAAAAAGCTATTGGAAAATAAAAAAGTGTCCAGGGATGTCACCAAAATATCTTAAAAATTTTCGGTGTCGATCATCTTCGGCGACTTTAGTAATGGAATGGCCCTTTGTGTAATGAGTATGATTTTACCGATACCCGCCAAAATCTTAATTATCCCTTGAAGTGGAAGGAACCAGCTCCCGGGCAACTTACGTCATTTAAAACATTCAGTACATGGCACACAGAACACAAACACCTTTTACCGGTCTTCGTATGTCGTAGGTAAAATTACAAGTGCATTTTAACACTTTGTCTTTATAAATGCAGTTGTCCCACTCCCATCTGGCTGCCTAAAATACCTTACAACTTTAATCATCGCGGTGATGTCAGATTGTGTGCACTTCCTGATGAATCAACTATTGTTAGCCGCCAGCTGTCCGCTACGTTACGTTACACGTATGGTAATCGGTTAACGAAATACGAAATTGAACCGTCAAAAGAAAATGCGACTTGTTCTTGAGGTGTATTTGGCTATGACGCCTTCAATAGGGTATTCTCCTACTAGTGAAATCAGTTTCTTTATGAGAACTGTCAAAACGATTAGCTAATATTGAATTTATATGAAACATTACGCAATGATGTCACGGTCAACTCACCTACTTTTTATACCTACTTCAATCCGATTGATTAAATAGAAATTGTGTTTAAAAATAACTGATATTTATGTTGTTCTAGTAATTATCTGTGGTGCTTTATTTCATGCATGGTGTGAAATAATTTTTCCACCTCAGTAGCTCGAACAAGCCTTCTTTCGTCACTCCCTCGAGTGAAGAAAGTGCGACTTTCCTCACTCCAGGGAGTGAAACAAAATAGCTTTTTAATTTAGTGAAGGCCACGAACTGCCACTTCATAATTTTATTACATTTTATTTTGTTTCTCTGTATTATTCCGTGTAATTCGAAATACATTTTAACCTTTAATATGTTCTCACTACTGAGGTGAAAAATTATGTGTGCAACACGAGAGCAAAGTTATTTTACATCTCGTGTTTTTGAGTCCCTCGCTACGCTCAAGATTCTAACAGAATCACTCGCTTCGCTCGGGATTCAATTATAGAATCTTTCGCTTTCTCGGGACTCAAAATAAACACTCGCAAGAAAAACCAACTTTCCTCTCTTGTTGCACAAATAACTTATTTTAAATACAGTGAAAAACCAATTATACGCCACAGTAAACAGTAGGCGTGAGACATTATGATGACATCGTCACGCTGAAGTAGACAGCCTGCGCCGCTATCTCCCGGCAGTTTTGAAGTCCCAATACCATGCCCAACAACATACCTACTAAAAGTTGGGAGCGGTTACCGGCTCTGAACTATGTTCTCACTGTGAGTGAGGGCACTAATACTCTGAATGGCGAAATTCTCAAGAGCAAGGGCTATTATATAATCTGTGGCGAGGGTGTGTTGTGAAACTTGTTTAATACGAAGTTGTTACTACGTGTTTTACTGTTTTAACCTTTTTGACGCCGCGCCGGCGCCGTGTCAAACAGAAAAGTCATCCAGACGCCACGTCACCGAAGTGTCAAAACTGAAATTGAACTTTATGCATATGCATGTAGGTCTATGTTGCTCTGTGGTCTATAACCGTTTATTCGGTCTTTAGCGTTGAACGTACGGTCCGTATATATAGGTAATTGGCGTCCAAAAGGTTTACCTTAGGAAGGTTCGACACAAAATGGCAAGGAATTATGGGGTATGCAATATCTGACCAAAATGTGTGTTCTGGCGTATAAAAAATATTTCGCATCCACTGACTTTATTCCTTTCTTGATAATTTTCTAAATAAATTGAGTGTGTAACATATTAAGATCTTTATTGAACGTTTTCATTTCAGGTGGACAACATAATCCTGAGGGCGAACAAGATGCCTAACAACGGGAAACTCGGAGACTACACGATCAACGGCAGGACGAGGGTAAATATATCAGATTTATAGCGTCGTCGACACTATTTACTGATCAAACGTTAACCTTATCGAAACGATATAAGGTCTACAAATAGTAAAACACATTCACCAAATTCACATTCAAGCGCATGTTGCGCAAGTATTTCCTTGACAAACTTTCTTCTTCGTCAACTTAGTGATTCACACTAGGTATATAAATATGAATCTATGTATGTATGTATGTTTATTTGTATTTAGTATATGTGTAAGCTGTAAGTTTATCAATATAGTTTATATTCATTTAGTTTTGTTTTGGTTACAAATTCATTTACTTTAAAAGTCACTGCTACTTAATCTTTCTGGTTTAACCCATTGGTTGACTGGTAGAGAATGCCTTAAGACATTAAGTCCGCCTTTTGTACCTTCATGTATTGTGCAATAAAGTTTAAATAAATAAAAGTGTCTGTTAGCGCCTATTTTACTCGGCTTTTTGATATATCGGTGCGCAAATGGACAGCATAATATGGCTCGTCATCCATTTAAATACGATTTTCTTTTACATGCGATTCGACGGTTTTTAGTAAAGGCTGTGTTGCCAGATCGTACCTTTTAGTACGATTTTACGTACTTTTTGAACAGCATACGTACTTAAAACGTACTTCGCCCAAAACCGTACTAAAATCGTACTTTTTGGCTAAACCGCACATTTTGAGTACGATTTTACGTGCTTTTCGTATGAGCGGTTCAAAAATATGCTAAAATGGCGTAGAAATAATAGTGACAGACCAAAAAAGTACGATTTATTTGCGTAAATATTTGTGACTTTTTTTGTTTTGGTATTTTCGTACATTACTATTTTGCGTAAAAATGTAGTTTTTTGTGGATTATCAGTTTTAAAAAAAATCACCCGTTTCTAAAACACTTCTGCTGTTTATATTGTTTTTTGGAACAAAAAATGAAATTGTACTTTTTTTGGTAAAATCGTACCTTTTTTAGAACGGGGTCGTATTTTAGATTTCAGTGCTCTGGCATCACTGAGTAAAGGATCCAGTTACGTTTAGTTGTTGCACATTATTGTTTTCATGCAGGTATTTAAAGTTATTTTGGATTAAGGGTAGGATGATCTAAGGTCAATGGCACCAAGATCATGGCTGACTGTTTATCATTATTTAATAATTATATGTAGGTAAAAAGGTACGTAGGTAAAAAGATTATAATGTAGCTCAAACCACAAATAGGTATCAAAAAGTGAAACAAGGTTAGATTTGTGACGATGTTAAAAATAAAATGCATGTATGTCAGTGATTTAGCATAAATGAAATGAATAGTGAATTTGTAGTCTTTCTTAAATTTCTTAGTCAACGGTGTATGTTGATTAAGAAATATGGAAAACTTCAGAACTTTGCTTGTTTTAACTTGTAACCTACATCTGTGTCATCAAAGAAAAAACATTAAGTAACTAGGAAAATCCCTGTGTAGCTTTAACAATAAAACGGTTCTTTGGCAGCGTTGTCGGATAGGGTAGATAAAAATCGATATCCGCATCTAACCCATGGCAACAAATCATTACGGGGTCCCCCACAAAAATGACCGTCTGTTTTCAATTTAAGTCATTTCAACAAATTTCCTTGCCGGTTTTTTTTTTAATAAATAATAAATAAATAATAATAAATAATAATAAATAAATAAATATTATAGAATTGTAGCGTTTTGTGCACGGTTCGTGTGTATTAAGTAGCTTAGTTGCTAATAAGCTAGATGGTGTAAGAGTTATGGGTAGAAATAAAACAATTGAATACCTATGAGTATTTAATTTTTTAAACACCTAATAACATTCTGGTACTAGACGTCTTTTAAAACCTATCCAAAGCAATACATACATAGCAGAGCAATGTTCAACAATAATTTTACTCGCACATGCCGTTTCTTAAGTTTCACTGCGAAAATCGGAACGAATTTATTACTATAGTAAAAAGCGAAACAATGCTACAATTATACATATAATTGCTTACCAGTATTGAATAGAAATAACTAAGTAGGTAATTAAGACAAGTATATCACCTCAGTGACCTAGCTGTTGTTCACTCTTGTCTAGTCGTGTTTATTCGTTTATCCTTATGGATGAAATTTGTATTGTGTCACTCTCGCACTGTTTTTATGTGATTTGTCTATCTGTAGGTACACAGCGAATAGCGATAAACGGCAAAACGATCAAAATACTCTTGAAAATAAACAACTTATACTCGAAGTTGTCCAACCAATATCCACCTAAAACCACACACATTCTTTAGAAATACGCACTTGAAATATCCACTCTCAGTCTCGTATCATTATCTTTCCATCAAGTTATCGCATTAGAATGGCTTTTTCGCGATAATAACCAAAATAAAGCAGACGCATGCGCGCTTAGGGTTTGCGTACGTGACATCGGGCATGGCCGCCGTTCGGGGTGGTGGGGGACATTGTAAACACGGCGCTGCCGTGCCGAGTCCAATGTGTAGTAACTACCTTCGAAAACTATGCATTCTGAACCTTATGCTGTGAGAACAAGGTATAAAATTAAATGCGTTTCAAATGTACTAACAGCAAATATTCTTATAGTCCTAGTGAGCGAATCCCACGCGGCGCTGTTTACAAACTTAGCTTACGTTACATCCATTATACATAGACATCCGTTTACTCGCAAAAGTCGCAAATTCGTGTGTATGTCAAACGGACATGCCTCCTGTCAAATGTCAAAATGGTTCGAGATTTGTAATATTGACATTTTCGGCGGGTTTTTATTTTAGGCCCTAAAATTGTACACTAAGACGTCTTTTATTCGTGTTTACCATTCGGTGGAATGTATTAGGTAATCCAGATAAAAATGCGAATCTAATCATAAAATATAGCCCTAATAACATTCCACTTACAATCTTGTAATTTTAGCAATACATATTTCTGTCGATTAATTTCACAGTCACTTATGCCTACCTACTCAGAATGTGTTAACACAAATGTAATCTTTATTCCGTTTTGGTACCTACGTGCAATTTTGTAGCTGAATATTCATATCTTATTCTGACACCAGCTGACTTCTCAGGCGTTTGGCGCCGCCATTAAAAACAGAAAAAAAAATTTGGCGCGTGCTGTGGTCTGCGTTCCATTTCAAAGAGCATTCGTTGTCGTCGACCGGAAACAACGTTGAGGCAGGTCACGGACGAAGGTCCTTGTAAGTAAACAGCCTCCGATTTAAAAATAATTATACTGATACGAGTAACTGGCATGCGATAAATCTTATGACGGTTAGTGTAGGTCATGTTTTAAGCCCCCACAGTCTCCACACTCGTGCGCGAATCGCGGCGCGAGTTCGCAGATCTGCCTGGAGGGGGCTTTATGTGTAGCTTATTTTATATGCGCTCCAGATTTTATATTGTTAGTGGTTTATGGTTTTAAAACACTAGATGAAAGTTTCACAGTTGGAATATCTTGAGGTTCCTTCATTAGATACACCTATGTCACCTATGCATGTATAGCAATTTACTTGTCAACGTCGCGTCGTCCACGTGTCCACGATGGTACAATCAAATGCAGATAAAACTAAGGCCAGGATTACACTCGTAAGTTTTACTTACGTAAGTAGGGACAAAGCTATTTGCTAGAATGAGATAACGATATTCATATCTCATTCTGTAGTATAGCTGTGTCCCTACTTACGTAAGTAAAACCTACGAGTGTAATCCTGGCCTAACATTAAAAAATTTAACAGACGCGTATCGCACTCTATTGTGTCACTCTATCTGTAAGTACTCCTTGTTGACTAGGGGATTTTTGAATGTCGATCGCTAGATTTCGTCACTCGAAAATCGGTGGAAAACGAAGAAATGCTAATTTTTGAAATACGAGCGATAGAAATTCTGAGTCTAGTGGTGTTGACCACTCGTTTTCAATTCAATTAGTAGAATTTATATGCCTAGTAGTGGAGACATTATTGAACGAAATACACGAAATCGAGCAGTTGAAATAAAAAAATCGGCCCCCAGTCCACACAAATAGTGTGCGACCGAAATTTCGGTTACGGCATAAAAATCATGTTTTGGCTGAAGGTTCGGTTTCTGCCAAAAAACTGCGGAAACTTTCGTCCGCGCTTAAACTATATTTTCGCTAGTGTCAGTCCGAAGTAATTTTTTCGGTTCCGTTAGTATTCGGCCGAAGATTTCATGATTTTCATGTTTCGGCCGAAGGTTCAGTTTCGGCCGAAACTAGAGCAAACGGAACCTTCGGGTTCGGCTTCGACCAAAAATCCAGTTTCGGACGGACACCTTAAATAACCGTCAGTCGGTTTCAATCTTGACATAACATCATGTAATTGTATGAGCCAATCACTTGATGATGATGATGTATTCCTGTTATCCCTCATTAGGGAGATAGGGCTCGCAGAAGAATCCTCCATTTATCACGATCTTGAGCGGCTACTTCCAGCTCTTTCCAGTCGAGTCCAGTTGAGCCAGCATATTTCTCATCTCAACTGAACGCCTCCATGTAGTACACGGCCTCCCCGACCGTCTACTGCCAGCCTACTTATATGCTACAAAGTTACGTGACACCGATCGCGGCACGTTAGTTTTGGAATAGGTACGAGTATAAACATCTTGTCAACGTTCAAGGACAGCGTACCTACGTGATGCCACACTCGTATACGAAATTTCGTATAATGTAGGTAGGTAGGTACTACGTTCCTTTCCGATATACATTAGTTTCCGTGTGTGTTCTACATTTATTACACGTAATCTTAGTCCTTCAGTGGCATTTTAGTATAGAATAAAGATGTTAAATTGGATGAGTATTAAATATCCCACAAAAATGCCGCTTACTTATGTAAAAAAAATTAATAGGTTAGGTGGACCGCTTAGAAGAGCTTGCGTTGTCGAGCGTAACTCCATGCTTGAAATTGCGCTTGGCATATGGAGTAGCGCGCGACAACGCAAGTCATGCTAATCGGTCTTGAAATGCTAGAAATTTAGAAGTATTAAAATATCAACGTTAGCTAAGCGATACTATCTAGAATGCTCCATTCACTGAAAAAAAATATTAGCCGAACTCATAAAATAATTCAAAAAATCGGCTAAGTGCGAGTCGGACTCGCGCACGAAGGGTTCCGTTCCATTACGCAAAAACGGCAAAAAATATCACGTTTATTGTATGGGAGCCCCACTTAAATATCTATTTTATTCTGTTTTTAGTAATTGTTGTTATAGCGGCAACAGAAATACATCATCTGTGAAAATTTCAACTGTCTAGCTGTCACGGTTCATGAGATACAGCCTGGTGACAGACAGCGGAGTCTTAGTAGTAGGGTCCCCTTTTTACACCCTAAAAACATCTGTCATCACTATCAATATCCTAAAACTGATTTTGTTGTTACAAACCGATCTGTTGGCCGGTTACACCGGCCATAGTCCTATTTTTTGTGTAGATAAGTAGTAATAAAACATTTTGTAACTGTTCTTTAAACATATTTTCTTTCAGTGTTTACAGCCGACAAAATGGTACCTATTGCTTCCGCCACAAATGCTTTCTCGTCCTACAAACCTTCACGGCCAAGCCCTAAAGGGCAAGCCTACGTGACACCGCACTTGTAAAGGCATTATCTGCGGTTACACCTAGCTACCACGCTAAATTACGTTAGGCGTTAGGTACTTCCTGGTATCTCAAATAGTAGACTAATGATTGTAAATTACTACGGTTTTATCACTTTGTCGGTATTCGAAGTGTAATGATGTAATCGTTTAAAATCCATTGAGAGACGATTAAGTATAATGGTCATTATGTTAGTGGTCGGTCCCTTTTGTGTTACATATGAAAAACATGTTTTAAATAATATTGATTGATTGCCGAATACCATTTCAAATTACTTAATTGATTTCCCTGGGGGCTAGCCAAAATGCTAATCGTATGCGCCGTACTAATATGAAAGAGTGATAGAGTGACATTAGCGTTTCGTTCGCTACGGCGCAAACGATTGGCATCTTGGCTAGCCCCCCTGTTATCTACCTAATATTTATCGTTCATTTAAATGGCGTTTAATGTTTATTTTTACGACTACTACATGATACAAGGGCCTGACACTCTTTGAAAGATAAAGATAGTCTTATTGCGATTCCTATAAGAGGAAAGAGAAAATAGTGCCATGCTTTGTCCTTATCACCGACCGGGTGTTATACCTATGTCCTTCCCTAGGACTCAAACTATGTCCATACCTAATTCCATCTTAATCGGTTCAGCGGTTATTAATTCCCCATATAAATTTCCACCCTCCTTTTCATCCCCTTAAGGGGTGAGTTCCGGAATAAAAAGTATCCTATGTCCTTCCCCGGGACGCAAACTTAAAAAAAAATCCACCAATACCAAATTTCAACAAAATCGGTTCAGCGGTTTAAGCGTGAAGATGTAACAGACAGACAGACACACTTTCGCATTTATAATATTATAATGTGGATATTATGGATTTCCAAATTTTATTAAAAACAGAAAAATAGGTATCAGAACTGTAGAATCTAATCTAAATAGGTACCCTTTGACACGTAAATCCCTGTACGAACTCTGTGATAAAACAACATAACCTAATTGTTTTTGTGGTTTTTGATGATCGGACACTCTTAACACCGGATTATCCTCGGACACGTGTTCCACGTGTAGTGATGGGCAGCGGTAACATTCCCGCTACCAGTAAGTTTCCATTTGGGAATGTTACTAGTAAGTTACCAATGTTACCAGTAACATTCCCAAAAGCCGGTAACATACGAAACTGATGATAGTGATGACTTATATGAGATAAAATAAGGTTCAAAACTTATTTTTTTAGTACAACTTACTCAAAAATATGTCCCATAGTTCTTAATTCGCTGACATAAGAGCTATGGGATCAATTTTATAAATTTGGTATACAGATAGTGAGTACCGGGGAAGGACATAGGATACTTTTTATCCCAGAACACTCCTTAAGGGGAAGTTAGGGGAGTTGACATTTGTATGGGGAATCAATAACCGGTGAACCGATTTAGATGAAGTTTGGTATGGAGATAATTTAAGTCCTAGGGAAGAACATAGGATAGATATTCGCGAGCTTGGTTTCCGCAACTAGACGTCTTACTATTGCGCCTATTTTGCGTGAGGAACATAGGATAGGTTTTACCCTAGAAATCAACCCTAAAGGGGGTGAAAAGGGGAGTGGAAATTTGTATGGAACCCAATAAAACCGATTTAGATGAAATTTGATATGGAGATAGTCTTAATTGTTGGGGAGGATGTAGAGTAGTTTTTATTCCCGAAGACATCCTGTTCTCTTCTCCACTCTTCTAACACTCACTCAAAGTGCCGCTGGTAATGTATGATGGAGGCAGCTCAAGACCTGGAACACCTGAAGTGCTCCTGGGTGCAACGGGTCAGGGGTAACAATCGCTCAACGTGCTGCTGGTACTATACGATGGATAAAGCTCAAGACAATGTGGAGTGCTACTGGGCGCAAAGGGTCAGGGGTAACACTCGCTCAACGTGACGATGTTTGTATATGATGAGGAAAGCTCAAGACCTGGAACACCTGGAGTGCTGCTGGGTGCAACGGATCAGGGGTAACACTCGCACAACGTACCGCTAGTAGTGTATTATGGAAAAAGCTCAAGATCTGGAACACCTGGAGTGCTGCTGGGTACAAAAGGTTAGGGGTAACACTCGCTCAACGTGTCGTTGGTAGTGTATGATGGAGATAGCTCAAGACCTAAACCCCTGGAGTGCTGCTGGATGTATCTGATGAGGGTAAAATTCCTTTAATCTGAAGTTGGTAGAGTATGCTGTAGGCAGGTTAAGTTCTCCAAGACCTGGAACACCTGGAGGTCTGCCAGATGAAGCAGGCGTCTGACCAGAGCTACCACACGCTTAACGTGCAGTAGATACTGTTTGCAGACGAAGTCGCGGGCAAAAGCTAGTATTTTATAGGAAACTGTGATCATTATTTATTATCCCTTTACTACTACTACTCTAATTTCAAATTCGATTAATTAATATAAAATCGAAATGTTTCCACTTGAAACGTTATACAAAACTTTGCCCGCGGCTTCGCCCGCGTGATTTATAAATCTATGTCGTTTTGTCTGATGTACAGGGTGCAGGGGAGGCAGGGGAAGGAGAAAATATGGTTTTATAACGACTTACAAAAGATGGTTTATATGGTTCGTAGGTAGAATACATATATATGTACTTACGATGTTTTTTGCATTTTACTTAGAATGGAAACCTAAACTTATAAGAAGCAAAATCCGTAATGAGTACATTCAAGGTGCTACCTTCTTGTAGCACCTTGAATGTACTCATTACGGATGCAGGAAGTTTCCCGATGACTTACTCCTCCCGCCCCGTCCATCCCGCCGCGCCGCCCGCACTCGCCTAGGTACCGATTGACGACGATCGAGATGGCACCAAATACAAATTTAAAAATCTATTAGGATAACGCGGGTCTCCATACCTCAAAAGCAAAATTAGAACCCTTATAGGATCACGTGTGGCTGTCTGTCGGTCCGTCTGTTACAACCGATTTGCTCCGAAACTACAGGACCGTTTGAATTGCAATTTGGCACAAATACGAGTACTTTCAAGAATTTTTATGAGCACATTATTCAATTTCAAAATCGATGCGATTTTCGTAATTAACGTCCCAAAAAACCATAAAAACGACACCTATATTGATATTTAGACATTTCAACCCCATTGCACCCTAACAGGGGAGATGGTTTTTTCACGTCCGTCACGTTGGATTTTAAAATCGTTCTTGTTTTCCTAATTAGCGACCCGATAAACCATAGAAACAATACCCATGTTGATTTTCAGACTTTGTTACCATATTTGCATAAAAACCTGTAACACGTGTTTATTCATTTATCGTTAGGAATACTCCTGTGAAGTTTCGAATATAATAGTCTAACTAATCTTGTTTCCCCATACAAACTTTGAACCCCCATTTAACCCCCTTGGGGGGTGAATTTTGAAAAAATATTTCTCAGTGCACCCCTAGAGCTTATAAAAAACCTACGTGCCAAATTTGGAATCTCTAGAACCAGCGGTTTGGGTTGTGTGTTGATATGTCAGTCAGGCAGTCAGTCAGTCAGTCAGTCAGTTTCTTCTTTTATATATTTAGATGTTGATTGGTTTATTCTAATAATTAAACTGATTTATACACATATTTTCTTTTACTTTATACAGTTAAGCATTATTTTAATCATTATTTCCAGATAGTAATGTTCCCAGTAACTTTGGAAAAATACCTGGTAATATTGGGAATGTTACCGGTAACATTGGGAATTTACTCTCTCAGAGATTCCTTGACTGTTTTATGACTGTAAATAATAGCATTATTATTTACTTAAGTATTTAACACGAAAAAAGCATATACAATTCTAATAATTTTTTCAAAGTTACTCAATGTTACCGATCTGGGTAATGTTACTGGTAGCATTACCGGGAATATTCCCACTTTAGAGTAAGTTACTGGTAACGACCCATCACTATCCACGTGCAATTGTCATGGCGAAATCTATTTCAATTATTCGTTAGAAACCAAAAGGACTTATTTAACCTATGATAAGACGCTCTTATGACTTTTTACTGATAGAAGACTTTTTACAAAACGACGTATGTGCATTGACCTAGAAATACCTTTAGGTCGTTTTAGAAATAAACAGTTTTGTATCTGTGGGTGGTCTATTACATATCAATGACACAGCTGCTGAGGTTATAAATGTCGATAACTTGCGATAATAGCTCTTGTGATTTAATGGTTTAGTTTGAAAATGGTTTGCAGATGATCGGTGTATAGTATTGTTAGCTTGTGGATTAGTTTTAGTTAGAACTGATTGGTGATCGAATCGATGAACTTTCTATTATCTATTGTGTTTCGTGGATTGTGTTATGCAAATACATATCTGAATGTGAACATCTAATCATGTTAATGAACTAGTATCTCGTAGGGCGTGGTTCATCTTATGTATTCAGCCATCCATATCGATGTTCATGATCATTTGCTTATAAATACAACTCAATGAGATGGAACACACATGTTTGGGCTTTACATAAACCCTTATCTTTAAGTAAGTACTTTTTCCGATGATATGTCATATGTCCTTCCCCAGGACTCTATCTCTATGCCAAATTTCATCAAAATCGGTTTAGCTCATAGCTATAAGCTTCGTGTTCCTATCGATGAGGGGCCAATAGATGGAGCTATTAGCTAGGTGCACGACAGGTGCTGCCCTCATTTTGTGAGTTTTTCCAATACGTTAAATATTATGGAGTAAAATATCAAAGCTGCCGCTAGCATTTATGTGCGACAGTGGCGTCATTCCATAAGATTACGTGTTTGTGACAATCAGCGCCACTTCTCCCTCCTCCTTCGCACCATGCCAATACGTTTCTGCGTTTATTGAACAGCTATATAGTAATGTTTATTATGTTTGTCTCCAGGGGATGGTGGCATGCTACCCCGGCTCGGGCACGCACTACGTCAAACACGTGGACAACCCCAACAAAGATGGCCGCTGCATCACCGCCATATACTACCTGAATCTCAACTGGGACAAGGAGCGCTGCGGCGGCCTGCTCAGGTAAGTCAACCTTATAACTTGTCTCCAGCGGTGGCTACCCAGGCTCGGGCATGCACTACGTCAAACACGCGGACTACACGAACAAAGATGGCCGCTGCATCACGCCATATACTACCTGAATCAGTGAATCTCAACTGGGATAAGGTGCGGCGGCTTGCTCAGGTAGGTATTTAAATAGTCCAAAGTTACATCAAATACGTGGACAACTCCAGACACCTTGGACAAGGAAAGCTGCGGCTTGCTCAGGTGGGGAGTCAACCTTATAACGCGTGCATGTGATTTTCGTTACATTGCGGTATTTGATCGAACGACTGAATTCATTGTACTCTGTAGTTAGCAATGTATCAAATATAGGGAGCATGTATGAACTATAGGGGGCAGCATAGGATCCGTCAGATTTTTCGCACGAGGCGTAAATGTGAAGTTTATGCTTCCGATGTAGCCCACAAGATGGCAGTACCTACTATGCACAAGAAAACGTACGAGAACGGTAGACGGCGCTTGCTTTGGCAATTTTGGCATACATGTTTATGTTTCCGATTCAGGCCACTAGATGGCAGACCCTCCAACGCGCACGGTCCCTATATAAATGGGGCTTTAGTACCTATTTTGAAAACACTTTGTTATTATGCTTTTCAGGGTGTTTCCCGAAGGTCTGGACGAGGTAGCGAACATCAAGCCGCTGTTCGACCGAATGGTGTTCTTCTGGTCGGATCGAAGGAATCCTCACGAAGTTCAACCCGCCTATGAAACTAGGTAAGGACTTTTTTTTAGCAATCCCATCATTCCATGCAAATAAAGTGGGCGCCCGCTTTTCCATACAAACGTATTCCTCCTTGGATATTGGGCGTTATGGAAAACATTATTACTCATTTTTTTGTAGTAACCATAGCTATGTTTCGTATATTATATTATTTATATTAATCGTTTGACTATTTTAGATTTTTAGTAAAACTTTGTTCACGGAGCAGGAGCACTTATGGATCCCATATCGATCCACTTCAGTCTTGGAAATCCGTTAAATGCATGATTTTATTATTATAAGAGTTAGGATCAGAGAACAAATTCCATGCAAATTTTTAAAAGCCACTCAAAAAAATGGGGATTACGTTTGACTGGAGAAGCGGTCCCGTGGCGTCGTCTCCTTTCATCTTACTCATAAGTACCTATACTTTTACTTGAAACCAAAGATAGATATAACTCCGCAATAGATGGATACAGTCTAAGGAAAAAACGTGCCTCGAAAATCAAGAAAATTTGATTCTTGTTCAGAGGGCGCTACTAGCTTTGGCCAACTGTCGTATAGATGGCGTTGACGGTTTCGTTTGTTATTTAACAATTTTAACGCATATCAGTGAAAGATCATGGGTCAAAATCATAAAAATAATTAATGCAAATAAAAAAGAACATTTATTTATATCTAAATACATTTTATCGTTTTTTTAAAAATATTTATTTTTAGTTTTAAAGTGTGTCGACAGATGGCAGTGAATTTACTGGGGTTACAAAATTTACTATGACAGTACCGCTCTAGTATAAGTTACTCTATGCTTGAAACCATAATGCCATAACTTGATTTTTTTATATTTCAGATACGCCATCACGCTGTGGTACTTCGATGCCAAAGAGCGGGCTGAAGCTTTAAAGCGACATCGCCGTAAGTTAAAATTACAAGCTTTTGTTTAACTTGCCCTGTTAGTATGTATGTTGGTGAGTTAGTTAGTCTGAGTCAAATTTTGGAAGCTAAATTTGAACTACTTCCCGATTTCTACTCTGAAGAATTGTTTGACATGATGCCAACGGCCGCTTTCTATCACCGCACCGCTCGCCATCGGCAGGGTGTTCATCCTCACACCCTAGCACCTAAATGGTCGCGTACTGTGCGGTTTAAGAGGAATTTCCTCCCGCGTACGCTTCGGCTGTGGAATGAGCTCCCTGCCGAGGTTTTCCCGAGGGGCTACAGTATGGGGTTCTTCAAAAAAGAGGAGTGTACAGGTTTTTAAAGGGTCGGCAACGCGCGTGTAATATCTCTGGTGTTGCAGGCGTTCATAGGCTACGGTAACTGCTTACCATCAGGCGGGCCGTATGCTTGATTGCCACCGACGTGGTATAAAAAAAAAAAAAAAATCCGATTGAGCTAAAATTTGGATATGTACATTTGGAAGTCGGGTGACAATGCAATATTATGATACCATCGAGCTGATCTGATGATGGAGACAGGAGGTGGCCATAGGAACTCTGCGATGAAACAATGCAACCTAATTGTGTTTGGGGTTTTTAGAATTGTCTCGATGAGTATTATTTATGCTATTCATCAACTACAATAAAAAAAACCGGCCAAGTGCGAGCTGGACTCGCGAACGAAGGGTTCTGTACCATTACGCAAAAACGGCAAAAAAAAACACGTTTTTTGTATGGGAGCCCCACTTATTTCATTTTTTTGTTTTTAGTATTTGCTGTTATAGCGGCAACATAGAAACATCACCCGGGGGATCTGTGAAAATTTCAACTGTCTAGCTACCGCGGTTCATGAGATTACAGCCTGGTGACAGACGGACGGATGGACAGCGGAGTCCCGGTAATAGGGTCCCGTTTTTACCCTTTGGGTCGGAACCCTAAAAAGCAGGGAACAAGGCCGTCAGGCCCTGAAACTAGATGAGATGTAATTTTTTTTGGAAATTATGTTCTAGATGCTAGTCTTTTAAGTCACTGTCATATTCTTTTTATTTTTTACCATGGAGACTGTATAAAGGAGCCAAATCTCTATGTATGAAAAGTGTCCTTCAAAAAACAGTAATTAGGCGGCGCCACCATACACCGAAATATTACCAAAACAACCTATAGTCATACTTGTTATGGCCATTTTTTGCCCGGATGCTGCACTTCATGATAAAAGCAAGCCGCTTTGCACAGTGCTAGTAGGGACCAAACTGAGTGATTTGACCCGCAGCAGCGCAAGTTTCACCCCTTAGGAACAGAGATGGCGCCACTTCTTTAAAAATATTTCAAAAAATTCTACAAGCTAAACCAATGAACCGATTTAAATGTTTAATATCTCAAATGAAAGCTCATTATATACATTACTTTCAAAAAAATACTAAAAAAATATATACTGATTACTTTCGACAAAAAACGGCATCTTAAGTTTTTTTTTTACTCGATTGATATTTTTTACTTGGTTTCTCAAAAAAAATGTATGAAACATGAATAGCTTAATGCATGTATATATAACTGAATAAATAACAAGTATTATAAAAAAAACCCGACACCGATACCTCTCACACTTCACGAAATATAAAAGTTTGAATGTGAGTGTAAATTTCTTCAAAATATATTTCAAAAAATTCTACAAGCTTAACTATTTGACCGATTTCAATGTTTAATATCTCGAATAAAAGCTCATTATATACATTACTTATAAAAAATACTCATAAAACATATACTGAACCCTTTTGGCAAAAAAGGGCATCTTAAGTTTTTTTTCTTACTCGATTGATAGTTTTTACTTGATTTCTTTAAAAAAATATTATTGAACATGAATAGTTTAATAAATATATATATAGTACTGAGTATATAAAAGTATTACAAAAAAACCCGACACCGATACCTTTCATTCTTCACGAAATATTTAAGTTCAATTATGCACGTTCTTACAAATAAATCCTTTAAAAGAAATCTTCAACCGCAGTAAGTGCATTGATTTGAATATGAAATGTGTCATATGAAAATAAATCACCCAATTTATTTTAATAAATAAAAAATTTATAAATAAAAACTGAATAAAGTTTTTTCCTGGTGGTGAATTACAAAAAATATATAACAAATCTAAAATTAGGAATTATTTTTATTTAAAGTGACTACATTTGTAAACAAAAAACTTAAATGTCCTCTTCAGGTTCATATTAAATTTCATATTTATTTATTGCAACCATGGTTTTATAGGTATTACAAATTCTTGGCAGTTCCACATGGACCCCGTGGGGGCATAGCAATATTACATGCATACTTAGGATCTAATCTTAAATCTATGTGTATAATATAAAAGTAGGTCAATTTAGTAGTTTTTATACATATAAGCCGAATTGAATCAGATAATTGTCAGATAATTGTCAGTGTATTAAATACAAAAATAAACGGCCAACTAATTATTATTAGGTGATGTCAAATTATATGGTTCACCGGTAGATGTAAAACTGAAAAAGAAAAGTCGTTTTGAAGTACTCGTACCATTCCAATACTACAAAATCACTGATCATACATGAACTGGTTGCTGTAGATTACTGTTGAATTATTTACCATTAAACCTATAATTTTGTGCCAGACCTATAATTAGTGGTCAGCATGCAAAATAACCCTGGATTGAAAATTACATTAACCAACTTTTGATTTGTACAGCCACATTTGCATGATTTACACTGGGCTGTGCATGGCCAGCTGACGCGACGACACCCACAATGCATAGTTTCGCAGCCAGATTTGCAGCCACAATGGTCCAAGAGGCTTAATTGAGACCAAATCGCTGTAACTGCCGACCATTCCGGAGTCCAACTCTCTTTTTCCTCAGTCCATCCCCGAAAAGATGTACATGGTATGGAAACTTCTGGTTTCAGAGCGTTTCCCCATATATGGCCCTCTTGGTAAGCTGCTCGAAGTGCATGCTGATGTAGGTTGGCAGGTTCTAATTTCTCGGCCAAATCAGATTTGTTCCCTGAACGACGCCCTCCATTGACTGACAACGAAGGTGGACAAATTTGGTTTTCGTACTGGAAGAATTCGTTCAGATCAAGCTGCCTTTCTCTGGCCACTATAAAAAGACGGGAAAATAGGAGTATGTCAACTTTTAAGTTTTGATTTTGTCAGTTGTCAGGTGTGTAACTACATATTTTAATTTTAGTATAAAGTTACCTGTAGATTTGTGTTATTGTTTGGCCAAACGGAACACATAAACGTAAATGAAGTTCACAAATATTTGTTTGCTTCAAAAAACAAGCTTGTGATAAGCCTGCCACCTACATCAGCTGCTCTCTATAAACATGCACTTCGAGCGGCTTACCAAGCGGGCCTTATATGGGCAAACGCTATGAAACCAGAAGTTTCCATACCATGTCCATCTTCTTGGGGATGGACTGAGGAAAAAGAGAGTTGGACTCCGGAATGGTCGGCAGTTACAGCGATTTGGTCGCAATTAAGCCTCTTGGACCATTGTGGCTGCAAATCTGGCTGCAAAACTATGCGTTGTGAGTGTCGTCGCGTCAGCTTACCATGCACAGCCCAGTGTAAATCATGCAAAGGTGGCTGTACAAATCAAAAGTAAGTTAATGTAATTTTCAATCCAGAGTTATTTTGCATGCTGACCACTGATTATAGGTCTGGCACAAAATTATAGGTTTAATGGTAATCAACTAGGCACAAAAATAATTCAACAGTAAATCTACAGGCACAAAAATTATCCAACAGTAATCTACAGCAACCAGTTCATGTATGATCGGTGATTTTGTAGTATTGAAATGGTACGAGTACTTCTCAAAACGACTTTTTTTTTTCAGTTCTACATCTACCGGTGAACCGGAAGAGGACATTTAAGTTTTTTGTTTACAAATGTAGTCACTTTAAATAAAAATAATTCCTAATTTTAGATTTGTTATATTTTTTTGTAATTCAGCACCAGGAAAAAACTTTATTCAGTTTTTATTTATTAATTTTTTTATTTATTAAAATAAATTGGGTGATTTCTTTTCATATGAAACATTTCATATTAAAATCAGTGCACTTACTGCGGTTGAAGATTTCTTTTAAAGAATTTATTTGTAAGAACGTGCATAATTGAACTTAAATATTTTGCGAAGAATGAAAGGTATCGGTGTCGGGTTTTTTTGTAATACTTTTATATACTCAGTACTATATATATATTTATTAAACTATTCATGTTCCATAATTTTTTTTTATGAAATCAAGTAAAAACTATCAATCGAGTAAGAAAAAAAACTTAAGATGCCGTTTTTTGCCAAAAGTATTCAGTATATGTTTTTTGAATATTTTTTTATAAGTAGTATATATAATGAGCTTTTATTTTAGATATTAAACATTAAAATCGGTCGAATAGTTTAGCTTGTAGAATTATTTGGAATATATCTTGAAGAAATTTACACTCACATTCAAACTTTCATATTTCGAGAAGTATGAGAGATATCGGTGTCGGGTTTTTTTCTATAATACTTGATATTTATTCAGTAATATATACATGCATTAAACTATTCATATTCCATACAATTTTTTTGAGAAATCAAGTAAAAACTATCAATCGAGTAAAAAAACAAACTTAAAATTCCCGTTTTTATCAAAAGTATTGAGTATATATTTTTGAGTATTTTTTTAAAAGTAATGTATATAATGCGCTTTCATTTGAGATATTAAACATTTAAATCGGTTCATTGGTTTAGCTTGTAGAATTTTTGAAATATTTTTTAAAGAAGTGGCGCCATCTCTGTTCCTAAGGGGTGAAACTGCCGCTGCTGCGGGTCAAATCGCTCAGTTTGGTCCCTACTATCACTGTGCAAAGCGGCTTGCTTTTATCATGAAGTGCAGCATTTTGTTCATAACAAGTATGACTACTACGTAATTTGGTCGGGTTATTTGTTGCCTTATATGGTTCATGTTATACTCATGGCCCAGAGCGTAACTAGCGCCACCGGAGAGATTAGGAACTATTATTTAAAGCTTAACGCGGTCACTTTTACAACAATTCTGCCATAAGAGATTGCGATCCTTTCTATACCATCCATATTTTTTACATTTATGGCCTGTCATATTTTCTTTTTTTTTACATTTATGGCTGTCATATTTTCATCGAGGAGCGTTTTTCACATTTTAAATTTCCATATTTTTGTTTCAGAAAACCACGAGCCGAATTCGAGCCAGTGATATTCGGACCCGCGCTCGTGCAGAGCGAGCCAGACCTTCCGCCCTCCGGTGGCGCGTTTGACACTTCGCTGACCTGACCAAGCGAGAGATGACTTAAGACCTAGACCTACATGCAGGGATTTTTCTATTCTAATGACGTTATTCACAAATGCTTGTCAAGTCTAACAAGCCCTTGATAATCTTGTCCTTATCTGTCATTATGACATTTGTGTTTGTTAGAAAGAGACAAAAATAACAGAGGTTTTATGCATAGTTTTATGAATAATCACGAATTCATTGTACGATTAATTATTTTGTTTGGTATTTTTGTACCACATTTAGGATCTTGTTGTGTAGTAAGGCGTGTTACGTTTCATCTGTGATCCCCTTAAACTCCTTAAAGTATTAATTATTATTGCTTTGGCTCATAATCAGAATTAGATAAGAGCACATTATAGCATACTTAAATCTAAAAGTTTTTATGAGTTACAATTTCATTTATTTTCTTTACTCTTACGCCTATGTCCATTCTATATTTTCTTCTTTCATATTTATTTTTACGCCTGGCTAAATATGTAGTTACTATAATATTAAGTTCTTTCATTTAGCCTTATCTAATTCTGAGTAGGTAGTAACCACCGCTAAAAATCTATTTTTATTTATTATCTAAACTAAATAGATAACAACCATCCAGTTTCAGCACCGAAACCATACACTTTTTCGTCTGATACAAACGCAGCCCTGCTAGATAGTATAATAAATTTTTATAAATCATCACTGCTTTATTTAAATACGCATAGTTAACAAATCTACCATTTAGAATGCGAAGGATATCCGTGGATATCTTTTACGCATACGTGACCTTTGTGCTACGTACACATAGGATTACAAGTTAAAGACAAAATAAAAACGCCTCAGAAACGTCATATGACAAAAATTCGCTAGTGATGTGGCGATGTCATCGAATTAATCGATTCATAACGTTTGTTAAACAATTATGGGGATTCGATTCGTGATAAGATGAGGCATTTTTATTGCTTGAAATCAAAAAGTGTAACGTGATTATTTTACAAAACATGTACGATGGTAAGGAAAAGCAGTATATTTTGTAATACTATTACGTATAGTTTTAATATTAACTCTGTCAATGGGCAGAAAAGTCATATATTATTACCTAGCTTAGATGTAAGTAGTACTTTTTTGTCAATTTTGAGTGTTTTTAATTAAAGGCCTTAAAGTATTATTTTTTATTGAAAATGCATCTACTTCATTATTTTATTAACATCCGCTGGCATAATTTTACTTTGTAAATGTGCAATATACTTAAGTAAGAAAAAAGAAAAACAAATAGAAAACATATTACTTATCTGGGTATTGGCCACATATGAAAATGTGGTTACCTTCTTCTGTTTGTAGAATTTCAGCGGATACTATATGCCTAAGACTGAATTAAATTCTACCATTCAAATATTTAAAAGAATTGTCATTTGAATAGTTCTATTTAGGTATTTCTATTTTGTTCCTGTCAATATGGTACTCCTGAGGTTTCAATATACTTTTAGAGATAATAATATGTAGGTAAAGATTGCAGTTTTGAATGATATGTTACCTCATTAAAATAGTCACATATTGTCATATTCTTAATGTAAATAATTACAAAATGTAATATTAAAGTGAATAAACGTTAATACATCAATATATACACTTGTGTTAATTCCAAAACTTGTTGCAAATGGCCCGAGCCCATATAGTCCGATAAAATTAAAAAGTTTTTCTTTTGTATGTTCAGTTGTTATTATACATAATATATGTCGCAGCCAACTGGTTAAATTAGCCAGATAATTAGTTGGCTGAAGAACAACCAGCCAAGTCATTGAACGCAACGTTTAACCAGATGGCTAAACGTCGTATAGTCGTTTAGTTAATTTGGACATTGATGAATGTGATGGTCAGTTTTATTTCATTTCTATAATTTTTTAGGTTACATTTAAATCACGTGACCGAGTGAACCAGTCGTTTTCAAAGAGCTGACTTTCAATACGCCAAGTTGTTAAACGTTGTGATTTTCTATCGGCCTAGTCGATTAATTAGCTGGCTAACTAATACAGATGGCTGCAGCATATACATAACAAGCTTTCTAGTACATATACCGTGTGAAAGAGATAAAAGATGTTCTGGCGCGACTTGTTGCAGAGTTGGCGCCTTTCTGTAGTAACATATATAATAGATTTGTAGTAACATATTGATAAATTATCTTATAATAGGTATGATACCATCGATCGGAAGGTCCCTTATTAACCGACTTCCAAATCTCAAAAGAAGAAGGTTATCAATGAGGGCTACCGCGTTTAATTTCGCCGCTAGGGGCGCTAGTGTAGATAGAGGTCTTTCAAAATGTCAAATTCACTAGAAGTTTGGGGGGTTTCAAGCTTTTTTATCGGGAAAATTCCCGACTCCTTAAACATAATTGTGGTAAATCTTTGTCTATCTTTGATTAATCATGGTAAACAATAGATATAAGCTCAATAAATGTTAGTGGTTTAAAAAAAGTGTCAACTAAAATAAATGCAAAAAAAATGTTTGCAGCAAAATTTGTGAGCAAAGTTTGAACATGAACAAGTGGTTAAAAGCGACACCGATTGCCGCAATCTTCACATAGATAATACGATCCGGTTTTTTACATACTTATGCCTTGAACTTTTTCTTATTTTTCCCTGACCTCTTGAAATTCCCTGACTTTCCAAGACCATCATTTCCGTTCCTGACTTTCCAGAAAGTGGACACCCTGAATTTACAAGTAGGGACAGTCAACCCTATCCGCTATCATTCGTAGGATGCTGTTGGGACTGTCACGCACCCGGCGCACCAACCAGGGATGCTGCGCGTGCGTGCACGCATGGTAGTATAGAAACAGTCCACGCGCGCCGTCGCGAACATCCCTGATGCGCTACAGAAACGAGGGAGGAATAGTGTAGTGTATTTTTTTATTAGTTTTAATTTAAAACCAATTTTACATTACAAATAAAGTCATATCATCCCTTCATCCAAAGAAGAAGAAGAACACGTCACGTCACTGGAGGGTACATGAAGAATAATTTTTCTGTAGTTGGGAATCCGCTGCATTTTCATATGGTTTTTTAGAATTTTTCCGCTTTTTACAGTTTTTACACACAGTACCATTTTCCCATCTAAGTTTTCTTTTACGAAGTGAGTTGTTACTTTGTGTTGAATGATCTGAAATTTTTGAAGCTGCCGCCTGTAAGTCTGTATCTTGGGTAGAGATCTGTTCAGAGTCTTCAGTTTGTGTAGACTTCGTTCGGGTCTCATAATCCTGTGGCAGATTCTGTGTTGGAACCGCTGTAGTTATTAAATTCTTTTTTAGGCGGTCCGTTTTCAGAAAGTGCAAATCACAAAGGTAGTAACTTGAATATAGAAACTTAGCATCTTTATTCGCTAAATCATATCGCCCAGAAGCTATGACCCATTGTCTGCACCTGCAAAAAACAAAAATTATAATGAATAAAAATAAAACAAAACCACAAAAAAGTCCCCAATGTCACCTATATGTAGATTTTGGAATCGATATTCCAACTTCAAAATAAAGTAAGTTGCACATAAATATTTTGTTCTTTCTTTGTTTTGTTATTAGTAGGTATATCTTTTTTTATAAGATGCTAATCATTGAAATATATTACTCTTCAATATTTGAGACAAATTCCAAGGTTAGGTTAGGTAAAGGCACAAAATCAAAAAATCCCATAAAACGCTCGTCGCTCCGCTGACGTCTAGTCCGTGGCCTTACCT
This sequence comes from Cydia strobilella, assembly GCF_947568885.1. NCBI lineage: Eukaryota > Metazoa > Arthropoda > Insecta > Lepidoptera > Tortricidae > Cydia > Cydia strobilella. The sequence continues at coordinate 4,780,094 of NC_086056.1, forward strand.
CCGTAATCAAAGTTTCTGTGGCGTGATTAGTGTTAAGCTCCCTCCACACTAGTGCGCGAATCGCGCCGCGAAGCCGCGAACGCGAGTGTGGAGTCTAGTTCGCTAATCAGCGAAATCGACTCGACACTCGCGTTCGCGGCTTCGCGCCGCGTAATCTGGAGCGCGCTTTAAGCATTAGAGCGGTACTTTGTAACCCCAGTAAATTCACTGCCATCTGTCGACACACTTTAAAACTAAAAATATTTTTTTTTTAAAATACGATAAAATGTATTTAGATATGGATAAATGTTTTTTTTTTTATTTGCATTAATTATTTTTATGATTTTGACCCATGTTCTTTCACTGATATGCGTTAAAATTGTTAAATAACAAACAAAACCGTCAACGCCATCTATACGACAGTTGGCCAAAGCTAGTAGCGCCCTCTGAACGAGAATCAAATTTTCTTGATTTTCGAGGCACGTTTTTTCCTTAGACTGTATCCATCTATTACGGAGTTATATCTATCTTTGCTTTAAGTGTGAATTCATAAGCCGCTCTGGACTACGCGGCGTGAAGCCGCGAACGAGTGTGGAGGGCCCTATACATTTTGTATCATGTTCATACACTTCATAGTTAAGCAATGCGTTTTGGAACGCACTACGGTCACGTGACAGTCACGTGGCCGCCGCGCGACATGGATGGAATACACGCGAGTTCTCAATAAAATTATGTTATTATTTTATTTAATAATTGTCTAACACGATACACATTTACCACTAACTAAACGCAAGTAACAAAAATTGAACTGGCAGTAATCAAAGTGTAATTGGCCAGACGAAATAAATAATTGTACATTGTACCACCCATTAGAAATCCAATGTTAGTGTTTTGCTTACTTACCTATTTTCGTTTTTCGGGAAACGAAAAAAACTCCTTTCTTTATCCTTCGAAGTCGACAAGCATCCATACAAGGCACAATATGCGGGCATTTTGCGCGGCGGTGGCAATCGAACTGAAAGGTGATATTTATTCTGTCAGTTTTCAGTCAGACGTAAAGGAAGGGGTGCGGTAACTCATCATGGTGCGGGGTGGAGCGTCATCCGGTATGGAGTCCTGTTTTATTATCTGTGCATCTGTGCTTAAAAAGTGAAAAAACTGCAGAATACTAATCTGAAGGACGCTCCACACTCGTGCGCGAATAAGGCGCGAAGCCGCGAACGCAAGTGTGGAGTCTAGTTCGCTAATCAGCGAAATCGATTCTGGAGCGGGCTAGAAGAAAAAACAATTATACACACAACAACAAATTAATCTTAAATAATATCTGTAAAAAATTAAGTAGGTACTTAATGAGGGCTAACGCGTATGACTTCGCCGCTAGGGGCGCTAGTGTAGATGGTGGTCTTTTCCATAGTTCGAAATGTCACTTGTCACTTCAATGACTGACAGCTGTTCTTTAGTCTTTTGGACCACCATCAACAGAGGCGCCAACTGGTGAGCAAAAAAACGATAGCCCTCATTCGTTTCGACTTTTAGTAAAAAGCTCCTTTTTATCGGCAATGAATAATCATATAATCAACCATGCATCGCACAATATGTGACCATCTCGAATTGCGCCGCGAATCGAACTGACACTCCGCTCAAAGAGTATAATTATAACCCAAATATAACCACTACGTTTACTCCGCTGTTCGTTCTGGCAATTGTCCGTCACTCGGTGGCCGCGGGGAGGGGTAATTTATTTCGGTACGAAGTGTACGTGCAATTTTCTGTAATATCATAAATTCACTATGAAGTACTTATTCGGTGTCTATACCTATAGTACTGTACTCGCGATGCCATTAAACAAAAAAAAAAGCACTGTACTGTTTAAGTACTGTTGCACTGAGCTTGTCACTATTTGTCAACAGTGACATTTTTGGCGACATATTGTAGTTTTAATATCTTAGTAATTTTACAACATGAATAAAAATAGGATTATGAGCGTGGCAGAGGGCCCCTGGGGCAGAGCGACTATTTATTCAAATGAACCAATAGAAGAAAATAACACCCAGAAAGTCAAGGTATACCCACCTAACTTGTTATTCAAAGTTAAACTTTCAATCTTAATTATAGATAGGTACGTTGCGCTACCCCGATGATGTTAACTTATTGTTAACCGTTAATATGACTTTGAATTACTGATGATAGAATTGATAGATTATGTCTACAAAAGCAAAATGTATCGTACAATTGTAAACATGGTTTGTGGTTTGTATGGACAATATTCCATAAAATCTGGGGGCACGGTAGTGCCCCCGCCCAAGACGAGCAAAGTGAAGCGCAAGGGCACTACCTACCTTTTCTCGAAGCGCTTCGTCGTTTTTTTGAACCCTCATAACTTGGGTTTTGATTATACCAGATTTTACTTTAGATTTTCGTCACTCACTAACTCACTCACTGATGATCATCAAAACCTTTAGAGTACTTCCTGAAATCCTAGGAAGCTGAAATTTGGAATGTAAGATAGTCTTAGTACACAAACAACAGAAATATTCAAAAACTTGAAATGTTATCCCCTAAGAGGGTGAAAAGAGGGGTGGAATTTTGTATGCGGAATTAATAACCCCTGAACAGGTTTAGTTGAAATTTGGTATGTAGATAGTTTTTGTTATGGAGAAGGATATAGAATAGTTTTCAACCCCAAAATCACCTCGTAAGGGGGGTGGAAAAGAGCGTTAAGGGGAAAAGGGGGTTGAAGTTTGTATGGGGAATCAGTCAAAAGCAGATCGTGTAAAAGATGCCTCCAGATACGTATTTCAGGATTTTTAATAGTAACCCTTTAAGTTTAGGTATGGAAGATAGCAACTTACAAAAAGAAGTGAAATCCCACCAAAAACATTTTCAAGTAAAATGTTGCCAAGACGAAACCATAAGGCTCGCACTGTCAAAAAGTTATCAGATCTCTTGTAGAGCCAAGCTTCTAACTCTACGAGCCCTAACTTCACAAACTCTACACCCTAGTCAAATTATGTGGCTTAACCGTTTCGTTACTACAAGGACTTGTATAATAAAAAATAATGAATAGTGAATCAATTATTCACCTTACGTTCATGTGACGGTAGCGAAACGGCCATGCCACATATTTTGACTAAGGTGTAGAGTGTTAAGTTAGGGCTTGTAGAGTTAGAAGCTTTGCTCTACAAGAGATCTGATAACTTTATGACAGTGCGTGCCTTATGGTTTCGTCTTGGCAACATTTTACATAAAAATGTTTTTGGTGGGATCTATATTACTAAGCCTAGAGTCGTAATTCTGACTCAAGTCTACTCATCATCATTGGCCTTCGAGTCTATTACAGACTATAGATACAGTGTCAGGGAAGCGACAACGGTTTTCAACGGGAGTTGCAAACACGACCTCAAGCCTGGCAGGTTTAGTGTGCCCTTGGCGAACAGCGAGTTGCGAATGTCTTGCCTCCTCTACACTCCTCCTCCTCTAAGCATCATCGTTTATCTCCATCTCTTTCGCTCTTATTATCACTGACGGGTCTTCGCAAATAAAATCGGCTACGCGAGCACACGAACGTATAGTAACAACGGAACTGAAACAGTCGCCGTGACCGAAACCGGCCGGGAGAGTATATATTATCACTGATCGTTCTACGCGCTCGCAATATATATATATATATATATATATATATATATATATATATATATTGGTGTAATTTCTAGGCACAGGAACCAGAGAGGCCGATAACATTTCTCATGGAAAAGAAACATTCAGAGACATCGCAGGAGACTGTCGTTTCTTGTTACAAGTTTCAAAATATCTCAATTAAGAGCTCTATGACCAGTACTGACGATATTTATCGGTAAGTAAGCCCAAAATACCAGCAGAATTGTCATTATTATCGATTACCAGGCCGATTTTGCACCACATCATATTAATATACCTACCGGGTTTGAGCCATTGCCGCTCGCCCTCGAGTTATGAATGTGCTTGTGTCATGCGTAAACACGAAGAAATTAACGTGTCATTAAATCAAAGTACCTAATAATATTTTTTTAATTTTTATTTAATATCATCCATGTATGGTCATTTTATTAAACACTAAGTATAAAAAAATCCTAATTACAAACTAAATTAAAAACTAAACTTAAAAATAAACTATAAATAAAAAAATTGCCCCAAATCAGTACCGTCTATTGGCAGCGTGCCCAGAAGGCTAGCAGCATTGCCACGTTGTATGGCAATGCTGATCCGCTGTGCTAGATATGAACCAGCCCTCTGGTCACGCGTCAACTCTACTAACCTGCGGCTACATTCCTTAAAAACTCTATGGGCACTTTCCCCCCAAGGCCCCATAGTTTCAACCCCAAACGGCTCAAATATGCAACCACTATTTATGGTTGCATACTTGCGCCGCTTGAGGAGCTCGGCCGAATTGGCAGCCGAACCAGCCTTCACTGCGTTGCCATGGAGATGGGATAGCGCTAAGGTATCGGCACAGGTTGCGTCCCAAACCAACGGCCGTCCCATCTTCCATGGCACGAGGGTCATGCCGTCGGGCCTTTTACCGTCATCGCGGGCGAGGCCGGTCGGTTCCAAAACCGCCGGTGCTCCCGCACTGGCTAAGGCCCGACGGATGATATCATCAAAGTTATTACGTCTGTAGCGACCCTTCTTTAGCCGATAGGCAATTTCCAACGTAGATCAATCTGATTTCTTTCAAGCGCCCTCCACACTCGTGCGCAAATCGCGGCGCGAAGCCGCGAACGCGAGTGTGGAGGCTAATTCGCAGATCTGCGGAATCAACTACATACTCACGTTCGCGGCTTGGCGCCGCGATTCGCGCGCGAGTGTGGAGGGGGCTTAAATATTTCACACACCTATGTACCTATAGTTAGGTACCTACGTAATAAAAAAAAACTTAAGATAGATTATTATAATTTCAGATTACCCAACTTCGAGGCGTCGTTATTTGCTACTGTCTTCGAGGACACCATCACAGAGTTGCGGATATTAGGTACGCCGTGCGAGTAACGCCACAATTTGAACAAGGGTCAAATGAACCATACTTTTTACCTACGCATAAATATTAGGAGGATTACATGCTTTTGCATGTAAACTGCTTGCACTTTTACATTGCATGATATTTTACTCGTACCTGTATAGCTAGCTGCATACGGCTATTGCTTACTATACCCAAAGGACCATCGACACAAACTGTCTAATTAGAATTAAGTTTTTTTCGCAAAACAATATTCTAGGTATAACTTAATAGTTCTTAGCTAGGTACGGTCGGTGCCCCAACTTAAGTAACGAAGTTGCCATACTCATTGTATAGAAAAGTGGAGTGGAGTATGTTAGGTTAGGGAACCGACAATACAGTACAGTCCATCAATTGTCTTCGGCACTGCCGGACTAAAGTATCCATATAATCGTTCACAGTTGAGTGCAACACAGAGATGCGCATAAGCAAGCTACAGTCGGACATGGGGTTACTGCTGGCGATAAAGTTTGGTGTGAAGCAGCCCTTGTTCAAAGATGTCCTGGACGGCATCGACCCTAAACACTTGGACTGTAACGAATACAAGCTCAACAAGCTGGATGCAGACAGGTACTATGTAAAAAAACCGGCCCAGTGCAGGACAGACAGTCTTAGTAATAGGGTCCCGTTTTTACCCTTTGGTACAGTCAAGTTCATAAATACATAATGTGTACCTACAATCCAACAACATCTGCAACTTTAGTCTTTTATTCACATCGCCCAAGAAGTATTTGAGGAGGCAGTAATGATAAGTAGATATTTTCGGATATCTTGTCACTGACGCTGTTTCTCCCCCAGGAATTATCTAGCGGAAGTGCTACAGACCTCGTACACGGACTTAGCGCTGAACAAGTCCTACGGAATCCTCGCCGAGCATGTGAAGAAGATCGTGGACCGGGACAACTACCGCGCAGAACTCCAGGAGGCTGAGGCTAGGCATAGAATGTACGTTTGCAATATATATGTCGGCGACCGATCGTAAGATCAGGCAGATCGTGAAATTCCTAGGCATATCGTGAAACGTGAAAATCTTTGTCTTGTACCCTGAGTCGACGGAGCCCCGCATGCGGGGGCTCTTATTTCTGGACAGTTTACTCTTCCTTCCTACGGTACCTATCTATAAGTTTAATGTGACTACTCTCATCTGCCCGATCTTACGATCGGCAGCCGACATATACAATACACAATACCTATTGCTGTTATAATCCGCTTCCGTAATATCATTTACTTGGGCGTAGCGCGGCGTGTTTTTCTTCCATACTTCCTTGTTCAACCATCATGTCATCATTCCCTCACTACTTATTCCACATAGTCCATCGACCTTTTCTTTAGCTTTCAGATTTTATTGAGAACCTATTTACTAATATCTACCCAAATGTGATAATGACATTTTGGTTTGTGTAGACTTCGACGAGACACGAACCGACAACTGCGACAACAGCGGAACCACATCAAGTCCGTCACTTACGATACTAACGCTATCATCGACGATCTGCGCACACAAGTGGAGGTAACGCATAAACTAGTAAAAAGTCCGTGTTCCTCTCTATCCTCCTGATTGGTTATGGGTTATAGGTTTGTAGGTTAGGCGACACCGAGGAAGCGACGATGGACTATATTCTCGCGCAAGAAAAATACGATACGTGAAAATAGCTGTCTAGATGTCTGGTGCATGTAAGAAATAATAATATTGATATCTGACCGATTTCAATCCTAGCGAGATCATTTTCTGAAAAAACTCTTCTGTAAAGTGAAATTTGTAACTCGCCCATCAACTCGCTAATCGTAACTATTCGGATAGCTGACTTAGGGTCCATACAACCATAATAATTTATCATAACGTTTGTCCCGGGATTCTGCTACGGCTGATGGTCCGCTGTGTGAACACCATATCAAGAAATATTTTCTGTCCAGGATTTCACTTTAAACGCCGAGACGTGCACACGCTACGTCAACAACTGGGAGCGCGCGCGCACCGAACAGCATCTCCAGACGATCTACGACTCCGAGTATACGCCATCACAGGTCTGTTTACTCACCCGCGACTCGCCTTAAAACAACAATTAAAAAGTAATACGACAAAATGCCCATGAGTCAAGCAGATCTGAGGGCCTACCGCGAACACCGAAGTTCGCAAATGGCGGGTATCTTTCTCTGCCACTCTAATTACGCCTTAGCTGGTGTAAAATATAAAAATGCTTGTAATTTTCTAACTTCTGTGTTTGCGGTAGGCCCTCTGATCTAGGTGTATTTATCCTCATTTTAACATGTAGGAAACTCAAATAAGAACGATGTAGCATACTAATCTAACTAGAGTCCTGATTCCCCTTATTCCTAATAAGCTCTAACTTTATACCGTCAACTTCATGAGAGACTTTCTACACTTAAACAATATGTACATATTTATTTTTATATACAGGTGGTTGAGTACTTCAAGCAACGCACTGATAACGAGCAGCGTGTGCATACTGAGGTGGAGCTACTCATCAACATCGCTATTAACGTGTGTTTTACTTTCTTCTTCGTTATTTCTTATGACCGAAAGTCATAGCCATATGGGGTATGGTTTGAAATGGGTTTGAGGCACCAAGGTTTGCCAAATGCGAAAGATTTTCCTTTTTGGCAGGTTATTTTTCATGACATCGAGCCAACGGGTTGGCGATTTTACACATTTTATTTTCTTACCTAAGCCCCATATTTGTGAGCTTTTCCAATATTTTGGTTTTTTTCCGCAACTTGCGTACTCCCATCTTAACCGTACACGAAAAATCTGACAATTTCATATATGTTTCAGGAAACATTGGAAGAAGTCGAAAGGTGGATGGAAAAATATGACAAGGACATGGAAAAAATCGATTTGAAAATACAAATAAAGAAGAATGACTACCAAAACGCACGTGACGAGAGAATGGCATTGGAGGACACGGTAATACCGTTAGGGCTGGCTATGATGTTCGAGGCCATGCCTTTTGCGAAGGCCGAAGACCGTGGCCCGCGAAGGGCCCAGAGCGTCCGAAAACAACGCACCGACGTGCGAAGGCCGAGCTGTAAAAAAAATATCAACTGATTTTTTACACCGCTCGACGAGTTTCCCGGACTAAATTGAACCCATTGTTGTGCAACTGTTACATTTTTTATCTTTAAGCTCCCTCCACACTCGTGCTCGAATCGCGGCGCGAAGCCGCGAACGCGAGTGTGGAGTCTAGTTCGCTAATCAGCGAAATCTACACTAGTACACTCGCGTTCGCGGCTCCGCGCCGCGTAGTCTGGAGCGGGCTTTACAGATCGCTTGTGTTAAAGAGCATGATCTTATTTTCCGGAGACTAAAGTTCCCTCCTAATTAATTCTTTCTTTTATTCCGCAGATCGAAAAGCACGACAAACTCATGAAAGACTGGATCCACTTCAAGGATGAGCGCGAGAAGGAGCGCCAGTACCGCGAGACCATGAACAAATCGGCTATCACCGTGCAAGCTTGGTGGCGCGGCTTGCTCGTCCGAAGGCAACTCGGGCCGTACAAGCCACCGAAGAAGCCACCCCCGAAAAAGAAGTAGCAAGTCTTTAGCTAATAAAATTGTTTTTGAAGGGATTATTCAAGTGGTGTTTTATTTGCAAAGGTTATACGAGTTTTCAGTGACAAACTTACTTTGAACTATAAATATATGTAGTACCTATGTATTCATTTATGTACCATATATATTTCCCGTGCGAGGTTTCCTGTCATGTGGCCTACATAGTAATAACATATACTAATCTATGGCCTACATCGGAATTTATGATTATTGTACCCTACAATGCACGCACATACCCTTGAGCTTTCGACTTGAGTTTCGAGGGTCTGCTATACTAAATTGAAATGAATAAGCTACATTTAAATCGACCAACACGTTTGGGAATTGGCCTCTGACAAACGGACGTCAGGGACTTAATATTGAATAATTCATTACAATCATTACAACTACCTTGTTGCCTTGTAGACAAATATATATTATACTACTCTTTGAGACAGACATTATTTTCCTTGTATCTTGCACAACCAACCACCAATAATCGATAGAAAATCGATTCAACGAGTCGACTTAGTTTGACGTTACATAATTTGCCCACATCACTACTTTCCAGCATTGCAAACGTCAATGGAGTCACGTGATCATTTACAACCAATCATAACGCGCGTTTTGCAAAATTGTCTTCCTATATGTGTCTGTTTATCAAAAAGTTGAATTTTTAGCGTTATTTACTAATAAAACATGCCACAAAATGAAAAGGTGAGTTCGAAAATAATATAGAAGACTCACGGAACAAAGTACCAGCCCGAAGTTTTCGCATGACTGCGTAGAAAAATATAAAATTATAGTGCTATCGGCATTTTGCTACGGTCTCCGTACACCTACCAAACGTAAGTGTGTACATGCCAAGTCAGTCAGTTCGTTGATGGTATTCGATTCCGCATAACATAAGTTTATAAATTCGTTTTGGTGTTCAAAATATCGGTGTTTACAGTGAGTTTGAGTGAGAAGTGTATTTCGCAGGAGATGAAGACGAAAACGGACAAAAATAAGAGCGGAGACAGTGACTCTGAGGTGAGTTGTTTATAATGTAATTGTAATACTAATAATCTTGAGACGGCACGTCGGCGGAGTTTACGGTGAAATATTTACAGCATTCTTATTATGAGCTAATTGTTAGTGAAACTTTAACCTTCAACGTTTTATTTGCGCCAATCTGTGAAGTATTAGAAAAAACGCCCGACCAAATTATTCAGTCGTCAGGCAACGAATGCTCAAAAAAAGTTATAGAGGGAAATGCTTGTAACACAGTGTTTGACTTCGTAACTTTGGACTAGTTAGGTGAACATATCAAAAGTCCCCAGCTGTTGCCCTTGAGCCGGGGGAGGGGGGTTTGAAAGTCCCATTTTTCGATTATATCGGAAACTATCCCTATACAAACTTCCACCCCATTTTTCACACCCTCAAAAGATGATTTTCGTTATAATAACTATCCTTTGTCCTGCTCCGGGACTCAAACTATCTCTATACAAATTTCACCAACATCGGTTCAGCGGTTTAAGTGTGAAGAGTAAAAAAAAATGTTTTTAATTTTGTTTTTACTTAGGACGGGTGTCAATGTGATAACATAAATGAATTTGACACCTGATTTATACGAAAATGTTATCAAACAGCCTAGTAGCTTCACTGATGTAGATATCAAGATAAAATTGCAAGCCCCAAATAAATTATCAAGAGATGATATCTCGAGAACTATTCAAGATATCGAAAAACCGGACACAAATAAACTATATGTTCATCTCCTAACTACCCCAAACAAAGTTACATTCTTACAAAGATTGACTAAGCTCCACGGTAAGCTCAAGAAGGCTTGTGTTGTGGGTACTCAGACAACGATATATATAATATACAAATACTTAAATATATAGAAAACATCCATGACTCAGGAACAAATATCTGTGTCATCACACAAATAAATGCCCTTACATCAGCTTCATAGGCAGGGTCACTACCCACTAGGCCAGACCGGTCGTCAAATTGATATATATTAGTAACCAGTTTCAGTCTTTGAATTGGTGTCCGATTGTGTTTTTGCGTGTAAACATATAATTGTTTCCTATTGATATTATCCTTTTACACCACGCTTGAGAAACTAGTCAGAATATTCCTGTTCTTTGTGAGAATCAGTATGAACTACTGGAGATAATATTTATCTATATTATCTCTATAATAACTTATAACTAATCAATTTTTCAAATCTGGTTTCAGTGGTTTCCTTTTGATTTGATTAACCTAGGAAGCTCATTCACACTCTCACTCTTTAGAAGCTATCAAAGTGATAGGAAACTTAATAAGGACTTTGATTGAGGGGTATTTTTAGGGTTCCGTACCTCAAAAGGAAAAAACGGAACCCTTATTATAGGATCACACTTGTGCGTCTGTCTGTCTGTCCGTCTGTCACAGCCTATTTTTTTCGAAACTACTGGACCAATTAAGTTGAAATTTGGTATACATATGTAAGTTTGTGACCCAAAGACGAACATGTAACGTAAATAAATGAAATTTAAACATTGGGGCCACTTTTGGGCGGTAAATGAGAAAATTAAAAAATAAAGTTTTTTAAACTATTGTTACATATTAAATAAAAGAGCTCATTGTGAGAATCTCAAATATATGTTTTTTATAATTTTAGGATAAGCAATTTAGAAGTTATTCAAGAAAATACAAGGCAATTCCAAATTCAATGATGCATGTTTTATTACATGTTTTCATTCAAGGTCTGCATTGTTACAAATGTACCTGAAGTGATAGTGATATTATTGTTCAGTATAATCATATTACAAGCACATTATACCAAATGATATACTTATGATATACACTTCACGATATACACTTCACGTCATGCAATTACAAACCTACTGCCAACAACATAGTATATATGTAATATATTATATTATGAAGGGTCTTGTCTAGGTCTTAAATCAAACTCGCTTCCAGTAGCTTCGCTTATTTTTGTATATTATTATTATTAGTGAAAATTAACTATGTAATGAACATGAGATACAGCCGGGTGAAAGACAGATGGACAGCGGAGTCTTAGTAATAGGGTTTTTACCCTTTGGGTACGGAACCCTAAGAACAAAAAATAGTATTACCATATCAAAATGACGTTACCCAGTTTGATATAGAATTGCCAGATCAAAATCTAATAATACCCTTGAACATACAAAGATACGGTACAGAATTAGTACCTATTAAGCTGATATACATAGTGTTATCATTATAAATGACCTTACAATCAGTTTAAACACTTCACAGTTTACCCAAGTATTATTGTTTAGAGTATGTAAACACAGAGATTTGGCACCATGGATGATTTCTCCGTAGTGTACGTTACGCAGTTTTGCGATAACGCACGCGTTTGCGGTATTCGAAAAATTCGCGGTGCTAAATTTGAATTTTTAAATTTAAATTGTATGTGTGTGTAAAGTGTAGGTGTGTTGTTCGGTGTTACATGACTGCATTAAGCTTTATTGGACGTATAGGTGTAATGGTTAAACTATGACCTCTAGAAACGAAATAATCATGTCAATTCACATCTCAGTGCTAACCTGGTTGCAACCTGAAGGCTCTTGGGGTCCTCTACTTAATTCTAAGAGAAAGTATGTTTAGTTGGGAAAACATACTTAGTCTTAAAAATTACAGACTGCATTGGTGTCTTTTGAAGTTATAAGTGGAAGTGTATTGAATTATGACCCAGACCCGTAAAATCCAAAATCTTATGTAAAACCTTATCTTAACACTCTTCCAGTTGCCTTCTAACTAAAACTAGGGATGCACTCGTCTGATATTATTTTAAAATTAGGGAAAATGCGTGCTTAGTTTAAATAAGTCTAGTTATGAACCAATATTTATGGTATATACTATATACTATATTGCATAGAAAAAAATAGAGACATATTGCATAGATGAAATACCTATATGCCAAATATGTTTATCAATATACACAGATAACTAAATAACTGCATTGAACTATTATTTTCCGCAATGATGAACTTTTTAAATTGGAGAGATTTTCTAACGAGTCCAAGGGTAAAAATGTTAAATAGGGCTTTGAAATTCCTAGAACTCTCCTTGCCTTCCTATTTTTTTAGCGTAAATATACTATATAGGATCAATTCTTCCATAATAGGTATGTATGTAATCACATTTTTTTTTCAATCGCGGGTTTTTTTTGACTTCAAATTTTATTAAAATTCTTAGTATTCATACTTGTGTCTTAGCGCTTTGGTAGTGCCGTCGCGCCCCATTGCGTAAATCTAGCTACTTACCTATTTATTTATTAGTTAATATCAACATAATACAGAGCAGCTGCATTGTCATTTGATATAACTTCCTCGCGTTGTCTCGGCATTTTTGCCACGGCTCGTGGGAAAAAAAAAAAAAAAAAACAACAGTTGCATAATATTGTATGAATATCCCTAAGAACACTGCTGTTAGGATCCTTATAACACTGCGCCGGGACCCGGCTCGCCGCGCTTCTTATGAAGTTGATTTCGATCTCACTGGCAGTCATTTAATCTACAAATAATAGTGCTGGAGTAGAAAAACATGTCTAAAACACTTCTAACTCTTGTGTTTGTACTTGTACATGTACCTATTCCAATTTCAAAAGGTCGGTAGAGCACAAAAAAGCGTAGCTCTTCTTTTCTGACTGTGTCTGAGCCCTGAGCGACGTATATACGTATTCAAATACGAGAATTATTGCCCTGTGACGACCTTAGGTTTTATCGTATCTTTAATAGTACAGTATTTAATACCAAATAACGCTCCAGTTCTGCATGATCTCTTCCGACTTTCATAACCTCGTTTGTAAACAAACATATTGCATGGCACGCGTAACATGAGAGCACTCGGATGTAACTCGAGACAGTGACCTGCTAACGATTTGCATACCATGTGCATTGTTATCGTCAACACGTGCTCGCACACATGACATTTATTAGGAGTGACATTCGACAGTATAATGTCAGTTCAGCTTGCAAACTGAATTGATGGCGGCGCATCCATATTAAACAAATGCAAGCGTATGAGAGCGGCCTCGGTGCATTGTTCATAGTGTTCAAATCCCTTGGAAGCTCGACGCACGCAGCACGCCCCGCCGCTGGTCGGTCGCCACTGGGGCCGTACACTTGGATGTCAATAGAGTGGATCCTCATAATCATAAACGCTTTGAGCTAAATAGTAACGCTTGTCTGACACGTTGGGTGTTGCAAATGTTCATAGGTGTCCACTTACAAGCTTATATAGAAGCAGCTTTGACTAAAACGATCCTGACTGAAAAAAGGGCTCTTGCAACTCCATTTGTTTGAAAAGGTCTCCCGCTTGCGCTTGTCGCAGTTTCTGCAAAAACTACTAAGTACGTCAATACGGGAGTTGATTGAATGAAACTGAGAATTCCTCGGAGTCATTGCGTGAAGCGAACTATACATACCTATACTACACTACTATTTTTACCCATACTTTTATACATATACTCGTAGTAGTTTCAGTTTTAATCTGAGAATCCGATGCAACCCCTACGCGATAAGCACACTACAGAGATTAGTATTATTAGTACGGACTACGGGTAACAAGGAGTGGGCGTCCTCGTGCATTGAAATTACTTCACGTAGTCGATTTAAATTCACTTATACTACGTGTACAAAATGATGCCAACTCTATACTGTATCATATGCAAAAACATGGGAGCACTTAGTCATCTTCATTTTAGCCTCTTGTCGCCCACTGTTGAGCATAGGCCTCTCTTCGTGTACGCCACTTATCCCGGTCCTGGGCTAGTCTCATCTAATAGTGCCCCGCGATCTTCCGAACGTCGTCCACCCAACGAGCTAACGCACAAGCCAGGCGCTTCTTTAATCCAATAGCGCCCACCCACCAATCCGTTAACATTTTGGTCCACCTGCCTTCACTCTGCCTGGCAACACGTCACGCCCAATTCCATTTGCTTGGTAATAACGTCACTCAGTACCTATTTCAAAATGATTCGGACTCTCAGCAGATGTTCTGTTCTCATAGTTTCTGTCCTTTAATTAGTATCTGTACCTATAAGCATAAATTGTGTCATTAAAATTATAGGTAGGTTTTACCTACTTTAAGAGACCAGAGGACGTCACCATAACAACTAGCGCCCTTCAAATTTAATTAACCCAAATACGTGTGGGCCTGAGAGGCTTCAGAGTTATAGGGGTCAGACAGGACCTCACCGAACCTTCACGCACTTAACTTGTCAGGGAAACTATTTATAGCTAGCGGTGTCCCGCGCCATTTACTGCGCAAGATATTAATTGGCAATAATAGCTACAATGTATTAATCTAATATCAATTAGGGGTGTCGTACTGTCAAACGATAGAATGGGGTAGTTGACTCTTTGTGTTGTCGTGTCGAGAGATTTTATGACGTGAATGGGACAATAAACCTAGGCCAATCGGAAATGAAATATCAAATACAATTTTAAATATAGAAACAGTAAGTAGTAAGTTTACATATTTTTTAATTATAACCAAAAAAGCTGCGTTTATGAAAGAACGTAGGTGCCGCGAAGATACACTGTTATGATGGTTAAGTGTTATTTGAAGTTACAAGCCGAAGCACAGGAAATAAATAAAGCACATTAAAAATAATTCCCAGTGATTTTGGAGTGTGCACAAAAATTGCACGACTTAAGTTTACCTTCCCCTTTTCATCACTGGACGTCCAAAGTGTAGGGTAAATGCAATCCTTACGTTGTTAATTATGTTAACTTATCATTTATCCGCGAGACGTTGCTTCGTCATTATTATTGCAAACTGCTCAGGAATTGCCGTCATTTTTATTCCTAGACAAATACGATTTAGGTCTCTTGTAAGCAAAATCTAATAAGATATGACCGAACAATTGAGCTTTTCTAGTCTCTGGCCACTTTTCATAAGGTATGGCTGCTACAGTCAATCGCTCGTCAGTAAAAATAAATAAAAAAAAAACATTTATTTCAGACTAAAAGGTCCATACATGGTTAGCAAACATTACAATCTTATTATTATCCTATTATATTGCACAATTTGCAAATCTCTGACAACACTAGTAATTCCATCTATTCCGGGAAGCTCGTGTGCGCGATCGATTCCTCAAATAAGGATTCCAATTAACACGTGTAGGCTAGTTTCCACTCTGACGCGTTTCTCGTCTGTTCTCTTTGTAGATTGTAGGTTAGGGGATGTGGCGTGGGTTGCCAGACTTTCCACCAAGAGAATACCGCGACGCGAACATAGAAGAATTCGGTTATCTGCATCTCACTGCATGAGTGATTGAGATGGAGACAGATTATCTTTGAACTTTGTTCGTAACTGCCCCATGATATGATTACCCAGACATTTTGGTTTGTCGGGATTGTGACTGAGATTAATCTACTGAAGACTTGTAGATGGAAGGAATAATAGATTGAGGATCAAGGAGTTTTGTGCCTGGGGAGAGTGGGGACCGAATTTCAGTGTCTGTTGGTTTAAAGGTGTTATATGCAACTCACATTCAAAACTTCGTAAGAAAGAAAAGAAGTTTCGAAGTAAAAGATTTAGAAATGAATTGAAGTTCGTCGCTTGTTGTACTCGTTGTATTACGAGTCAAACTTTTTGTAATACTTGACAACAAAAAATAATCTTAAATGAAGAAGAAAATGGGCTACATTGTCCAATTTTTTATTTAGTGCAAATCGCCACACTGTCATTGTAACAGTCAAAATTGGCCCAAAAATTACATAACATTTTAATTTTTTATACAATTTTTTTTGTATGCATAGGTAATAGGTATGTCTCACAACAGTTTAAATTCGATGAATAGGTGTATAATAATTATTTCAAAAATGAATTCCTCGTCCCTAAATTATACTAAAATGATATATAACTTGCCCGAGTTGCTAAAAACAGGAAGAAATATAGCATAAATGGCCGACCCTCTCACCCCCCTTTTTGGGGGTATGCACGGTACGATCTTGTGGCTACCGGGCCAAATCAGCTTTGTTTTACCTAAGAAACAATCGTGCCAAGCGGCATCGCCTAAAACAAAAATGCATACTCAATGCGCTGCCTTGCTAAAGGGTCTTGTATGTCATCTCTGGAATTATATCAAGATTTTGAATTTTACATCTGATAACCCTAGCTGGGGCACATACATTGAACTATAGTAGTGGCACTAATTCCATCCAATTTATATACCGTATACTATAGTAAACAGAGCTGCACTTCCGGCCGAGTTCCAAGAACAAGCTGGCACTGCTGCATGTGTATGTACGTATACTATTATGTAGTTGCGTCAGTTCATTCAGTTTCACATCCTCTCCCTCCCCAAGGGGCGGCTAAAAATAAAGATCTCGAGTCTGTAAGAAGATAAGTTTATGACAAGTTTAATTCAAGTAGCCTCGATGTCGACTTATAATAAGTTATACTATTGGCATATATTGCCTACAATGTTACGCCATACGCTTAAATAAATGTAATGCCCTAGGTAATTGGTGGAATATAAAAAAACTTTGTGGAGTCACAGAGAAGACTCGGAAGACTCAATGAAGAATGTGAACTTGGTTTTAGCTGGAAAATCACAAATCAGTACCGTATAACCACCCATAGTCTAAAAGTTCCCAACTATGGTCCAAATTGTAAGTGTAATGTCTTGATGTCTTCGTTCAGGGCCCTAATGCATAATAAACTACAAGCTAATGCTATTAGGATTTTACTACCACACTCACTAAATACAGTAATTACACTAAAAGTTGTAGCTTGTTTATGCAATAGGCCCCAGGTATGACTATTATTTGAATGTTGCAGTTCTAAGGCAAAATATTTTCATAGATGGAAGAACTCAAGCTACACCAAAAAGACGATGAGTACCTGTATCAGGATTTTTAGTAGTAAATCACTCCCCACCCTTTAAATTAGGGGATGGAAGATTGTCATAAGCAACTTACAAAAATAAGTGAAATCCCACCAAAAACATTTTCATGTAAAATGTTGCCAAGACGAAACCATAAGGCTCGCAATGTCAAAAAGTCTTGTAGAGCCATGTTTCAAACTCTACAAGCCGTAACTTCACGAACTCTACACCTTAGTCAAATTATGTGGCTTGGCCGTTTCGCTACCGTCACATGGGCGTAAGGTGAAAAATTTATTTACTATTTATTATGTTTTATTATACAATAGTTCTTGTAGTACCGATACTTAATTACGGATTGAACTTGTCAATCAATACTTGTCAGTAGTTGTATTGTAGCACTGGAGTAGGTACTGGACTATAATTGGGTGGTTTTACGGTGGGTAGGCATTACATTTTGACGTTCGCGTTCAAGCGAAGTTCCAATCAAAGACTTGTCAAAATATTCCGGACATATAGTTCTGGCAATTACATGTTACTAGTAGACTCGAATCGATAGACGCCTGAACTGACGTCACATAGTTGGCATTTGCTTTCAATGACGTAATCACTTTGCATCGTTCGCATTCAGGATTGTAAGTATTCCTGAAGCTATTTAAAAATGCATTATAAAAAAGTAAAAACACGCGATTCGCGACATCCATTAGGTAGGTATATAAATGTATATACCTACTACCTATCGGGTTGGCTGGTCGAAATACTTTATAGATGGCGCCAGCATAAAAAGTGATTCCGGCAATTTTTTTTTTGTAAAAACATTAAATGATCACGGGTACCTATAGGTATAGAGGCTTGAGAATAAACACTAATTTATATACTGCGTCGGTGGCAATTTGACCTTTTATTTTGTAACAAATATTGGCATTTATTTACTCCATTCAGCAGCTCAATATTTATCACTAAAATAACATGTTATTCTCAAGGGTTGTACTTACCCTGTAAATTGTGCATGGGCGTCTACTCCCACACAATACAATTAAATGAAGCTGATATTGACGAGCATTAGCAAATAACATTTGCAGAATATTTTATTTC
The DNA here is from genome assembly GCF_947568885.1 of Cydia strobilella. NCBI lineage: Eukaryota > Metazoa > Arthropoda > Insecta > Lepidoptera > Tortricidae > Cydia > Cydia strobilella. The sequence goes on from NC_086056.1 coordinate 4,798,610, forward strand.
GAATCGAAGTAGCAATTATATTTGGCCCCGGGCACTCCAAGTGTTAAGGGTTGTGTTTTATTTAATGGAATACTTATCGCTATTCGTGAAATGCTACAATTGAAAATTTTGTTTAATTTTATTATTTTGTTGTTCCGGTATCGGAAAGTTCGATTTTTAAATCGAGGAACCTACCTCTTTGTGGCCTGGTTACAAATAACTGAAATAGCAAACCTTAGAAAACGCGATCGGCAAATATTTAGTATGAAAATTACCGGTAACTTCTATATTTTTTAGTGCTCCGTACAAAGCTATGTTCGCGTAGCACTTATTAAATAACTTCAATCTTGAACATCGGTTAAATTCGCTTTACTAGGAGACCGTTTGACGTAGATACTTAAAATTTGGAACAGTTATAGCAACTATCATTATTTTGGTTAGTAGTTGAGAGGGGTAAGCTGAATTTATTTTTACACAAATAGAATCGCACGTGGAACATTTTAACCTTCCCATCTCGATAAAGGTGTCAGTTCGCCAGCTACCCCGCAGCGCACCCACAATCTGCACTTTCCAAACATAAACAAGTCTATAAATACTTTGTTTGCCCCCCCGCCTAAAGTGGGCGTGGACCGGCGTACGCGCAGTGTCGCGTTCCAAACGCTTACATTTATACAGTTTGAGTGACGTACACCTCGCGACAAAGTTTACACCAAAGCATTCTTCACGGCTCGGCCACGACATTGCACGAATGGCGACGGCGGCGGCGACAACCATAGGTGGGAAGGAAAGGTCCGATCGATGTGACTCGCTCCAACCTATGGTTGCCGCCGCCGCCGTCGTTAGTCGCGCAATGTCGTGGCCGAGCCGAAAGAGTCACACGAATCTTGTCACACTTGCTTAAATGATATGAAACTTAGCATGATGGACATTCAAGTAACATACAGTGACTGTGATACAGTGAATGTGTTGAGGCACTTTCCCTCCAGGGGTCCAGCCTGGAGGGAAAGTGCCTCAAAACCTTAAGTTAGTTCATTTTGCTCAAAGGAAACATTATTTTATTTTTGATTTTCTTTTAAATTTTGCTTGTCTAAAAATATTCTTGAATACTAACTATTCGATTTTATGGATATTTTGTACGACAGACGAGTTTAGTAAGGCCTAATGTTTCTTGGAGAAATGTTATCATTAACATTAACTGTATCGAATAGTAGAATAAAATTGCGTGTTTTTTGTCGGTTCGATTCCCGGGTGAAACAAGCTAATTTCAAAAAATCTTTGAAAGCAGTTTTGTTTCTTTTAAAAAATAAAAGAATATTTCCTTTGAGCAAAATGAGCTAACTTATGATTTTAAGGCACTTTCCCTCCAGGGCCCATTCATTCTTTCCACACTATACCTATGTCTGGTATTAGTTTTACAGACAAACTTCTACACGGTCTATTTTATTTGTATTGTATTCCGGATATATTATGTTACTTGAATGTCCACGCCAAGTTTCATGTCATTTAAGTTTGTCGTTTCAAAATAGGAGCTTATCGTTTGTAACTAAAGTCGCCACAAGCCACAACTAACCTGTCGCCAATTTTCTCACTTGTGTTCGGATCTGTAGGTCACACAAGAGACATTCGGTCTACTCGCTGGACCATTAGGAATACACAAGCAGTGTAGAAATTTTGGGAGAGCCACGTGTGCAACGATTCGGGACGGGAATAAATCGCTTTGGATTTATGTTGACTTTGATGAATTCATGCGCGAGTTCGTGCATATAATTGAATAGGTAACCAAGAGTCCAAGAATCACAAAACTCAGAGATATGCAACGTGAGTCAGTATGTGGCGTTTCATGCCTAAAGGGTTCTTACGCTCCATGTGCATAAAGACCCTTCTCTGATGGAAAGCCACATATAATGTAAACGAGCATAGTACGGTTTTCTCATAGTACCGGACAAAGCTGACTCTACACGGACTTTGCAATACAACGTGTGGAATGTCACCGTAAACATCCAATTTCAATGAAAATAATAATTTCATGTTGTTTATAATGACATTACTACTCTAAGAACAAATTAAATTATTTTCTCTGAAAATATTTTTAATTTGTGTTTTTTCAAGTAGACACACTACTATTTAAACTATGAACTGAAATAAATGTCATATACGAAGGAAAAAATGACCAAAGCCAAAGTGTCGGTAAACGGGGGACGCTGGTTCGATTCCAGCTCTGGACACTGGAGGCTTTGGTAATTTTTTCCTTCGTATATGATATTTATTTCAGTTTATACATTACTACACTGTGTTCTGTCAAAGTCAGTGCAATTAGCTTAGCATAGGTACGTAGACGGTCTCTAGTATTTTGCTCTCGAGAGTATGTAATGTATTTAGGTAAATACAATTTGATTTATCAGTGAAATTAAACAATTTTTCCCAAAAAAATTACTGACTGCAAACACGAGTTTGTAATCTCAGCTGTGCGAAAAGTTTACATCACAATTTAAATTTGGAAGAGCCTCGCTGAATGATGTCATGTCCGTTGTAAATATTGGGCTTGCTCTAACGCCGACAGCTTAAATGTGTGCAAACTTCACAATTGGCCTTCCAAATTTAGCGTAAGAACGTAATAAAATGAGTATGCTTCAGGTTCCAGTGTTGCGGCCGTAAGTTTCGCGGCTGTCATGTAATTCTCGACAGGATCTCTAATATTCTCATTAGATATTTTCGCCGGTTTGTAGGAATTGTAGGATATAATATTTTTTACCACGCCAGCTCGTAAATGCTCTTGTTATTCCTCAATAACTAATGGGAAAATGGCATTTTATCCACAAGAAGGGCAAAGTAAGTTGATGCAAATTTTGATTGTTTCCTCATGTTGACTGCTATAATTGACTTTTAAATACTTAATGATATTGAATGATAAATATTTAATTTTAATGGTGTTCATTTGTTTTTAATTTTTAGAAGAACAATTTTCCTCGCGTTATTATGGTGGAAAATTTTGTGTTTCACTCGGTATCAAAGTGTGTTTAACCCTCGTGTCTCGAAACACTCGCAACGCTCAAGATTCCACTTTACAAATCACTCGCTAGCTCTCGCTCGTGGTTTTAGAAACTTGATGGGAAACAATAGAGACCCGTTTCCAACGCACATGCTCCGAAACCTTCCAATCAAATTATTCATAAATGACTCACTCAATCGAATGTTTATTTTGTAGAGAAAGTTCGTGTGTTTTTGCCCAAATGAGGAAAGTGATAGTTTGTGCACTAGACGCGAAAGTTTTGATGTTATTGAATTTTTGCTATTGATCGGAATGCTCTGAAAATAGCACAGACTGTTTGTGTCGGACTGAATTGTTTAAAATGTTCGTGTCTGCTACTGCGGCGGCGAATTTTGGCGGGCGTACTCTGTCCATCATGTTCAAGAAAGCTCAGGTGAGTTGTGTTATAAACACGGCGCTTAACACGTTGTAAATCTCTACGAATGTTAGCTTGTTTTTTATGGTTTAAACATAGACTTAAACACAGTAAGCGAACTGTGTATACAAACGTGCAAAAATAATAAGGTCAATGTGGAGAAGACCGTCTGTAAGGGTCTCCCTACATATGTCAACGCGGAATCGGCAAAAGCCGTCATTCGGCTCGGCTCGCATCGGCCGACGCCTGCCGACGTGCCGACGCCTCTTTCGCTCTTATTGCGCAGACATAAAGGTTTTTTCTATCGGCTTTTGCCGATTCCGCGTCGACATATGTAGGGAGACCCTTACAGACGGTCTTCTCCACATTGACCTTATTATTTTTGCACGTTTGTATACACAGTACAGGTAAGTCGAGCAAAACAACTCGAAGCTATTCAGGCCATTTTCGACGTCTAGTTATTTTGTGCTGGCTAAAGCTAGAACCCTGAATTTTCAGTGACATATAGGGCGTGATATGGCTTACATATATTCCCAAAAACATTTAGTTTTGAACTTGTAGTTTAAGAATTATTGCATGTCAAAGTTCTTTACTTTTGTCACTGACACTCACTCACCGATCACATAATTACTTCTAGGTTGCAAAACTAAGTTTAATTGTCAAGTTACTGCATACATATATATACACTGTGTTCTGTACGAATACTGCGGTCTATTTTAAAGAAAATTAACGAGTTTGCTCAGTTTGGCCTAGGGAACTATTTTCAGTAGATTTTATTATCGCTATGTCCTTTCTCTACCCCGTCTGGAATTAAAGCTCTTGGCACTAAAGTGTATGGCTCTTAACTCCTGGTTTAAATTACTATCTTATTGCTGAGGACTTAAGAATCTTTATTGCTAATCTACATTTTTAGAGTTCCGTACCCAAAGGGTAAAAACGGGACCCTATTACCAGGCTGTATATCATGAACCGTGATAGCTAGACAGTTGAAATTTTCACAGATGATGAAATTCTGTTGTATATCGCACTTGTCCTTAGTTAGTAGTCCTTGTAGTTAGTCATTATATTGTAAAAATAGTTTTGATAAAGAACTCATTATCAAAACTATTTTGACAATATAATTACTAATGGGCGGCTGACGGATGCAAAATATAATTATATCTACATCTTTTTTATCGATATCAAATCCCTAGCTAAAATGTGCCCCGAGTTATCACAGGTTTGATCATAAGCCCACGAAGTCGCATATTGCGTTATTTACAATTTATGATGGCAACTAACGGTGCCCCAGCGTCACCGGGCACAATTTGCATACGCAGCGGCTCATGACCCCAACTTACAGCGACAGAGTCCCATCTTCACACGGCTCCTGTATGACATGCGACCTTATGCCCACTGACATACTGACCACATCTTCACTGACCATAGGTGAACCTTCCGTATTTGCAATAAAGTTAATGAATTATTACCAGTGTGAGTTAACAGTGTGACAAAAAATCTCATTTACGAACCGAAATAAATGTAATTAATATTCTCATAAAAAGTAATTTAATTTGTTCTTAGAATCTCATTTACGTTATAGCAGTGGGGGGGACACTCCTTTTGGGTATTCTCGGCTCCCTTCGGCTCAACATTGCTCCGAGAAATTATTAGGGTTGACACAACTTGACGTCCCTTTGCGTGCACGACCACAGATAAGATAATGATTTTGACAACCCTAAATAGCCGAAAGGGATCATACCATACATTAGAAAGGGACAACATGGTTCGTCCCTGAATCGCTGTCAAACTTCGGTTTTGTAGGAAGTGTCCTTTCTGTACGGTAGTACTATTATTTATTCCGTGGTAATAGTCTTAATTGACATTTAACTTCAGTCGGTGTCATAATTTCATTGCGAACTTCTAGTGATATGTGACATTTTGTACTTGGGTTGGATGTACTCCAATCTGCATAGGCCTGCTTTGATTCCGATGCGCAAAACATTTACGATTGGAATTCGAATGAAGCGATGCGATAGCACAGAAGATTCACTCCCTAACAAAACGCGACTACTACGCGTAAGGCGGCGCAAGCGCGTGCAGGCGTCCGTTCCATAGCGGTGTGCGGCAATTACTATGGCAAAACCTCAAAATTGAGGCGGCCGCAGGTAAGTACTTATAGCATAGTATAAACAGGGCAAAGTATGTTATCTTCATACAAACGCACCGCGCGCGACTTGTATGTGTGCGCCATAGTATCTACGCGTCGCCGCACGCACACTCAAACAAAATCTCGACCCGTTTCTCAGTGCGCCAGCCGGGGCTAACACCGCACAAGGTTCGCGCGTCACGGCTTTTCGGCACCGCTAAATAAATGAAAAATGTGTGATAATCGCAGGAGAACTTATTTCTCAGTATTGTAGATAGGTATAGTAACTAAGTACCTACTTACTGTTATAAATCGTAATCCATACTAATATTGTAAATGCGAAAGTGTGCCTGTCTGTCTGTCTGTTACCTCTTCGCGCTTAAACCGCTTAACGGATTTGGATGAAATTTCGTATAGAGATAGTTTGAGACCCGGGGAAGGACATAGGATAGTTTTTATCGCAGGAATCATCCTTTACGGGTGTGAAAAGGGGGGTGGTAGTTTGTATGCAGGTATGATATAAACGAGCTCCACGCGGACGAAGTCGCGGGCAGAAGCTAGTTTAAAATAATACAACACAAGTAAAAAAATACTACTTCCCGGCCCTTGCCAATTTCTAAGCACTGAATTAAAATTTAGCTAAAAGTGACAACCCTGAGACAGGCAAGTACGGTAGGCAATTATATCGCGGATTGGGCCGGAGATAGCCTACTGCCCTCTTTCTTTATTCTATGCTTATAGCGACGCGACGAAATCGCGGAGACACGCCTGGCGATAGCATTTTGAACCTGATGGTAGAGAGTAAACCTTAAACTATTCAAATTAGGAAATGCCAATAGTTATTTAAAAGAGCGTACTCCCATCTTAAAGGCCGGCAACGCACTTACAATCCCTCTGGTGTTGCGGGGGTGTCCATGGGCGGCGGTAATCGCTTACCATCAGGTGATCCGTCTGTTCGTTTGCCTCCTATATCATAAAAAAAACCATCTTCCTCAATAAAGGTTTTATTTAAAGCCTTCTTGAGCCTAGTCAATTTGTGTAATATGTCCTATAATATTGATTTATTAAATCTATCTCTATTAGAGTTCGTCTAAGCTAACTTTGCACCGTCTTGAATATAACAAAGTGAGGGGTTCATAGAAATTTGACATTAATGATTACAATGCCACACTTTGTCATTGCAAATGGCATGCAAAGTTAGCTTGGTCCAACTCTACAGATCCGTACAAGGTGGTGGTGGTACTTATTTTATGTGACGTAAATGTTTCAAAATTTCATAATATAGACTTTAATTATGAGGTCTGTAAGTACATACTAGGTCTGTAGCGTGTACCTATATACAATGTACACTGTACACCTAATACGAATCTCAAAGTGACATTTGACATTTTAGTTCGAGACGGTGGGATCACATATCTGCAAAGTGCTGCAGCAGATTTGATTTCGTTGCGGAACTATTCAGAATCCGTTTGATGCGCCACCACGAGTATTTTATTCTTATTCCAACGCATTTTGAGCTAGCTGCAATGATCGAAAAAGGTACGAGTAGAGCTGAAGTTGATAAATAGGTTAACAGATTGGCGACTGGTCCAAATAACTTATCTGTTTGTGTTGACCGTCCTTCAGATTGATGGACTGACGACAAAAGATATGTTATCCGTTCATCAATTTAATGTACTTATGACATTCGAAAAATTAATTTCTGCGACTAACTCAGAAACATCACTCATACGTAGATTTGAGCCATCCACGCGACCAATTACGTTTTTGGGTCTTATCTTCTTTAAAATCGTGTATTTAATTATAAAATTAATGAATAAAAAGATGACCGGATGCAAACTTTTTTTTGTAAGAGAGTACCGCGAAAATTGAAAATCACGCAAGTGATAGAGAGGCAGATAACGAAACCTCAGGTCTATCTATATTCAACGTTATATATGTTTCACACAATTAGGTATTAGAACAATGACGTATACAATACCGTTCCGGGCACTGACACAAAACCAATTTAACGCGCTCATCTATCGTAAGTGCCTCTAAAGACTTATTCAAATATGTACCTTATTGTATATGAACAAAGTATACAATCGAATGAGTTTTCATATGCATATACTGTGGAAATACTAAGCACAGTACGATGACGTCATTGTTCCGAGGTGCGATATGCCATTAGACTATTCAGACTATTGAAATAAATCTTTGTAATTGATCGTGGCGATTGGTGGAGTGTTTTCTGATGCGTTATCTTTATTAATGGATGCTCTATGCATACCAAGATGTATCACCCGTATTTCTAACTGACAATAAACCTTATTCCAAAGATATAAGGTTCAGCATTATTTAGTTAATGGTGTTGCGGTAAGTAAACCCATCGCCATATAGGTATTATTTAATAATATCTGGGAGACCGAGCTTTGCTCGGAAAACATATAAAAACTGAAAAATGCTCGTTTTCCTAGAGTTGCCTACCTACTAGACCGATTTTTCGCCCCCGAAAACCCCCATATAGCAAATTTCATCGAAATCGTTAGAGCCGTTTTCGAGATCCCCAAAATATATAGATATCCAACATTTGCTCGTTTAAAGGTATAAGATTATTGTCTAAGTTTGCGTGTGATACTATTTGAAATTAAATCGATGGATCCGTTTTATTTCATGGAATGCACCCTATCTCCTCATCCTACATCCTTAGTTTTACGGGATCGGAACGAAGGGTTTTGAAACTTTTAAAATAAATAAAAACTTTGTTTATTGACTAAGACCCACAAAGAAATAAGTAGATAAATACATTTTAAAGCAACTACTTAGGTGTACCACCACCATCGCTTTCGGTTAGAAACGGCCGGACGGAAGCCGTAGCCACGGGCGCCCGGTACACTATTGGCAGCGGTCCGTCATGATCATGAGTGAGCTACGAGCGGTCGGGTTGAGCTAGAGCGAGGCTAAAAGGGTCGCTGAAGAGAGAAGAAGAGGAAGGCGTGGCGCGAGCTTGTGAAGGCCCTTTGCACCTCTGGGGTGCCATAGGACAAGAGCAACAACAACTTTGGTTTAGGTTTTAGGCGACTGTAGACCTCGCAAACCCCCATGGCAATGCCATTTTGAAAAAAATTTAGAACCTGAATCGACAAATTTTTTTATCGAACCTGCTCACCAAATTTCACGAGAATCGGTTGAAAAAAGCGACCCGTAGGTAAACATACGGACATACGAAAGAACCTGATCGGTCAAAAACAAATGTAACAGCCGATAAAACAGTTAAGATTTTAGGACAGTTACAAATGTTATCGACTTAACTACTGAAATCTGTTTAGGTATACTCGTATGTGATAATGTTTATTAACATCGTTAAAATGTACACCATACACGTGTCACTCTAGTTTAATAACGACCTTCCCAGAGTAGACACCAAATTCTATTTATTATATTCTAATGTATCGACGTTACCGCAGATGTGGAGGCGTGACGACATACACATTATTATAGATATCGGCCTTATCTCTATATCATTAAGATTCGTATATTACTTAAGAATATTCACAAGGCATTGTAATGTTAATTAAATAGTGGCTTTTTTGTTACGCAATTCATGTTTTACAAACTGCTAAGACATTGAGAAATGCGATTTTCACCGTATTAGGCCCTCTGGTTCTCTTCTACGTGAGTACCTACAGTCGCTAGATATTTTTGACTACCGAGGCCGCTCCGATATATCTGATGGCGACTGTACAATTCGATTCGGTGGCGTTGATCCGCCGGTTATAATATCGTAGCCTTGACATTGGATATTGAATTGTTGATAATGTTTATTTGATTGGTTGAATATTTACGTTTGCGCCAGTAAACAATCTTTTCAATAACGTCGGGTCAATCGATTGGATTTCTTGACTTAGGTACCGTTTTCCCGGAAGGAATCAACTTTAATAAACGACGAACTATGTAGGTACTGTAAATGTAATGCTCATAGGCTTCCCGCAATGTATAATTTGTACAGTCATCAAAACTATTAGCTTAGCACCCCTGCATACAAATGTCAAGTCGAGTTAGATAATGTCATTAAAGCCATTGAAGAATATGGCTGTTTAGATTATATATAATTAATCCAATAGCCCTAATAAATAAGAAATATCAAATAACTTTACAAAAGAAAAACTACCGGTCTGAATATTACACCTGAAATAAGACTGGATTACCGTATTGTTGTATATCCATTTAGCCCCTAAATTTTAGGGCATTTAATAAATAATAATAATAAATAATAATTAACTTTGTGTTCATCATGAATATGATATGATATGATATGATTTATTTATCTCACAATATACAATTGCACTTAAAATTACACATGGTAGATTCTTAGGAATCTATATTGTGATTGTCGGTTTTTTACATTACGAATAATTGAATATGAAAAATAACAGAGACAATTAAAATTACATTCAAAATTATTAAATTACAATAGTATGTCAGCAGTTTCGTTAAATATTTCGTACATAATAGATTAAAAAACATTCAATAAATTAAACAATTATCTAGAAAATAAATTCGCCAGGAATGGGTCGTTATTAACTCTATAAAATAAATAAACAAAATTGAGCACTTATGTCACAGAAATTAAGGTCACCATTAAACTAACAAATAAGTAAATTACAATAAACCTTACAATTCCGATGTCAGCAAAGTACTATTTAAATAAATCTAATTAGTGATTTCATAAAACTCCTTTATGGAATACAGTGGGTTATCCAATAAAAAGTTTCTCAAACGGCTCTTAAATTTTCTGTCAGAGAAATACTTGTTTGTTCCTAAGTTTAAGGATGTTATTTAATGTAAGTATTTATTTCTTTATTTGTAATATTTCTTAGGATAGGATTTTATAACATGAATATAAAAGTAAAATACAAAAACACGTACAAAAACAATACAAAAAAACATATAAACACATTATAAAAGACCTAACCTAGAGTGCCGCCAGCAGTGGGGTAGGGTCCAAATTGCCGGTGGTCAGGGCCGTAGAGAGAGGAACCGTCGGACTATCCGCGCCGTGTCCAAGCTCATCGCCTTCTGCATCTGACCCTTGATCCAACCACCTAGCGAGAGTCTCTCAAGGTGTTGGTCGACTCTTCGCTATGAGCCCGTTCGCTGAAACGACTATCGGGACAATGATAGTTGAATCAACATCCCACATATTTAGCGGTTATCTCGTGAGCCAAGTCTAAGTATGTATTTATTTTATTTAATCGTATGACTTAGGAAAACAGTTATAAATACAAATTTAGTCCAATCAGCCACTCGATGGCCTCGTCGCTAAAGACGATCAGGTCTTCTGGAGGGCCATTGGCATAGCGCGTTATGGGGCAATCCTCTATTATGTTTGATTGTTTGTGCAGCCTCGCCACAACTGCAAGCCGTGGAAGTATTTATTTATTATTAGTATCAGATTAAACAGTCTCGGTCATGTAAAATCTATTGAACTTACCGAAGCATACCTGACATCTACTCCAAACATTCCACAGCATATATAATATTATGCGAGTTTATATTGGCATAGACTATAGAGTAACTTATACTAGAGCGGTACTGTCATAGTAAATTTTGTAACCCCAGTAAATTCACTGCCATCTGTCGACACACTTTAAAACTAAAAATTAAGATTTATAAAAATACGATAAAATGTATTTAAATGTGGATAAATGATTTTTTTTATTTGCATTAATTATTTTTATGATTTTGACCCATGTTCTTTCATTGATATGCGTTAAAATTGTTAAATAACAAACGAAACCGTCAACGCCATCTATACGACAGTCGGCCAAAGCTAGTAGCGCCCTCTGAACAAGAATCAAATTTTCTTGATTTTCGAGGCACGTTTTTTCCTTAGACTGTATCCACCTATTACGGAGTTATATCTATCTTTGATATTGGTATCATATCAACTCGATATATTTATTGCACACGCTTCACTGAACGTCGACAGTTATTGATTTACAAGTAGGTGTAGGAACGAAAAAATGCGGAATTAATTTACAAATGTAAGCCTTTTTATAGCTTCTAACGTATCGATTTGGTCGGAATATTCTTTCGGTAATTCCTCTGCTTCCGTTTCATAAGCATGTGCCTGATGTGCCGAATAAATTAGCAAATTTAAGTGGCTTATTACACCTAAGGTTTTCTTTTATGGTTGCTTTGCGACGAAGTGTTTAACTATTGTGAGATGAAAAGCGCTAGAGGCGGGCCTAGCTAACTTGGCATGGTATTTGTAGTGACAAAGTGTGGCAATGTCATCATTAGTGACAAATTTCAATATGACGTTTATAAATAACGATGTTTGAAAATAGATAAATAACGGTATTGTTATGTTTAGCCCATTCACGCCGATAGCTTATCTATAATAGATAAGCGCGCAATCAGATCAATATAGGATATCGATTGGCTTTGCTATCACGAATCTAGACACTAGCTCTTTTCTACGACACAAGCCGTTTATTCGATAATCGAGGTTGTTGATAACAGAGATGGGCATTAATCGATTAATATTTTAGTTAACTAATCAATCGATTAAAAATATCAATCGTCATTTTTTAATCGCGATTAATTTAGTTGCGATTAAATTAGTTGTGAGAATGTTCGACTAACAACTAAATTAGTTTTAGTTTCAATCGACTAAATTTCACGATTAAATCTATATTAAAACTACGTAGTCGCCCGTTTTTGCATTTTTTATCTTGCAATATGTAACTACAAGTACGTATGTATGTAACATACGGAGGTACTCGTATGTTGTAACTATGTTAGTTTGGGTGGAATTTTGCGACTTATTTTGAAGCAGATATCTTCATCCGATTGAGCTAAAATTATAGTTTAACTTTAGTTTAACTAAATACATATCATGGTTGCTTTTATATTTAATATACAAAGTTTGATTTATATAATTGTGTTTTTTTAAGTGTTATTTTACTAATGCACAAAGTACCCAGTTCTTATTTACCCTTAGATAAGAGAAATTTAATCCAATTTCAGAGAGATGCACTACTTTAGTAGCAAAATAATAGTGAGAACAGATCTCACTCCTTAGAAACGGTGAAAATATCGTAAGTAATACATGACTATTTTATTTTTAAACATCCGTTAAGATGTCCTAATCAGTCTGTCAACATAGCCATACCGAGGTATTCTATTCAATTTGCTTCTAACATTAGTCGCGAGAAAATAGTCTAACTAATTAGTCGATTACAAAATTTAGTTGTCCGAAATCAATCGGCAACTAATTTAGTTGCAACTAAATTAATTGCACTCTATACAACTAAGATTGATCAATAGTCGTTTTCAATCGTCAGTCGCAATTAATTCTCGTAATCTTAATCGTTAATCGTTAGTCGATTACATTTTGCCCATCTCTGGTTGATAATAACTTTGCTTAAACAAATTTTGGTTGAAAATGTTGGAATATATATGTCCGCGGTATGAAACCTAAATTATGCTCCGATATATATTTTCGGGACAATCTTATACGACGACCTAACCCCAAACTTAACAAAGCTTGTACTATGGGTAGGTACTAGGCAACGATATACCTACATATTTACATAAATAAAGAAATACCTGCATGGAAAACATTCATAACTCATAAAGATCAACGCATACGATATTAGCACACAAATAAAGGCCCTTACCCGAATACGAACTCCTCCTGGGACTCTAGCTTAGTAGGCAGGGTCACTACCGAGTACCGACTAAGCTAGGAGGTCGTTATATGTAAAGGGATAGGTAAGTTGGCTATGATAGTCTTTATTTTAATTATATTCTGGTTCTGCAAAGAAACCCTTTTCTCTCCATATAATTTATGAGGGTATAATTTATGAGCCCCTTGAATCGGTCATCTTTACCAATTTATAAATTTTTCCTTTGCTCATATTTTCCTTAGGCTTTCGGTACCTAAAACCTGAAATGTCTAAAGATTGTTCGACGAGAGTAATAAACACATTTTATTGAAAAGGATGTTTAAACAAATGTTGCTAATAGAATGGCTTAATAAAACCAACAAAAATAAACGTTTTGTGAATTTAAATCCTTTCAAAAGTGTACCGTAATAAAAACGAGTTTTATGGAATCTAATTCACGTATTCTCTCACGCCTATACCTGTTTTATTTAAAGACCTGGATAAAAATATTTCCCTGCTTTCGCATATTCAAATCAGAATCTTTTTTAAAATTAATCAGTTATAAAGCTCGTCAATCTCAATAGAATGTTGTAATTTCATGCAAATTATATGACGCGGCAAGAAAAAATCTTTATGTTTTCATTCATAATAAGCGAAATGCGAGAAGCGATACGATGCATGAGGCAAGGTTATAGAGAGGTAAAATAATATAGCGTCCTAAACAGAGCACTCAATGGACTTTTTAATTACATTTCTATACAGGTCACCCAGAAAAATAGTAAACTACCACGAAATACATATATACTATTATATATGCTACGTACAGAGTTCTCACTGTGACCTCACGAATCAACTCGTCCCTCCACAACGCATGACGTGTTCTCTTTCTCACTTATACACAATTACGGCTCGGAAAAATTAAGAACCTATTCGGTCTGTGTATGACTGTTGCGCCGCCCTGACGGGCATGGGAAACATTAGTTATAGACAGTTTACAGCTGTCAAATATATGAAGATTTAATATATGAATATTTTTCTCACCCCGTGCGTTGTCATCGTTTTTATTTCCCCCACCACGTACTTCGCACATAGCCAATTGCCAACCAACACATTTACCAAAGATAGATATAACTCCGTAAGTTATATCTATCTTTGCATTTACCAATGACGCTACTTACAAAAATAATCTCTAATAATAATCTATGTCTATGTCTACATATGAAACCCAGTCACATCTGGAAGCTGTGCAAAGTAAGGTCAGTAGATAAGTATTGAGCAGTTCTAGCCAAATGGTTACGCATGCAGCTACCACACTGGAGGTCGTGCGATCTTGAAACTTGTGTTTTAAATATCTTTTCGCACTTATGACTTTCTTCTCATTCATGGAATAAATCGCGAGGAAACTGAATGTGGGTCAGATAGCACTGCACCGGCAGTAATTTTTTAAACTCTTAGTACTTTTTAGGGTTCCGTACCCAAAGGGTAAAAACGGGACCATATTACTAAGACTCCGCTGTCCGTCCGTATGTATGTCTGTCTGTCTGTCCGACTGTCACCAGGCTGTATCTCATGAACCGTGATAGCCAGACAGTTGAAATTTTCACAGATGATGTATTTCTCTTGCCGCAAAAAAAAAAAAAAAACAGAATAAAATAGATATTTCAGTGGGGCTCCCATACAACAAACGTGATTTTTTGCCGTTTTTTGCGTAATGGTACGGAACCCTTCGTGCGCGAGTCCGACTCGCACTTGGCCGGTTTTTTATATCTACGCGTTAGTATCGACGTTCTAAAAAAGATGAACAACATTGTTAACAGTCTTCGAGGAGGCGTACATTAAATGCTGGTACATACGTGCAAATGATCTCCTAGCCCACGCATCGCAATGTTCCAGCCGGTCTAAATATAAGACCTGTCTCTCGACTCAATCTGCTTATCGTCCGTTCCGGTCACCGCGGCAACATTGACATTGAATCCCACATCTATTGACCTAAATACGTAGGGCTGCCTCTACAAGATAAAGATCTTATTGTATCATAAAGCCCATAAAGGCTTAATGAATGTCGATGGTCTACGTACCTACTTATCATTATCATTAAAATGGCTATTGGTCCTGTGTTCATCAGACCGGCTAGCATGACTTGCGTTCTCGCCCGCGACTTCATACATGGAGCGCGACCTGTGCGACTTCTAGATTGTTTTCATGTCTATAAGCCTAATCATCTTGTTCATACAAACTAAGAAGCCTCTATTAGTAAATACATCAAATCCTGACTTTTCCAAAAGAACTAAAATAGTTCCACAAGGCATAGTATTTTTTAATGTTTACACTTTCTAAATAAACTGCAAGAATTAGACAAGGTTTGCGCAGTAGCTACAGACACATCAGACGAAACAGACAATATTGAAAAAGGGTGTCTTTATAAAATCGTTAAAAAAATTACAAATGCCCATGAAATATCAGAGAAACAGCGGGTATATTTACCATAAACAGTTCTTATTTATCTCATAAAAAATGATATAATACGGTTGGCAACCCTTCGTGAACATGCCGTTTTATTGCGTCTCATATCGTAAACTACCGCTTTATTGATATCCTGGCGACCATCTTTGATGGCCTCCATTGTTCCTTTATTGCCGATCGATATTGTTTGTGGATCAAGTAAAGTGTGTCAATTGAGCCCAATTTGGCCAGAGATATTTGGCTGTTTAATTTGTGATGTGGCAAAAGAAGTACCTGGAACAGCTCGAGTTTTGTAAAAAACCATTTCACCAACTTGATACTCGTCACCTGAAAATGACGATTTCCTACAGGAACACCTTACCTTGGTAAGGTACACCTTACCTTGCGTCAACATTTGTCCAGGGATGTGTGGTGAATTGTCATTATCAGGTGGCAATTGTCAGCATAGTGAAACAGAAGCCAGGTCGTGCTTAGTTTTACATGTCTTCGCGTGCAATCGCGTGACTAAACGTAATTATTGTCCATCTTACGGGTCGGTCTTAGGGACTGCTTACTGCTTGATCATATCTCTTCAATTTATTGCATTTATTTTATATTACGTTTGATAGCCATTTTAAGCATATCTCTAAAATGTATTGTTTTCTGAATCATCTGACCGATCTCCCCATCTTTGCCCACAGGGTCGTCCAGAAAAGCCGTCGTCCATAGCATCCGGCCCGCCACCGCCGGCTGCCATCGTACCAAAGTCTGCCGATGGACCAAGGCCACCAGGATGGAACGGGCAGCCCAGGCGGCACGGCTCCAGCCGGTTCAACATACACAATCATAACCAGGAGCTGGTGAAACTACCACCCATCAAAGGTTAGTGTATTTATCCATCATCAGGTCAGGCACTAACGGTAGCTATTGTACCAAAGTCCGCGAACGGACCTAGACCTCCAGGATGAAACGGGAAACGGGCAACCCAGGCAGCACTTCTTAAACCGGTTCAACGTACACAAGCATAACCTGGAGCTGGTCAAGCTACGACCCATCAAAGCTATAACCGTAGTGCTTATGTTCGCCGAAGGACCGCGAAAGTCTGTTGAATGTACAGCGAGCGGCAAAAGTGCATCCTGGACACGTGAATAGAATTAGTTCATAAAGTGGCCATGCACTTCTCTGCAGCTGATTGTACACAATCATAACCAGGAATTGAAGAAACTACCACCCA
Organism: Cydia strobilella; assembly: GCF_947568885.1. NCBI lineage: Eukaryota > Metazoa > Arthropoda > Insecta > Lepidoptera > Tortricidae > Cydia > Cydia strobilella. The sequence continues at coordinate 4,815,455 of NC_086056.1, forward strand.
TCAAAGGTAAGTTCGAATAGAATAGAATACAAAATAATGTTTTTTATTCGTAAACACACAGACAATAGACATACATAAAAAGAACATAGGAAGAATAAAGTGTCACGAAATGGCCTCATCTCAGCATATTGCTGTCGACTTCCAGCACTGATCTTTCGATCAAATACAGAAAGCACTCGATCTTTCGATTTGAAAGCAGTAATTTTCCCAGTGACAAAGATTTTAGGAACTATTAATAAAAATCTCAGGTTATCATTATTATAGGACGTCCATTATTAAACGTCCTTCGTACAGACCCATGTTGCTTTCAGAAGGCTCTTCGGACAGTTTCAGACTATCGTATTTTTCTGCGCGTAATATACGGTCGTTTCGGCGTTACGAGCTTACACGCTCGTCACATTTCCCTACATTTGGTTTTTACGCGCTTACACGCGCGTTACTTTTCCCTACATTTGGTTTTTACGCGCTTACACGCGCGTTACTTTCCCCTGCATTTGATCTATCGCTAGTCTGAAACCACCGGCCTTAGGCAGGGTTGTCTACCTAAGTATTTTAACACGGTTTTGACAAGAGTGGCTGTGCGGGGTCACGAGGACTTCAAAACGGAAAGTCATGAAGGTTTTTTGGAGCCTCACACCAATGTGACTTACGAACGCTGCTTTTTTAATGTTTTTCAAAAGGCTAGCTTATTCCTGGTCGGTTAATACGAGTAGATACCTATTCCATAGCTTGACTGTGTACCTAGATACAAAGATAGATATAACTCCGTAATAGATGGATACAGTCTAAGGAAAAAACGTGCCTCGAAAATCAAGAAAATTTGATTCTCGTTCAGAGGACGCTACTAGCTTTGGCCTACTGTCGTATAGATGGCGTTGACGGTTTCGTTTGTTATTTAACAATTTTAACGCATATCAGTGAAAGAACATGGGTCAAAATCATAAAAATAATTAATGCAAATAAATAAAAAACATTTATCCATATTTAAATACATTTTATCGTATTTTTATAAATCTTCATTTTTAGTTTTAAAGTGTGTCGACAGATGGCAGTGAATTTACTGGGGCACAGATTATATAATACTATACTAGTACAGATACCCAATCCCATAGTAAAAAAGCGCACCGTCCTAAGTAGCATATACTTGTAGGCTATTTTTTAGTTCACAGTAACGAACTAGATGGCGCACGGAGCTAATACAACTCTTACGACTAACATGCGTTGAAACACCTCTCTTGCGACATCTGTTGTAGCTTCCACGCAATAAACCAATACGTCACATTCACTTTTAAGGTAAATTATTACTAGATGGCGTTTCAGATATCAGCGACAAAATTAAAATTTATTTGCATGATTTTGAAGTTTGATTAGGTACTTTAGTAAGGCGTCAAAGTTTCGTTACAAACACTAATTAATAAACTAGTGGATGCGAAATGACTGCTTTTAGTATAAAAACCAGTGTCGCTAAACTCACACATTCATAGCCACGTTAAAATACGTTACACACTTACACAATTGCTTTGATTCGTAGCAACTTTCCATACCAATAGGTTATTACCGGTTGACATTTCTCGAACGGTTATCAACTGTAGGCTACACGAGCGACGGTCTAAGATATAATGTCAAAGTTATAAGACATACGACTCTTTAATTATCTCATTCATCTCACAAAAGCTCGCTCATCGTTCACCTAATACAACTACTGAACACCAGATGGCGCTATTTTTTTAAATATTTTAAAATCACTTACTTATTATAGGCGAGAAAAGGGCTAAAGAAACCAGTATAAGTAAGATCTAATTACGCATGGTTTGTTACGGATCTCACGGTCACGTTACACTGGTGTTTTCGAGATCTCTACACGCCTGCGAGTAGCTAACCGTTGGGAACTTCTTTCATTCGATGTAGGGAGGGGACAGTGTAATCCGAGTGTTTTATCGATATTTGTGTGTTCGGTTAGGAATTGATATTTCATTACCGTATGTTTTATAACATTTAGATTATATTTTATTTATGATTATAATATAGGTAGTGATAATCGTGATTGTATGAAAAATAATATGTAGTACAGTACAACAAATATCTAACTAAAAATTTGTTTCTTATTTATTGACCAACTAGGTTGTTAATGGAAACATTAAATATATCTTAAGGTTAAATAGATAAAATCATAGTTCTTTAAAGTCTATTAACTCGGTATTGTTGTTATTTTGCAATCACAAATCTGCAATTACCTATGTCAGTATTCGTCTTTAATAATTTGTAGCAGCATTTAAGCGCAATCTAGACGGGACAACCTAATTCAATTGTCAAATTAATTGTATGGTGTGTAAGCAAACATTAAACTGGATCGTCGATCCCATGCCTATCAAATCAGGAAGGGGCGCTGCAAAATTTCAATATTTGACGCTAGTTTGCGTGGTAAGATACACTTTTTATTAATTTAGTGAGCCCGAATGTCACTAATAATTACTAAATTAATAATTAAGTTTTAGGCGTGTGGACGCTAGATGAGATCAGATGTATGTCAATTTTATCCCCAGAAATCTTTCTCTAAGAAATGCTGCGAGCAAATGGTGCTTTATTTTTGGGGAAACTAATTTTCTTGCCCAGGAGAATTAATCCATTTATTTTTAATATCGGCATCTTTTGGAAATCTAAAACATTTAATAATAAAGAAATGGAAAATATAAATCGTTTATTCATGGCACGTTGCATGCATTGTACGCATAAGTACATTAAGTACCTAGTCTAATTATATTAACGATGAAAATATGATGGGTGTAAAAAACAAGAACAAATAAATGTATATAAAGGAATACAAAGGTTTGAAAGGTTGCCATGAAATGACCCCGACTTAACTTAGTGCTTGATGACCAGAGCTGCCATATTTACTTATAGACATTGATTATCCCAAATAATAATTTATTACCTACTAACCAAACATCAAACTTGAAATATCGTAACAGTAAGCTTTAACTTTATCGATATAAATATCGACATTGCGCAGCATTTAAGTAGCGAAGTTATTTGACATTTAGGATAGCGAATATTCCAGATAAACGTAAAGAATAGTGACAAAGGATTATGAACTCTAAGTTCAAACAAATAAAATATAGTTTTACTTACATTCGTAAATAATGCAAAATAAACAGATTTTTCGTATTTATCGGATTATATTGAAAGAAATAACCACCGGTGATAGGAAATACCTCCACGTGAAAGATTTTTTTAAACCGCTGTGATTTCTGCAGCTTAAGACTGCACAATATGGCATTTTAAATTGAATTAGGTATAAATTTTTGTTAGACGAGCGTACGTATGACGTGAATGTCATTCGAGCATGAAGTTTACACAACAAACTGAGCATAGTCTGTGCATAAAGTGAGTCGGCCGCTCGCTACTATTACAATTGTGGTATTTTCTATAAAAAGGGACCTTATTGTCGATGGCGCTTACGCCATTATTAACGATGCTCCGATATAAATGCAATGCCGCGCGACGCTGTGCGGCGTAAGCGCCATCGACAATAAGGTCCCTTTTCATAGAAAATGCCCCAATTATCGGTCGATGTCGGTACCTACTACCTAGTACCTACCCATCGTTTCATCGTCTTAATTTGTGCAGTAGACACGCGAGAGTCAATTAGCGTGACTCGCGCCATAGAATATTGTGCTAGCCTCGGGCCTCGCCGCACTTGCCGCTCTCGCTCTCGCTGGGCGACTGGACGAACGGGTGTTGCTTTGCGTGGTTTTAACTCTAAGATTGCATTAAAAAATGAAACGCAGAAAACTTTTTTTTAGGATTTATGGATTTTATGGACTACTACCTAAGCGTGTTTTGTGGCTTATTCAGTGCGGCTACCATGAGTTGACATTAGAAGTTTATGCCGATCGCAGTCTATTAAGCTCGTACCCCTATAATATATTTTTTAATGCAGTTGCTCAAAAAGTGCTACTTTACGTAGCTGTTTAGCGTGCGGAAAGTTGGTATTCGCTTCGCTTTTTACTTTTCCAATTTTTGAAATTAATACTTGTTTTAATTCATGACTACTTATTGATGAGTGTTAATATTAGTTTCCTACGTCGTAACCAACATAAAAACCTACTGTTAATGTAAGAATACGAAAAATATACATATTTCATTACTTACCTCTTTATCATTATAACACGTTTATTTTTTAATATTGATAATTGAAAATCCGTTCTTTATAAGTTGTCTGTATGGAACGGAATAGCTCTGGAAGGTAGAGGTAGGAATAGCTGCCGAAACGCCTGTCAAAGAAGAAGCGTTTTTTCTTACTGTTTCCAAAGGCAACATGCGATATTGTTTTCATTCCTTACTTGTTGTTTTTCTTATTTGCACTTTCAACCAAAAGGGTAGTTATTGTCGGTTGTCAATAACGTTGGTTCTTCCCATAAAGCTTCAATTTGAAATCAACCTTATCGGCAACCGACAATGTGGTACCTTTTAGTTGAAAACGTCACATTTTATCGCAACTGTATTAAAAAACGTCGTTCGATACACGTGCGGAAATGTCATTCTTCACTCGTCCCGAGTCTTGCCACTCGCCTACGGCTCTTGGCAAGATATCTCGGTACTCGTAATGACATACTTTCCGCACTAGCATCGAAATGTACTATAAAGGCTCCGTCACACACGCGCGTTTTGCGGACGAAGCGGACGCCGGCGCGACGGGAGCGCTTTCATTGCGCTCCGCTCACGCTCCGCCCGCAAAACGCGCGTGTGTGACGGAGCCTTTATGCGGTTTTCACCTATGAAAAAGTAGGGTGATTCTCGAGGAAAGTTAAGGGTGGTTATGGCGTATAGTTTGTTAAGGTTTTGTGTAAATTGGTTGAAATATGAAGATATTTGCTAATGCAGTCAGCTTTCATTGGTTTATCTACTAAAAAGTCCGCGATGGCACGCGATGATATATGTCTATCTTTTAAGGATAACTTACTAAGTATACCCATTCTTATCTTCTACAAACAGAAACAGATTTCATAGTATGTGGTATTTGCAAAGCTATTTACACGGATACAGTATTAATAATTATCAAATTAAATACGTTAGTTTTATTAAGCATTTCATACAGATTACAATGGTCCCTTACAAGATACAATTAAAATGAATATCTCAGGAGTAATCGTAAATTAAAGTTTCATTTCGACCCATAAGTATAACTTGTATGAAATGTTAAAGACGCTAACGTCCGTTAGTTGCCAATTTTTACCACCTTATGCGCTGCGATCGTTTTACTTACCCCCACCATAATCTTCGCACGGTGCCAGTTAGCCAACATGAGGAAACAACTCAAAATTTGCATCAAATGCTTTGCCACTTTGCTCAGTAGATAAATAAAATACAACTGTCCCATATGTTTCTTAAATATATATAGAGCCTTCAGAACTGGTATGTCAAAAAAAATATCCCTACCTACTTTTAAAAAACCGGACAAGTGCGAGTCGGACTCGCCCACCGAGGGCTTCGTACTTTTTAGTATTTGTTGTTATAGCGGCAACAGAAATACATCATCTGTGAAAATTTCAACTGCCTAGCTATCACGGTTGATGAGATGCAGCATGGTGACAGACAGACGGACAGAGGAGTCTTAGTAATAGGGTCTCGTTTTTACCCTTTGGGTACGGAACCCTAAAAAAGCAAAACATGATAATATCAGGTTCTGTGTGATTCTATTTCTTAAAGATAAACACAAATTGTATTCCTATAAGTAAATTGCTAAAACATAGAGTTAAATAAAAACAACAACAAGAAGTTAAGGAGGATATGTTTATTTTTGATAGCTAAAGATAACCGTGGAGAAGACAACCTGTCATTTAATGCCTCAAATCCCTTATAAGCATTTGATTACCTTATTTGTGTTATAGGCTCGCTCGCTCACTGAATACATTGCAGGTTCAATATAATGACGCATTCAGGGTGCTGTTGCGGCTGCCGCGGCAGCACCCTGAACGTCTGGCATGTTTGCGCACGCGCACGTGGACGGCTGGACGGTTTCCATGCGACGCCACACAAGCGCTGCGCCGCGACGCTCTACAAAGTCTGCGTCAGCCGCCACACTCATAGCCTCCTGAGCGTAGTAGCGGGTAGGTGGGACAGTGGCATAGTCAGGAACTGGGCCTCGCTTCACAGACGCACAGCTGTCCATAGCCAAGACACGACAACGGATGATCGCCCTACACGGTGAGGCGCGACAGTCTCCAAAGCAGAAATGCGGACGAGAACTCTCACATGCACCCTTCCACAGGAAGGGTGTCGAATGATTAGGAATAGATTTAGCGCTTAAATTTATTAATTTCTTATTCTGAATTTTTTTCTGCAATCGCCTATGCTTCATTCTTTCTTTCTTTGGTATCTTCAATAAAAGTTTTTAATCTTTTACAATTCGGTGTGTCGCTATCGGCTAGTCGCTTGCGTTATTTCGGTGTCGTAAATATTTCTGTGTCATATAAATCGCCTTCCTCCTCATTTTTTTCTTGATTTTTAACACCAGGGTAAACTTTTTTGGTGTTAATACTTTTAATTCTGTCGGTCCTTGGCCTAGAAAAAAAATAGGTACATAATATTGTAACGAACTGCTTTATAATAATATACCTACTATTTTTTAGGGTTCCGTACCTCTAACGGAAAAAACGGAACCCTTATAGGATCACTCGTGCGTCTGTCTGTCCGTCTGTTACAGCCTATTTTCTCCGAAACTACAGGACCAATTAAGTTGAAATTTGGTATACATATGGAAGTTTATGACCCAAAGACGGGCATGAAACGTAAACAAATACATTTTAAACACGGTGGCTTTTGGGGGGTAAATGAGAAAATAAAAATAAAAAGTTTTCAAACTATATCGTGTTACATACCAAATGGAAGAGCTCATTGTGAGAATCTGAAATATATTTCTTTATAATTTTAAGATAAACAGTTTAGAAGTTATTCAAGAAACGACCATTCCCTCCCCTTTATCTCCGAAACAACTGGGTCAAAAATGTTGATAAAAAATACACAAAATAGATCTTTACACGCGCATAGGAAAACCTATTATACATGTGCAGTCAAGCGTGAGTCGGACTTAATTACTTAGTTTTTGATCCGACCCCTACGGGTTTTTTAAAGACATTTCACTTTAAAAATTCATTGTTTAAATTGTGTAATGTACGGGACCCTTGGAGCGCGAGTTCGACTCGAACTTGGCCGGTTTTTTTTTATTAGCGTAATTTAGTGTCCCACTGCTGGGCAAAGGCCTCCCCAAAACGCTGCAAATTGTGTTAAAGTTATGAAAATCGGCAAGATTGATCTTTAGTCCATATAAATAAATTTGACCCGAAGCTCCAGAAAAAAAAAACAGGAGTAGAGTCCTATCGTAACGTGTGTAGTATTCAATAAAAGGGCATCTTGAGCCGGTTCTAAAAATATATTACATCATTACATTGCAGTGACGATAATTTTCAAAACATACCAAGTTTGGGCTCCTTCAGATACGATAGCGTTGAATAATTTTTTTGTAAAATGTATCTCAAATAATACCTAATATCCAAGAAAGTAATTTTGAAAATAATTTCATAACTTTTTTTTTAAACTGGTATGTCAAAAAAATATCCCTACCTACTTTTAAAAAACCGGACAAGTGCGAGTCGGACTCGCTCACCGAGGGTTCCGTACTTTTTAGTATTTGTTGTTATAGCGGCAACAGAATACATCATCTGTAAAAATTTCAACTGTCTAACTATCACGGTTCATGAGATACAGCCTGGTGACAGACAGACGGACAGACAGACAGACAGCGAAGTCTTAGTAATAGGGAACGAGACTTTTGGCACAGAATAACTAATAGTACTACCGTACAGAAAATTCACTCCTTCACAAAAGCCAGATTTAGGTATAAAATTATACCTACACTCGCCGCCTAATGTAGGTATAAAATTATACCTACACTCGCCGCCTGCAAGCAAAATTGAAACTTATAACCGCGCACGAACCGTGAATCTTCTTTGCGCGCCGCAGTTTTATGACCGAGCTGCGAGTGTCGGCACGGGGTTGTCACTTGACAAGTTTTTGTACCTATACCTACTGATTTATTATTTTTAAGATAAATATGTAGGAATTACAAACGTTGATTCTGTAAACATAAAATTTTTAGCCGGGGATAGTATGTCTGATTCTCACGGAAGTAGGTATGCCACATAAGTACTTATTCCTTTGAAACTATGTCGGTCAATATAGTCAGGAATTTAAAAAAAATGATTTTTTCTGCTTCCTTGTTCTTCCGTTTATTCAGACATCCGTAAACAGAACATTATCTTTTATACAGATTAGATTGCGATTTAGGTTTCGAAGCTATTGCCTATTTTCAAATTTTTCAACTTTGCGCGAGCGCCAGTTGAGCACGTGACACGACTATCGTGCGAGCCGAGCGGCATCCCACTGCCATACACCTGCCCGGGCGGTGCGCCGGCCAAATATACCTAAACTGCGCAGTGACATCCCCCCTGCTTATGGAAAGTCTCGTAAAATAGGTACTGAAGTAGAACTGTGTTACTTTGTAATTTTGAAAATAAATAAAAAAATCAATGAAATTATTTTCAAAATTGCGTTCTTGGGGTTAGATATGAGGGTATCACGTATGATTTGTAGTATATTATACAAAAAAAAATCTGCCATATCGTATCTGCAGTATCGTATCGTATCTGGGAGGAGGAGGACTTGGTAGGTATTGAAAATTATTTTTATTTTTATTTAAAACACGTGACTAAAATGTAATGAGACATATTTTTAGAACCGGCTTAGAATGCCCTTTCATTTAATACCATACACGATATAATAGGTTTCTAAACAAACACAAATTTCTCCTGTTTTTTTTGGTGCTTCGAGTCAAATTGATTTATACAGGGTGTCCCTAGCCATTGGACACAGCCGAAATATACATATGCATTAGGGTATTTAGAACCAGTATACAAAGTAGGTATCATAACAACCGGTGTAGCAGTTACGAAGAAATTAACAAATTACGATTTTTTACTTTGGAGCAGCCTGTATGTGTTAGTAGCTCCTGAGGTAATAAATAGTATGAAACCTTCTTCGACCTTTGTGATTATCTTTTTTATTTATGACACTAATACGATTCTGACTTTTGACAAATGTCATCATTGCCGCACATTTTCGAACAAATTGGCAACAGCACTGCCAATGATTAATATAATACAGTATGTTTATTTTTGTTGTCGATTATTGGAAATAACTTTTGTTTGAACATTTTTTTTTTTTATTTTTGTTCTAATTAAAAAAATGTTAACGTTATAGAGCATTAACAAGTTTTGGGAACAAATCAAATAATTTTATTAAATATTTTGATTTTGTGTTTTTTTAAGTAGTCACACTACTATATATAAATTAAGAACTGTAATAGATGTCATATATTTAAGAAAAAGTGACGAAGCCCTCCAGTGGTGAAGGCCGGATTCGAACCGGCGTCTTTAGCTATCGCGGCTAACGCCATGAACCCCTAGGCCACCCCGCCACGGCGGTGCCCGTCCGAATTTCTCGACTATATGCCATCTTAGTAAGACTAGGCGTCTTTAACCTGCTCTAAGGGAAAGCAGTGCGCGCTTGCACCTCCTAAACGAACTCCTTACGGATTTACGTTGTAGCGAGAGAGACTGGTGCTGCCATCTATGAACAAGTTTTGGAAGTTATAGAGCATTCCTGAGAAGTAACCCTACGTGGGATTTCAGGGTCTGTCGAATGGCTAAGGTCACCCTGTATAGACTAAATATCAATCATGCCGATGTTCATAGCTTTAACACCATTTGCAGCATTTTAACCAGCATCCGAACACCGAAGTTCGCAAACGGGCATCTTTTTTCACATCACCAACAAAGACACTGAATATATACATACGATAGGTATAGGTAACGACATGCACGATCTAATTAATTATAGGTAATCACATACCTTCTGATGTTGATGCAACTGGTGAATCTGGGAAGTTCTCTGTCGATTGATCTCCTTTGTAATGGACAGGTACGGCTAACTTATTCAATCTTTTATGTTTACCATCTTCCTGTTGAATGAACCGCTTTTCAAAATGATCAATGCAGATATATTTGTGTCGAAGAGCATCTCGAGACAAGTGGGCAATGGTCATAATGTTACCTGAAAATTATATTCATTTAAACTCTATTTTTAGTTTTTTGTCAAAAATTTCATTTTTGATACAAACTTTTATTGCTGACTGTAAGTACTTCTCTTGCGTTGCCTGTGGAAAGCCCAAACCCAAACACAATTAGGTGGCGTTGTTTTATCTCAGAGTTCCAATGGCCACCTCCTGTCTCCATCATCAGATCAGCTCGATGGTACCACAATATTGCATTGTCACCCTTCTTACATATGTATGCAAATTTTCAGCTTCATTGGAAACCGGGAAGTGGGCCTGGCCCTAAGCCTAACTTGCAATACTTGAATACAGACGTCCACCAGACGTCTGTCTGTGTCTACACTACACAGGCAGCAACAAGACAGGTGAAACTAAAAGCTTGTATTAAAGAGGATTTAATGCAAAAAGGTATTTACTACTACTTATGCAAGGCAAACATTGTGTCAGCAAACAATTATTAAATTATAAGAACAAGAACTTTTCACTGGTATATGTAAATATCAATATAAACCAACTAAAATATGGCTACATACTTTACATATAATATACAAAATATCAACTAATATTATTTCCATATAAATAACCGCTGGTAGCCTAGCGCTAAGAGCATGCAATTTTCCATCCGGAGGTTGCAGGTTCAACCCCCGGCTTGTACCAATGAGTTTTTTATAAGTTATGTAACTAACTAGCTCTTCGTTGAAGGACAATATTTATGTGATCTGTGACAATATTATGAGAATCAGCGGGATTGGAAAATCAGCGGGAAATCACTTTCATTAAAACTAGTGCCTATGCCAATAGTTAGAATTAGATGCCAAATGTACATAATTTCCATTGTTTTTAAGGCTAAATTAGATGCTTGTAAAATGATGTAGGTGGGTATTTGGAAAACTTGATTTCCTAAACATCTATCCATGTTGAATTATGTTTCATACTTAAAGTTTAACTGCCCATAATTAATACTTTCCAAGACAAAAGACAAAACTAAAATTTCAAAATGCAATGGATTGGAACACAACGATACACTAGGATTGTATGATCTGTGACAATAACATTATTTGTCACTGTATCTCTGTAATATGTAACATACCTGTTACACAAAAAAATATAATTTATTGAAACAAAATCTGTTTAGGTATATTTTATATCAATAGACAAATATGTACATTGTCAATACAACATACCTAAACTGCAAACACTTTTTAAGAGAAAAGGGGATGGCCGTATCTCCATACTATGTTAATCCCCATTTTCCTCTCTGGATATTGACATTATGGAAAATATTTTTACATAATTGGATGTACATATGTATATTAACCATAGCTATGCCCCTATGTTTGACTATTTTGAAAATTAGGAGCGAAAACAGATTTCATACAAATTTTTAAAAGCTTTTAACTCTTATAATAATTAAAAATTCCAAAAAAATCTAACATAGCTGTGGTTTATATACAAAAAATTGTGTCAAAATATTCTCAATAATGTTAATATCCAGAGAGGAAAATGAGGACCGTTTGTATAAAAAGGCGATTTCGCGCGGGTCCTCCACTTTCGTCTTAAATCAATTATTGAATTGGTTAGAGGAAAGTTTAATGTAAGAAAGCTTTAAGAAAGTAGTAAAGACTTACCACAGTTGTCAATCCAAGTTTGCAATCGAGCACTGTCGCCAGTTGGGAAGCGGAACATCGACTTCTGACCGGTCATGGCCTTGCATTGGTAATACGAACACGTGGGCGGCATTTTTCTGCATTACTTCTGTTTTCGAAAGCGTACGGTACGGCGTATCAAATCGTAGCAGATTTTCGAGTCCAAATCCAAGCCAGGTCGTCGTGAGTGCTGCAGTAATTGTCGGAGTCCTATTAATTGCCAGTCGCGTATGTGGAATGTCCGTCAAAAGTCCGTTTGAATGCCAGGTCGTCGATTGCAATTATTGGTTGCAGGAAATTAGTAAATAAAAAGGTACCTAAGGTGCGCGTTTGACTCGGAAACCAAGCGAAGTGAAAACTCCAAAAACTTGGATTCTGTTTACAAAGTATTCTTGCGTTTTGATAATGCAGTTGTGAAAGACATTGCGCTTTGCGTTTTTAATTTGTATTTTAACATCAGGCCTACTTTAAAACACCCATTTAGATTATATGTATTCACCGGTCCCTTTTTTACATTTTGTGATAATTTTCGTAATTTATAACTTATACGTAATTCTTTGAAATCAAACATAACATCACACCTTAAAAAAGAGAAAACGAGAAACAAAACGCAGGCTAGATGGATGAAACGGAACGCACACACTCGTCCCGTTTTGATGAACATAAAAAGAGGGCCTACCGCGAAGCACGTTCGACGTATTGCCTCTCTGTCGCACTTGTAAATTCGTATGTAAGTGTGACGGGGAGGCAACACGTCGAACGTGGTTCGCGGTAGGCCCTCAGGGCAAAGTATGTTATCTTCATGCAACGTGATACAACGCACCGCGCGCGGTTTGTATGTGTGCGCGACTTGTATCTATGGTCGCCGCACGCACACTCAAACAAAATCTCGACCCGCGTTTCTCAGTGCGCAGGTCGGCTCCATCTAGTGACAATATTCAATATTATTTGGAAAGCCCAAAAACTGTCGCGTGCTGTTACTTATGTGTGTTTACGTCGAAGACGGTCGCCATATAGTTGTGATTTATAACTTTCTAAAATAATGCATTGAATTCGTGCTTTTATTGATGTTTGTATTTAATTTATAATGTTTTGAATTAATGACACTTTAAATACCATTAATTAAGTCTTAATCTGTAGGATAAAAATTTCGTAATGGTCGATCGTGACAGTTGGCGCCATCTATTGATATCGATTTGAAAATAATTATAACGCCTTCGGGATGGGAGGGCATGACTGGGGTTACAAAATTTACTATGACAGTACCGCTCTAGTATAAGTTACTCTATGCTAGATCTAAAACTCCCCTAGCAGTCTCAGAAAAATCTAAAGAGTAGTGTTCGTTAGCAATGTTAATTTACATCAAATACTTGCATTGAACACAAACAAAGAGGACAAGCAAACTCGACGGGCGCTAATTAACGCTAATAATAGCTTTAATTGGCACCTGGGGCTACGATAATAGGATAGCGCTCGTTTTCTTTGGCGTTTAATATTTTTTCCGAACCGAATTAAATTTACTTCTATTTACTTTGCTATAAGGGCGGACTTTTATTCTGTTGTAGTTTTTAGGTTTCCGTATATACCCAAAGGGTAAAAACGGAACCCTATTACTAAGACTCCGCTATCCGTCTGTCTGTCACCAGGCTTGTATCTCATGAAACGTGGTTTTTCACATATAATGTATTTCTGTTGCCGCTATAACAACAAATACTAAAAACAATAAAATAAATATTTAAGTGGGGCTCCCATACAACAAACGTGATTATTTTGCGTAATGGTACGGAACCCTTCGTGCGCGAGTCCGACTCGCGCTTGGCCGGTTTTTTCCTTAATTTCGATAAAATTTAGTGTATATATAGAGTTCCCTATAATCCCTATGCGCTGGTGCCCTAGCGGTAAAAGCGTGCGACTTGCAATCCGGAGGTCGCGGGTTCAAACACTTCAAACCACGGCTCGAACCAATGAGTTTTTCGGAACTTATGTACGAAATATCATTTGATATTTACCAGTCGCTTTTCGGTGAAGGAATACATCGTGAGGAAACCGGACTAATCCCAACAAGGCCTAGTTTTTCCCGTCTGGGTTGGAAGGTCAGATGGCAGTCGCTTTCTTAAAAACTAGTGCCTACGCCAATTCTTGGGATTAGTTGCCAAGCGGACCCCAGGCTCCCATGAGCCGCGGCAAAATGCCGGGATAACGCGAGGAAGATGATAGAGTTCCCTATGTACAACTAGCTTTTGCCCGTGAGTTAATATTGTTTTAAGGAAAATGTATCTTATCAAGTGACCTATTTTACCTCGTCTATTTTCAATGGTCCTCAATAGGTATATTATATTCCTCTTATTTCCAAAAATCCGCTGCAACTCCACCGACGAAATTATGAGGATAATATTGATAATGAATCTGTTATCAGATCCCTCTTTCTCTGTCCACTTGTCAAGATCACACCTGAAATGTTCTGTGACATTTTTTTTAGTGCGGAAAGCATGTTTATTTTGGGATTTTCTGCATCATTCATTCTACAAATTCTTTCCTGTATCTTTATTGCATGAATGTTTATCGTTATTCGTTTATGGCTTAGTAACTGTTGACGTTGGCTGTACCTATCAGTCTATAAATCTAGGTTAAACTAAAAATGTGTGGACGTTTACTTATATGATTTTTGTATGCTCTGTATGTATTTTCCTGGATTAATCATGTATGTTTTCCATGCGTTTAAGAGTTCTTTTCCAGAAATTTCATATTCTAGAAATCATAAAAAGTATAAAAATTGTCCAATCCTTGTAATCAAAGTAGATTTTTTAAATAGCAACTAATCAATTTAATAATCCCGAATTCAAAACTACGCGAGTATACACTCGAGCGCCGAGGGGGTTAAAGCGTTGTAAATACGTGGAACCAACCGCTAACAACTACTATGCAAGTATATCACACCGCGAATATTGAACAATTTATCAATAGAAGACGAATGTGCTAGTAAAAACATCTTTAAATCAAAAATTATGAAGTTACTATTAGGTACAACGCATGGCTAAATAGATAAGATAGGTAAATATTGTATATATACAACTTACACTGTGTTAATGTGATATAAATGTATGTATTAACGTAATATAAGTTAATCATTAAGTTTAGATTAACGTTGAAAATGAGTGCATCATTTCGCCGTTAAACGCAAGTTTGGCGAACCTAGTATATAAGTTTAAAATGTACCATACTTTTTTGAAAAAACATTAAAAATTAAAAAAAATATATATTTTTCAGGGTCAACTTTCATTAACCAGACTCTATCTTTGACGATGCACAGCCTGTTTAACTTTAAGTAGAACATTGAAGTTTGAAACTCTTCAAATGTAGAATTTCATTACGAAAGGACTTTTTTTAAACAACCCCTATTTAGGGGTGAACATTGGGTATGTTTAGAACAACTTCTAAACGGTACGGTAACGGTAGAGGTCGCTATGTGCCTCCCTAAGGCGTGTAAACAAAAGGAACGAATGGAAAAAAATCGCACGTCTCTGGTAAGCTTCGGTAGCTCAGTTGTTTAAGAGCGATTGGACCGAAAGGCCGTAAATTGGGGTTAGCGCCACTTGCACCATTCCACTAACCCGGGGTTAACCTGTTAAACCGTTAACCCAGTGTCAAATTTTAATGGTAACCATGGTAACTCCAGGTTTAGCTGGGTTAGTGGTAGTGGGATGCAAGTGGCGCTTAGTGTTGTTATCTTCTTCTAAGTAGGTACTAACACAAACTCATTTGAGTTTTTTCAACATCCTATCAACAAAACTCAAGAAATGTCAATATCTAATAGTTAACTAGAGTCCAACGACATAAGACCTTTGTCCACTTTGATTTGATGACTGCACGTTTACGACGTGACGAGGCATTCACGGCATCAAAGGGTATTTTATGTTCGATAACATTTTTCACGACTGGCTCTAGTTTGCAGATTACACAATGCAGAGACTCCAGTTTAAACTTAAACAAGTTACTGTAATTTTTTTTGTGACATCTTTTAATGCTGACTGTTATAATAATTCTCATTTGCATGTCTATGCCTAACTTACCCTACCTTAACCTTTCCAATAAGCCTAAACTCGATGTTTTTATGTTTTTCCATCGAGGTGTTCATCAGTTAATTTTGCCACCTTTATGACTGCATCATCAGATCTCAGATCAGAGTGCGTAGCCAACGTGCAATCGTTTACGCTCCGTAGCGAACGAAACGCAACTGTCACTGTCGCATTAATATGTGATAGAGAGAGATGACTACAATACGCTACGGAGCGTTAAGGATTGGCACGCTGGCTACGCGGCCAGGATCATATTAGCATATTATTGCATTGCACACCGGAATTAAGAAATTACTCCAAATTTCAGCTGAATCGGATAGCAGGAAGTGGTGAACCGCATGAAATGAATATTTAAGTTAAATAAAAGATTTGATCGAAGCAAATAAATAAATAAACAAGGCAAGCTACATAAAAGTGTGTAATTTTGAATATGATCGGTTGAGCCATTAATGTTAAGCGATAAAGCGATTAAAGCGATGTAAGTACCTCGAAGATACACCCTTTTGCTTGTATGGCTTGTTATAACGCATGAAGGTACGGAACCCTCCATTATGCGTGGTCCGACACGCACTTGGCCGGTTTTTTATTTTGACTGACGTATCTGCAGTATGATGTAACCTGTGCCGCAGCGGAAACCGTGGGCGCGGAGGAAATTGGAAACCCAGATACGACTCGAAAAGCGCTATCTTTCAGGAAAATTCATTTCTAATGTCGATGGAGAAGCTGACGGTATAAGCCTTGATAACAGTTTGGACAGGTTTCAAATTCGCTTTATAAAGTAAAGCGCTTATTACAGTTATCGGGAACTTCCGAAAGGGGGCCGGTCAGCGGGTGCTAGAGTTAGACCAAGCTAAGTTAGCAGCGATTTTGATAGCCTATTAGACTGTACAAATGTTATTTTAACCGTCTAACTTCTATGAAATTATGACGTTTAAGAGGAAAGGGGACGGTCGCTTCTCCATACAAACGTAGTCCCCATTTTGCTCTCTGCATATTAACATTATGGAAAATATTTTTAGATATGCCCCTACGTTTGATTGCCTTTTTTCGATTTTTTCATTATTGTAAAAATTTGGAGTGAAAAACAGTTTTCATACAAACTTTTAAATGCTCCTAACTCTTATAATAATTAAAAAATAAAAAATAAATTAACGTAGGGACATGGCTGTGGTTTATTTGATATACAAAAAATTGTGTCAAAATATTTTCAATAATAACAATATCCAGAAAGGAAAATGAGGGGACTATTATACTGTATCAAAAGGCGATTTTGCACGATATTGTTAACGATGTACTGATTTCGGAAACGGAAAACTTAGCTCGGCCATCGGAAATCCATGATGGGCCGATGCCACGTCCGCGCGGCCCCGGCGAACGTATAACACTCAAGTAGGTACTAGGTACCTAATCTAACGCGCGTTATTTTTAAATGGCGCCAATCAAATCTAAAACGCCGTTAATAATCGTTTGTATTTGTGTTTGTTGGAAAGATAAATTAAGGCGGTTCCCTGAGCCAGAAGGCGAAAAATCTCCTTATATGATCATGTTTTTCTAAGAGGCGTTGATATTCGTAGACGTGGAAAAAATATATGTAGTTCTTGACTATATTATCTTTAACAACATAGCTTCCGATACACGAATTATGACACTTCGCTCGATACAATTAATTCCCAAAGTAACCTCTAACTCGGACTTTTAATCCTACTTTACTCGGTTATTTATTATGTGATACTATAAACAAAAAAAGAAGAAAAAACAATCTTAACGTAAATAGTAATTTCATAGCTTTAGAATTTCGATATTGTTAGGTAACGTTTTTAAAATAAATAAAAACCGACAAAATTCGATCAAAATTGACAATTGGCGCGTATGTTCTTTCCCGTTCTTTCTTGCGAAATGTGACAAAGACAGCGGCAAACCGATGGAACGGCCTTAACAGAGGTTTTCTAATATGAATAAGGGGAAAGATTCATTAGACGGAGTCACTGTCACTACCAACTAGGTCGGTCGGACGATCAGTCTCGTCAAATATCATTAATAAAATGATAATGATTACATTACAACTGCAATAACTTCTTTTAAAAGAAGAGTGAAATGCCGAAAGAATGCGTCGTTCTCACGTACCTGTAATAATGTACATTTATCGTACAAGTATGATAATTGCATCTGCGACACTTGTTTCGGTTTCTTGTGCAGAAAGAGCAATTACATAGTTGTTTGTACGCTGTCTGTTATCACGCGAACATGCTTAGGCATCTAGTTTTTTATACAATGCACTTACTTAAACTTGATAAAGTCGTTTTAATGATTTTTTTTTATTATTAAAAAGAAAAGTACATTAATTATTGCTACTTATCTGCTAAACCGCATAGCAGTTTATTGGCATAAAACTTATTCTACCCTCCACCGCTGTAAATTAAGTTATATTAGCGTTATACATAATTATACGTTTTACGGTAACACGTGCAAAGGTATAGTTGGTCAAACCGAATTATTAATTTAATTCATTTAAAAAAATACTTCAGTATAAAATTAAAACAAATTCCATAATAAAATACAATTCAATTAAAACGTGTTAAATAAAGTTCTACGTCTCGAGTACTGGATACGGATTACGGACTCTGGGTTTGGAAACATTTTAACTATCACATTGAGTGCCGGAAACCCGCTCGTAAGCGCTTTCCTCTAATACAAAGCGGGAAAACGCTGGGATCGGCTACGAGCGTAAAAGCGCTACAAAAATGTTGGCACTTGGCAGTGAATGCGTTAAGTTTTACCATTGCCGACAATTCGTCTGCGGCGGATGATTCTTATTGCGGATAACCGCAATAAGAATCATTAAAATGCTGCATTAATCAAAACGATTGCCACCCAATTCTTATCAGTATTATCACAAATACATAGAGATAGGATGAATGAATGCGAACTGATACTGGGCCTCACATCTATTCGTTAAGAAAAAGATAGTCAGAAATATTCGCAGATTGCAAAACTGATACACGTACGGCAAAGCTAAGCTACACGGCTACCACGAGTTGGTATTTGACATTTACGTAAACTCGATCGCATTCCCTCTCTATCGCACCAATACATAAGTGCGAGCGAGATGACTGCGATCGAGTTCACGCAGTCGCTAACGTAAACGTCAAGTGTTAACTCGTGGTACGAATCGTAACGTTGATCGGCCGTCTAATTTGACATGAATTCCTTTTTCGTTCGCAACTTGCAGTACGTTTACTAACGGATTAAAAAGCGGGACGATTCTGACGAAATGTAAATATTTGTTAGTTCCTAGGTTGTAACGCTATTATTATCTAACCTCAAATATACCGCCATGATTTCAGGGTTTACAGACATACTCGTAAACATATGCCAAGCTGTTTGATCTCTGGGAACCGGAAAAATCTTGGCATTCATTGTTCTGAGTTTTTTGTATTAGCAAACGGGAGATCTTTCAAAATTATGAA
This sequence comes from Cydia strobilella, assembly GCF_947568885.1. Classification (NCBI taxonomy): domain Eukaryota; kingdom Metazoa; phylum Arthropoda; class Insecta; order Lepidoptera; family Tortricidae; genus Cydia; species Cydia strobilella. Next base: position 4,834,815 of record NC_086056.1, read on the forward strand.
AGTTTTGACGTCAAAGGTTCCTTTAAACGTATAATTTTAAGTAGGTATAAATAATTAGCTGACCACCTATCTTCGTATAGGAAAGTGACTTGCAAAAGTTGCAAAGAAAATTCGGCAAAAAAGAACCGTATTTAAGGGAGGTTAGGAGTGATAATATGTACTGTATTTATCATTTGACATTAAGCAAGTTGACTTACTTACTATACAAGGTGTTCACGAGGAAACCGAAAGATTTTAACCCAGCTTTTCTGAGGCCAAAAGAAGGAAAAAATGTAATGTTTAGGTCAAATTCGCAAAAAAAATATTTTTTTTTTCTTTTTTTTTTTCGATTTTTCAGATGTATTTGTACATAAAAAGTAAATATTATTGGTAAACTTGTCACTTAAAATGGACTTTCTTTTTTTTTTTTTTGTAAAACGTAGTTTTTACAAAGTGTTACTTGTCACTTTTTGACATCTATCAATAAGGTTACTTAGACTACGTCCAACAGTGGCAACATCGACATCAAAAGTGCGTTTTGCACTATGTAACAATAAAAACTTGTTTTTTTTTTAAATTGGGTTTAACTGAAACTAGGCAAATTACAGAAAAGTTTTTAGGACATTTTAGTCATTAAATATGATCAGGAGTACGCTGTTAAAATTATTCGGTATCCTCATGTAACACCGTGTATATTAAGTGTTTTTTCCATAAATATGTAATTTTCGAATGAATGGATGGAGGATGATTTTTTGTTGAATTTTTTTGACCGATTGGGCCAGCGAGTACTGTTCTGGAGACCTCGACTGGGAAGCCGAAGGGACGGAAAACCCACGAGCCAGATGGTCGGACGAAATTAGAAAGAAGGCAGAGCCGACCTGGCATAGAACCGCTGCATTCAGAACAACATGGAAATCCATGAAACAGGCATATGTTTAGCAGTGGACGCAAATATGCTAAGAAGAAGAGATGAATTTTCATTACATCCGACGTCTCCAATATAAAAACGGCCAACCAAGCTTTGTTTTCCCTCGCAAATTGTCTTGACATTGGTTTGGTCGCAAATAGCAAAATAATCGCTGGCGTAGTATAGAACATTATTTCCAAGGGCACTTGACGACCAAACATAACGACTTTTTACAAGCTTTTTATTAACTTACAATGTACCTATGTAAGTACGGATTAAATCTTGCAAGTTTAATTTGACCCACTTCCCGTCGTCGTAAGTCGGATGACAATGCAATATAATATTATGATACCATCGAGCTGATCTGATGATTGAGACAGGAGGTGGCCATATGAACTCTTGTGATAAAACAACGAAACCTAATTGTCTGGGGTTTTTAGAATTGTCTCGATGAGTATTAGTTGCCTGTGGAAAAAAGTACAGTCAGCGATAAAAGCTTGTACTTACCAAAAATTAAATTTTTTATTTATTCTAGTGTTTTCGTTTAAGCACCGCGTTAAGAACTATTATATAATCTGTGACCGCGTACTATACGAACGGTCCAATCTACTCTGCCTTATATTTCCTAAATCACAAATGAACAATTTTAAAGAGCGCTACGGGTCAATAAAAAAAGTGCTCACAAAATAAAGCTGGTTGTTTTTTAGGGTTCCGTACCCAAAGGGTAAAAACGGGACCCTATTACTAAGACTTCGCTGTCTGTCTGTCTGTCTGAGGCTGTATCTCATGAACCGTGATAGCTAGACAGTTGAAATTTTCACAGATGATGTATTTTTGTTGCCGCTATAACAACAAATACTAAAAACAGAATAAACTAAATATTTAAGGGGGGCTCCCATACAACAAACGTGATTTTTTTGCCGTTTATTTGCGTAATGGTACGGAACCCTTCGTGCGCTAGTCCGTCTCACACTTGGCCGGTTTTTCTATTCATACAATATTACGAGAGGAAATTCAAAGTACATACATGACTGTGCTCTAAAAGTTTATACTCACAAGTTTGCGTAGCCGGTGTGAGTAAACAACATCAAATCTGCATCTGCAGAGGATAGTCTAGCCACACACGAGTTTAGCTCGTGTAATCTACCCTTTGATACAACTTTGTAATCGACCGAGCCTGCGTTGGCGGCATATAATTTCCATGTCAGTACGCTCGGCGCCATACTGAGAAACGGAAATTATATATAATATAATACCATTTTAGTATGAATCCCACTGTGTCGCTGGCACTGGGTTTTCACTTTCAATTTAGTAGGAAAATGCTAATTCAATAATGCATCAAATGCTTTTTTTTAAATCTATTTTCAAAAAAGTATAATACATTTTAAACTTTTACTTGGTTCGCCAAACTTGCGTTTAACGGCGAAATGATGCACTCATTTTCAATGTAAGTACCTTAATCTAAATTTAATGATTAACTTATATTAAGGTTAATACATACTTTTATATTACATTAACACAGTGTAAGTTGTAGATATATATGTTGATTTTCTTTAAAAAATTCTTTGTAGTTTTACATGTATGTAAAATGTATGATTTTGGTGCAAAAAGAATATTTATTTATTTATTTATAAACAATATTTACCTATCTTATATATTTTTAGACATGCGTTGTACCCAATAGCAACTTCTTAATTTTTGATTTAAAGATGTTTTTACTAGCACACTCGTTTCCTATTGATAAATTGTTCATTATTCGCGGTGTGATATACTTGCGCGTCCTTTTACCATAATAGTTGCTAGCGGTTGGTTCCACGTATTTACGACGCTTTAACCCCCTCGGCGCTCGGGTGTATACTCGCGGAGTTTTGAATTCGGGATTTTTAAATTGATCAGTTGCTATTAATACTTAATATTATCATGCACTGGCAGGATGTTCAATTTCTTTGAGATAGATAAGATCGTGTAATCGTTACTACAGTTTGCTCTAGTTTTTTTGTCTATTATATTTTTTATCAATCGTAGTTGTAAGTTGTAAGTTTAATATTTTATCCAAATAAGTTTTGAAGGTGCGTCCATAAGCTATTAACCCGTATCCAATTACAGCGTCAGCCAGTGCATTTACAACATGGTAAAAACAAGAACAGAGTGAATAAGTTGCTAAATGCTTCGACTACGCGCAATATGACTTCCCTATTGTTGCAAGCGTTCATAAATTAACAAATTGATAGTGAAAAACGGGAAAGGGGGAGAAGAAGGATGAACTGGCTCGACAACATCAAAAAACCGGCCAAGTGCGAGTCGGACTCGCGCACCGAGGGTTCCATACGTTACATAAATTTAACAATGTATTTTTTATGCGAAACGTGAGTGAAAGGTAAATTGCGGTTTACGATTTATGACGTATTAAAAAAAACTACTTACCAGATCTCGTTCAAACCAATTTTCGGTGGAAGTTTGCATGGTAATGTACATCATATATTTTTTTCAGTTTTATCATTCTCTTATTTTAGAAGTTACAGGGGCGGGGGGGGGGACACATTTTACCACTTTGTAAGTGTCTCTCGCGCAAACTATTCAGTTTAGAAAAAAATGATATTAGAAGCCTCAATATCATTTTTGAAGACCTACCCATAGATACCCCACACGTATGGGTTTGATGAAAAAAAAAAATTCGAGTTTCAGTTCCAAGTATGGGGAGCCCCCAAAATTTATTGTTTTTATTTTATTTTTGTGTGAAAATCTTAATGCGGTTCACAGAATACATCTATTTACCAAGTTTCAACAGTCTTATAGTTTCAGACAAAAGTGGCTGTGACATACGGACGGACAGACAGACAGACAGACATGACGAATCTATAAGGGTTCCGTTTTTTGCCATTTGGCTACGGAACCCTAAAAATGGACAAACATCAAGGACGCGGCCACGCTAACAAGAATAGAAAATACTTTGCAAAGATGGCTATACCGCCGCCCGCTAGGGCATGGCAGCAAAGGAATCTCTTCTTAGTGAAAATGTATTGTTTGCTTTCGCTACATATTTTTTTTTATACAAAGTGATCTATTTTCATAGCTCTTGATATCGTCCACGCACATGTATGAGCAATATTACGTAATTCTAGAATAATCCTCGGAATGGCCCGCGAACAGCTTGCGATTTGATTGTTGCACTATAAACGGTACTAGCGCATTGGGAATTGTGCACGCCGTCTGGTACGTTAGACACGCTTTGTTTGATTATTCTTTCGGGGAAAAACATTATACGGTTCGTATGCGTGTGAAGGCGCTTTATACATATATGTACAGTATTGTACAGTCGACATCAATAGTAACGGATCGGATAGAAAACCTGCCTCCTCTTAATAGTTACCAATAGAGATATATCTACAATTTGCATGTACAAATAGAAAAAAAGAGCAGAAAATTATGTTTAGACAACGACACTATTCCCACACTTTACTACCTACAACAGTTATCGAACATGATATGTCTTGTCCACGGCGATAAGCGACTAATAAGCGACTAAACTTGACCATCAACTATGTAGATACGGAACCGTAAAATGTGATAGTAACTACGCTAAGAACTCCTCGGCACTGTTAAAGCCACCCAGTGTAAAGTGGCTCACGTCCGCTTAGCTTTTTATGCAACAACCCTTTCTTTGTACTGTGTTCCGGTTCCGGAGAAACGCTCAGGGCTGCGATGTAGCATACTTGCTACTAGTTTAGTAGATTATTTCCTTTAACTTATAATTTACTTACCTTCCTGAAATAGTACAGAACAGAATGGTAAACAATGCGTTAGATGGATTGCCTCTGATGAATGTCAGTGTTGACTAATACAAATATCTTGCTACAGTTGCTACCTGCATGTGTACACTTGATCATGATCAATCAATGACAAGCCGCACATTTCTCTCATGTGTTTGCCAAAATCGATCATAGCACACATTTTCTTCTAGTGTTGTTACTGCGTCTCAATCAAACACGAAAGAGGAAACAAACAGACTCATTGGATATGTTCCAATAAGATTCTAAATTGACAAGTCATTTGTCTAATTCTTGTCACATATCATAGGATATGGGTGTCAATGCAAAATGAAATTTCATATGCCGCCGCGTAAGATCAAAAGCGCGACCAAAGTCGGAATGATGTTAAGTGTCACAAGTATGGAATTCAGAATTAATATGTGATTGCGTAAATTATTTGCTTTTGTAACAGTATATTTTCCAAATCACCACCCACCGTATCTGCTAAATGCAGCTTTTCGTATTTTCCAGTCCTCTAACATTACGTTTTGTACTTTCATTCTATGAAGCTCAGAAGTGGTCACGTTTAAAGATAAAAGTAAAGATAGTATTACAATGCGCTTATGAACGTCAAATAAAGCTACGCCGGCTCTAACCCCACACCTCTGCCTCAAGAAGATTTAATTCCCCCCTCAATTGGATTGGATTGGTTTTTCTTATTTGTAGTCCGCCTCTTTCGCACTCATTAAATTTTTATATAAGTGATGGCGTCCCTTTTGCACACTTCAATAAAATTATCTTTTAGCGCCAGCGTCATTCTAGATCTGTGGACTAGCTAGACAGATGAAGGGGTTGCATGGCGTATGACGTACATACATTGTAGGTAAGTATAGGTACTGTAACTACTGTACAGTCGAGCTGTGTGGGTGCATGCATTGTGCTCTGATAAAAGGAATTTATTAGCGTAGGCCTTTTGTTTTGATGTACAGTCGCCGTCAGATATATCGGAGCGGCCAAGGTGTTCACAATATCTGAACACGCACTAACGCCTTGACAATAGAGGCGTGTTCAGATATTTGTGAGCGCCTTGACCGCTCTGATATATCTGACGGCGACTGTACAATGTCGTACGATAGGCAATTTGTTGTTGTTTTTTTTGTGATAGGGTTTTGTATTGATTCGCTGTGAGCGTTATTGGTTGGCCGTGGTCGTGCCGTATTTTTGCACGAACACGCCTTATTACTAAGTTGTTAAATGTTATTGTCTAAGGGGTCATCCATTAATTACATCACACGTTTAATATGGGGGGGGATTGGGGGGGTCAAGAAAATCTTAGTAATAGGGTCCCGTTTTTACCCTTTGGGTACGGAACCCTAAAAAATAGCAATTAATATTGCTCGAACTATTATTAAATAAAAACGAAAAACACAACGGTGCTAGTTCAGCACGAATAGCTATTAAATTAAATTCTAAAAGTTTTACCGAGTCTAGGGAAGTATTTTAGTAAAACTGCCGTTTTGTTCTTTTCATTCATGAACACGGACCCTCTCTGATGGTAGTTTGTAAAGAACGCAACTACTGTTTTAAAACAGTACTTTTATATTAGCTCTAATACTGAGCGGATCGGTACGAGTGGCGTACTCGGAGAGAGGCCTATCCTGAGGGCGATAACAGGCTGACATGATGATGATATTAATGATGATGACTTTTTTTGCAACACAGTATAGCTTAGGCCCGATTTGTACAGTCGCCATCAGATATATCGGAGCGGCCGAGGTGCTCAAAAATATCTCAACACGCACTTAACGCCTTGACAATAAAGGCGTGTTCAGATATTTGTGAGCACCTCGGCCGCTCCGATATATCTGATGGCGACTGTACACATTGATTAGTGGTAAGTGCGAGTTCATACATTTACTACTTGCGTTTAGTAGCAAATGTGACACAAAGGATGGGACACATTAATTATCTGACAGTTGATAGTTGTGAAATAGTATCAAGATATTGTCTTCACTTTGCATTGACGTCGTTTGACCCCCAACACCCAATTTGCTCATAGTCAATATATGTAGAGTTTTAGATTGCGCGTAAGCGCAAATGAGATGCTCAAACATTCAAAACGATTTGGATCTACTCATTCAAAACATGTCATTAGGTTACATTGCAAATATGGCATATCACATACATATTCGGTGGTAGGTATTGTATAATATCAAGACTCGCCAAAGAATTCACGAACATCACATATCGGGAACGCGCGGCAATCAATTTAGAGTCCCCATACACTGCCCATGCACTTCCCCATTCTCTTAATACATTGTCTATAATAATACACTTTGGTTCCCCTTAAAATAAAGTTTAAAATTGTATAGCAGTGTTCTACCCAAATTGGTATCGATTTTGGGTAGGACTTATTTATTACGTTGAGTTACGGTCCTGAGTCAGGAAATGCCGATGATCCCAACATTTTTGAAGATTGTGGAAATGATTGTAATACGAGTATAAACGTATAATCGAAAAGCTTGCTTTGTCCTTAACTGCTTATCAAAATCTTGTTTTAAATTATAGGATGGTGCCATATAAAATTATAGAAGTTACGCTGCGACCACTGACGATTTTGTTGTTCCTCTAGTGGTATATAATCATGAAAAACTAACTTAAGCTGTCTGGCAACGCACTATTTTTTACAGATGCGACTGCCCTCTTACCCCGTAAAGCTAATATGATTCGACTTTTCTATAATCTCATTTTGTTTACGCGTGTCAAACAAATATATGTTTACGTCAAAATCAGTCCACGCGAAAAATAGTAGATACATTAGCCTCGAAGCTAATAAAATGTCCACGAGGCCTGGATTATTCCAAAATAACAACCGCTTTCACAACAACAAAGGCAAAATCAGGACAATGACGATAAAAGCTTGTTGACAACTAGACTTTATGCCTATATTAGGTCTAAATGGTATTTTCCATTTCGCTACGTTACAGTGACCTCTATAAAAACAGGCCTCTTATTTTATGGAATAAAACCTGCCATATCACGTAACGCAAAGACAAATACATAATAAAGGCGGTTAACCACTCGTCTGTATACGATAAAGGGTCCTGACCAAATGATTAGTCAACTTTTTGCGTTTTTCGAGAACGATTTTCTCTGCTCTATACGGCCTGCCGATGGTCAAAAACTGTGGGTTCAAACCTCAGGAGGTTCACACGTACGAAAGGTTAATACATATATCCAACAATATCTTGAGTTCGATTGCGAGTAGACAGTCAGGATTGTCCAGTTACATAATGATGTGGCATTTTAAAATTTGGTGGTTCCTTTCCGTTGCTACTAGTTTATAATAAATTATTATTATGGGTAACTTACACCTGTTTTTTTTAATGCCTCGTAGTAATGATATGTCTAATTTATATTTAATAATATTTATGTAATGTGAGCGCTATCTATAACCTCGTACTAAACAATCTAGTAAGTACAAAGATTAACATAACATTACGAAAACAAAAAAACGTGGTACAAACGCGGGAAAGCGGTATCTTGCAGCAATCAGCAGTAGAGCAGTACAAAGGTTGAGTATCCGTGCCAACAGGCATTACCTATATGCCAACACCTGCGGGAAATGGGTCAGTGGGGCCGCTTGAGCGAACTCTGACCTATACCTGTGTAACATACAGGTTAAGCAATTCCAATTGCGCTATGAGAAAACCTGAGAGATTTTCAGATTCAGAACAGTGGTTGAAAATGCCGAAGAGTGGGGTATATAAAATCCTACGATAGATGGATCAGTGAGGCCGCTTAAACGACCTCCTTTAGCAATCCAACTTATCCAATAGGGCGCATGCATTGGCAAAACGTAGTAATAACTGTGGAATGTGGGGTATCTGACAACACTAACTGAAAAAGAAATAATGCTAAGTCCACCAAGTCAACCAAGTTACCATTTAGACAGCCGAACGACAATGTTAACACATACAGCATCACGTGACCTTCAGCTTTTAACCATTACTTTTGTTGGACAGTGAGACATCTATTCTTTCTGTTCCAGTTTCCATCAAACGATACCCAAAAACCTACAGAATATTCGATTTATCCTTCCTTCGAGGCAATTTATCCCAATATTGTATGTGGCTTAAGTTTTTTCATTTATAGTTTCTCAGTAACTTAGGCTATGTCTAGATAATTTGAAATGTTAAGGTTATCGTAGGTCGTAGAAACTCTTAAGTTCTATGATATTTCTAGTGAATTCAAATGTTATTAGAGGAGTCCAAAAACAAAATTGCTTTTCTATTATGTTTAGTGCTATAAGCAAGGTGACTCTGATTACGGTTAAATCCAACGATGTAAAGCTTTAATATTCGATATTAATGACCGTTAAGAAATTGTAGCTTATTATATTGTATGATATATATGATTAAAGTTAAAGACTGTACACGATTAAACCCGGCCCCACAAGATGTGGTAAATCTTTTAAATGAATGTACATTTTTAAGCAGCACTTCTCCCTTAATAATTTGTGGTTATCAAACTACATAATAAAATTAGAAACATAATATAAAGTTAGGTTGTCTGTGACTGAGCGTTATATATTCTACAGTGCCTATATATTTTTTCCACGGTCTTCTAGTAACAGTCTTTACCAAATTTTCCAGTTAAAAAATTTTTTTTATTTTTAAGCCAAATTATTTAGGTATAATGCAGAAAAGTTGAAAAAGCTATTGCGCGGCACTTTCTATGAGTAGGCAGCAATACTATTATCAAAGATACAAAACGAAACAGCTTTATTATCCGCGTAAACATTAAAGCAAATACATAGTATATATTCTCTTAAATACCAATTAAACCTTGAAACGGAGCGGTCATCACACATCGTTGGCTGCGGACTAATCTCCCTTATTTACGAGGTGCCTTGCGGGCTTCTGTGTAACACAGTCTTATGTTGTTTGACAAGGATACGCAAGGCCCCGGGAAACTAGTATCACAGTGTAATTAATGCCAGTAACCCTAAGCTCTGTTTTTACACTATTAATGACAGTTTGATTGACCAATTTACCACCTAATCATTCTGCTTTTGTACATTTTTTTCACGTTTTTACGTTTGGTTTTACGTTTTTTACAGATCGAAGATTTTTTTACAGATGCCAGCATAGTATATGTTTCTCCTGTCAATCCTGAATACTGTTTGTTTATGGCGTAAATCTCATAGAAACAAGAGGAATCTGTGTCATTTATAAAGCCTTTTACAGTTGCCATTCCGATTAAAGCAATCGGACTGTAAAAAAAATTAAACTGTTTATTTCATAAGAGGTTAGGTACAAACATTCGTCTTAACTCAGTTACAATCTCTGTATTTTGAGATTATTTTAACTAAGCTTAGCCTTAATTATGTGTTATTTGTTTTAGTTAATTAGTGCTTACATGTTATTTTATATTAGTTTTAACTAACATTAATAGTTAGTGTTAATCAGTGCTTTATTAAGTGTATTCTTTGCTTTATCAGGATATTTTTCTAACATTTCTACTACTTGTTTGGGTAAGCTGTTCAGGATTTTAGGTAGGTATATTGGCCAGAGCCTATGTAATTTTACTATCTCGGATACAAAAACAAGAATTATCTACAAACGTAATTATAGGAATTCCCCATGCAAATCGCAACGCAGACGCAACTAGTTCTCGTTCTTACACTTTGAAACATGTAACGGATCGGTCACCACACATCGCTGGCTACAGATTAGTAATCTCCCTTATCTACGAGATGTCTTGCGGGCTTTAGTGTAACATCGTCTTATGTTTGACAAGGATTCGAAGGCCCTGGGGACCTACTACAGTGTAATAGTTAAATGACAGTAACCTATCTCCTATCTCATACATTTCACGAATTCAAACTTTTGTGGAGTCAGCCATTTTTATACGTTACTTGTTTATTTGTTTATTAGGATCACCAACAGAAGATACAATTTACATACTAGTATTAACTTACAAAAAGGGTACATTTTTTATTGATCCCCCACTTACAGGCAATCACAGCATGCATTATTATATTAATTTAAACATTAAGTCAACAGTAACACCTAGAAAAAGACTTAGTATACATTACAATAATTTAATTAAATTAAATTTAATTGAATTTACAATAAAATAAAACTATGAAAACGGATTATATCGCGTATATTGAATTTATAATACATCCCGACGTTTTGAACTCTTTACAGCGTTCGTGGTCAACGGGTGACTGAGGAAATTTATCGCGTATATATATATATATATATATATATATATATATATATATATATATATCTTTACTTAAAATAATTGTAGTGTATAACTAGCCTTATGAACCGATTTTGCATGTACAACCAGCCTTAAAGTTTGTAGTCTATGATTGTTTATTATTTTAGTATGTGGGTATTTTTGCACTTTGTAATTTTTCCTCAGTCACCCGTTGACCACGAACGCTGTAAAGAGTTCGAAACGTCGGGATGTATTATAAATTCAATATACGCGATATAATCCGTTTTCATAGTTTTATTTCATGAGTAACTATCGCGGTAACCGAAGACAATATTTTGAATTTACAATAATTAAATAACTTGTCTTAAAATATTGCAAATCAATGTTTCACATTGTTTGTATCCGATTAAGCAGGAGATGCCAACAATTAGCGTTATCACTTAAGCTTTATAAGTTGGAAAAAAAAAACTAATTTTGTTTAAGGGTAAAATTATATAAATACAGAACACCTACGTAATATAGAAAGTGAAGAGTACAAAGCGGAAGATAATGCGAAATCGCCAACCATGGTTGTTAAAATTACCTGACCATTTGTAACCTTTATTGCAAGGAGGTAAGTACTGACTGATGGTCAGTTAAGTATGTTGCTTTTGGTACTTTACTATATTACTACAAGAGGCATCGATCTTGCATTAGTTGATTGATGCTCCGCTTATGACGAGGCAGTAAATTTCAAAACCCATTAATATCGCATTTTTGTTTAGGCCTTGCTATGTGAAAAATATGTATCGGTTATTTATGAAGGACGCACAAAAGCGATGTTAGCGTGTGCCTCTAATATTAGTTAAAATAGGTAAATAAAATCATGTTAATCACTAATCCAGAAAAAAACTTCTGAAAATTGTATAAGACATCAAATTAATTTTATTAATATAAATCCTAAGCGGGGTGTTTACCATATTTATGTTTTGGCGTGTTCCCGATATTTCGGCACGATAGCACATGCCATCTTCGAGGAGTAACTGTGCCGAAATATCTGGAACTTGCCAAAATAAATATATACGGTAAATATCCCGTTTTCGTAATATATAATATTAAAAATGACCATGTTAGCTTGAAATCAAATTATAGAAATAACTTCAATTTGAATCCTATTAGACATTCCTTTGATTAGACGGAAAATATAATCCAATCCGGCCAAAACGCAGACAGTGATTCCGGGAAAACCTCCAGAAGGGGATGCGAACCCGTCTGAACTATATCGTAAAAATATGGATAGCATAGCTCGTATTCCCATTGGCTTACGCGAAATCGCGGGCTACGAGAACTCGAGACCACCAGTATATTATGCCTGCCCTCGAGGGCTCTAATACCAACGCCTTATCGGAGTTCACGCAATTAAACTGGTTCAAATAAGGCAAGTATTTGTTAAGCATAAGGAAACAGCGCAGACAGGGGCGACTTCCTAGAAACGACAATATCAGGGGCAAACTTTGTTTGGGTGGGGTGCGTAAGTTATTGAAACTGAAACGTCTTAAGAGAAAATGCGAACTGACAAGGGTCGAACTATCGATTTTTCTAACTCAAATATTTCCTCCACTAAAATGAATATTCGGTCCTTTTAGATAACGAGAAATGCCATCAAAATCTACAGCCAATTCGTCAAAAATGTGTTCACAATTGGGTAGTCGACTGCTTAGTCACATCAATCTCCTTATTTTGAACTGTCAAAACGATAAGCCACTTTGGAATCTCTATGAAATACAAATGAAGTCACAGTCAAGTTACCTATTCTTTATAGTTCTTTCAGATTTATTAAAAGAAATTGTGTCTGAAAATAACTGCGGTTTAGGTTTTTCTAATATATTTCTGGTGCTTTATTTCGTGCATGGTGTGAAATAATTTATTTTGAATACAGGAAACATCCTTATTTAGGAACTCTTACTTTTACTCTTTATTTTTCTGGTGCTTTATTTACGGTACGGTAACGGACGTAACGGTTTAATAATGACGCTCATATGGATGTAGCACCATTTTACATTGCTCTCAAATACACTTGCTTTATCCTTTAGGCTGTTCGACTTGACAAGGTAAGAACATAATAAAGGCTTATCTGTTGAGTATAGTTCGTAGTTTTCAAACAGTCCCCTTTCGGCTTATCCTTTGTCTATTGTTAAATGAAACCGCACGTGCTACTTACTAGCATAAAAAAATGGTATGGCCGTTTTAACCGGTTATTCAATTACCACTCTATGGAGATTGCAATAAGGTTTAAAATGAACTAATGGGAAAACATATTCCTTAGCTGTGTGGTCTTTGCGGTTACTGAGTGCCGGCAAGTCGAACGCTAAAGAACCAGTCTAAAATGTGTCATCGATATGCGTAACAAAGGCGCGTTATCGGAGAGCGCACTTACACTGGTTTTTTTAGCGTTGGACTAGCCCGCGCTCGCCACGATGCACGAACCAGGTAAGAGACAGGGTCGGATTGCGATTAAAACATTTTGATGGATTCATGACAAGTATGTATTTACATATTTAAAACAAACAATAATAACATTTTTTTACTAATCAGTTAAATAATAACATTAGATAATAATCCGTTTTACAAATAATCAACTATTAAAATATTCCTCTCTAATGTTACAGACTAAAAACTAAAACTATATTTAACAAAATGAATACATATATGCCCTTTTTAAACAATATCGGCTTTTTTACAATATATAGGTATTACAGACAAATTTGTAATAAACTAAAATAACGTTTTTTTATACAATGTAAATAATAAACAACCAGCCAAACAGTAATGAGTTATACATACATACAATATAAATTACTAACTAAAAATATAAATAAACATGCATTGGTACAATATAAATAAAGATGTAGATATATTCAATTAATAAATAACAAAAATCACGACTACTTTTTTTAACTAGTTTCTTCATCTTCGGAATCTTCTGTCACATTCATTATGACAGAGGGGTGCCCATAATCTCGTTTCATTTTCTTTTCAATCTCTACAACATGCCTGCAGCAATTTTTCCATTGGCCACTAGTGCTGTTGACGATGTCTCTGATGTGTTTTAGCACCGCCTCGCTAAATTTGAACTTTACAATTATTTTCTTTCGCCATTTCGTCTACATAATAAACTTTTTCGAAATTATGTTTCTTCAAAATAGTTAATAATTCTTTTTTAGTGGCTTTAGCAGGGTAACTAGCATCAAATTCAAACCACAAAAATAATAATTGGGATCTTGAAATGATAGTAGACGAAATGGCGAAAGAAAATAATTGTAAAGTGCTAAGATTACCCCCATATTACTGCACACTTAACCCCATAGAATTAATGTGGGGTAATCTGAAAACAAGTGTCAGGAAAAGAAACACTGATCCCAAATTTAGCGAAGCGGTGCTAAAACACATCAGAGACATCGTCAACAGCACTAGTGGCCAATGGAAAAATTGCTGCAGGCATGTTGTAGAGATTGAAAAGAAAATGAAACGAGATTATGGGCACCCCTCTGTCATAATGAATGTGACAGAAGATTCCGAAGATGAAGAAACTAGTTAAAAAAAGTAGTCGTGATTTTTGTTATTTATTAATTGAATATATCTACATCTTTATTTATATTGTACCAATGCATGTTTATTTATATTTTTAGTTAGTAATTTATATTGTATGTATGTATAACTCATTACTGTTTGGCTGGTTGTTTATTATTTACATTGTATAAAAAAACGTTATTTTAGTTTATTAAAAATTTGTCTGTAATACCTATATATTGTAAAAAAGCCGATATTGTTTAAAAAGGGCATATATGTATTCATTTTGTTAAATATAGTTTTAGTTTTTAGTCTGTAACATTAGAGAGGAATATTTTAATAGTTGATTATTTGTAAAACGGATTATTATCTAATGTTATTATTTAACTGATTAGTAAAAAAATGTTATTATTGTTTGTTTTAAATATGTAAATACATACTTGTCATGAATCCATCAAAATGTTTTAATCGCAATCCGACCCTGTCTCTTACCTGGTTCGTGCATCGTGGCGAGCGCGGGCTAGTCCAACGCTAAAAAAACCAGTGTAAGTGCGCTCTCCGATAACGCGCCTTTGTTACGCATATCGATGACACATATTAGACTGGTTCTGTAGCGTTCGACTTGCCGGCACTCAGTAACCGCAAAGACCACACAGCTAAGGAATATGTTTTCCCATTAGTTCATTTTAAACCTTATTGCAATCTCCATAGAGTGGTAATTGAATAACCGGTTAAAACGGCCATACCATTTTTTTATGCTAGTAAGTAGCACGTGCGGTTTCATTTAACAATAGACAAAGGATAAGCCGAAAGGGGACTGTTTGAAAACTACGAACCATACCTAATACACTTGTATTACATATGCTGTTTTGTTTCTAAAGACTGTGCCAGACGCACCGCTGTATAAGATTATCGATCGCTTTAATTGCGCACAAATTGTCTGAGGAAGTGAATGCTTCGTGACAGGTGAGGTAATGAAATTACGAGCATGAGGGGCTGTGATTCATTTTATTTCGCTGAGGTTATTTTAGGGTTCTACAAAATTCAAATGGAACTGGGTGGGAGAACGATAATGACATATTTACATAGAAAGACAATGACATCAATGACCACAATCTCTATAACTTTGAGGATAAATTCGTTGTTTTTTGCTATCGTATCGGTGACTAAAATATGCGATACATGTAAATCTTTGACATATTTCTTCTCGGTCATATCGTAGTTATTTTCATGTTTGAGGGACTATACTGATGGTTGACTTCCCTTACCATTGCTGTCCAGGCTTTTAGGTCTTTAGTCTTTTTTATGCTCCCCTGTATTGAAGGGCCTGATACTCCTGGACTGCATCTCCTTTCAAAATCTCTTATTAAAATTGATTTTTGTTGTCTCCCTGTTACTAAACTACGTCCTAAAAACACCGTAGACCTTAACATTCACCATGTTATTTTACTTATTTTGTTATAGAATAATGTGCATTCTACGCCATTCGTTATTATACAAAACACCGGATGTTTTTCATAATCTTATACAACCACCATTTGCAATTCAATTAATCATATTCTATTGTGTTTTCAATACTTTATGCAACGTTTGCATCTTAATCTTTACTTGCAAATCACTGCTTACACTTATCTATTTCTGATACCTTCCTTCCTACCATACAAAGTACTTACCGCCTGGTTTCTCTGTTGGTTTACTCGTATCTAACACTTGTCATTAGTCAGAATACAAGTCAGTTATGAAAATTTAGTTCCTCTATCCAGCCGAGAGTTTCGCACACAGCCAATAGTTTTTAGAAGTTGAGCAAAACAACAACAATATTTGTGCTACTTTCATCAGGTATTGTTTTGAATAGTTCAGCTCGTTAAAATGACACGACATCTCCTATTACCGCCTGAGTGGAGACAGTAAACATTGTATCGGAAAATATTTATACCGTGTTTATTCGAAGGTAGAGTTACACGTTCAGTGTTCATTGATTTAAATTAATTGGAAGTTTGAATTAGACTCCGCGTCTTTTTGAGATAAACCGTGAAATGTGCTTGTGATGTGAAGCAACAATCTTATGATCATACAAAATTTATGAAACATTCATTTTAACGCAAATGAGATTTGAATTAGTTTTTTTAACGCAATAATATTTTCTCAAATAGAATTTTTTTTTAGCTGAAAGTGATTTAATCCTTTCATCATCTTTCTCGCGTTGTCACGGCATTTTGCCACGTCTCATGGGAGCCTGGGGTCCGCTTGGCAACTAATTCCAAGAATTGGCGTAGGTACTAGTTTTTACGAAAGCGACTGCCATCTGACCTTCCAACCCAGAGGGTAAACTAGGCCTTATCGGAATTAGTCCGGTTTCCTCGCGATGTTTTGCTTCAACGAAAAGCAACTGGTAAATATTAAATGATATTTCGTATACATAAGTTCCGAAAAACTCATTCATACGAGCCGGTGTTTGAACCCGCGACCTCCGGTTTGAAAGGAGCACGCCCTTACCGCTAGGCCACCACCGCTTATGTGCAGCAGCGCTGTGATTTAATCCTTTATAGGGCACAATAAGATATTACAAGGAAAAATTACTAACGTGAAACGTCATCCATCTCTTTGTGTTTTATCTTAAGCAGAATTTTTAGGCCTATGTAATAAGTTGGCAATGAGGCTTGAATTTAGGGTTTCTTAATAATTTGGACCGTTGAAAGGTTAAGGGGTGGACTTTATTAACCTATTTGATATAGTTGCATATCTATCTGCTAATTATCCCTCGGTTTAGTGTAATCAGTTGAGTGGCGATAGGCGCGGGGTGTAAAAGCAGTCGGGTGGATGCTCTGACCCGCGGCCAATGTAAACCCGCGCAGGGGTGACGCCGTAAAGTGGCTTATTATAACTGATTTGCGGTCAGTACGTATTTCTAAATATGATCTATTCCTAAAACAAAACGTTCCCTTTGTATTTTCATGGAATCGTCGACACAGTAACTGTGATTATTATGCGATTATGTGTTATTATAGCACTTCCCCGGGTCTTTGTTTCCCATAAAGTTTTAAGGTTTAAGTTATTGTTTGTCCACATTTTCGTTACTCATAATTTGGTTTTTCTCAGACGCGTAACTTTTCAGGATCGCCATAAAACAAACCTAACCTAACCTATCTATAGGATAACCTTATGAAAATCTTGAAAAGTTAACGGTTTAAGAATTATGACTAATGATAATATGACAATAGTTATGTTACACAAAGGGACCCCCACATCCCCATGTCATATTTTCTACTTAACCGAATGTGCCGCACAAAAAAGTTTATGTCACATGTTTACTTAATATTAAAGACCTCATTCGGAATTCGGGTCGATATAAAATAGAAGTGTAAAAAATATTGTTTTTACACTTCTGTTCTTAGTTTTAAACCGTCATATATCTGAGGAACAACACGTGTTGATGTTTAAAATAGGTTTGCGTTGAAGCGAAATTACGTGCTCATTGAAGCGCACAGTAATTTGAGATGCACTTCCGCTTCATCCTTCTGAGAAGCGATTATGTAAATCGCGTGCGACACGAGTCGACAGCCCTAGCGCGTACACTCCCATGCGGACCTATAAAGTTGTATCGGCATAATAGTGTCGTAGTGAGATAAGTCTTTACGGAAGGGAAGGCAGTATAGAGCGGCGATAGGTGCGCGCGCAGGGCGGCGGGCGCGGCGCGGCCCGTCAGTCCGGCCGCCCCCGCCGCTCGCTCCGGTCCCGGCACCGCCGGGTGCTGTGCCGGATGCCGCTGCCGGCCGCCGCCTGCGATGGTCCACACCGGGCTGGTGCGCGCTCCTACCCGCGCTATGTTCACCGCCGCTGAGACCAAGCCGCGTCGCGCCGTCTCCCCGCTCGGTATTCCGAAATCCCCGTCGTTCCATTCGGGACTCGATCTGGTCGCTAGCCAAACTACCAAGCGCTCCGAAAGCGTGTCCGACGTCGCTCGTGCGTTCCGTTTTGCGCTTTTCTCTGGTGGAATGGAGACCCCGGGTCCGCCGCAGAAGGCGCCGTCGCCGCCGGGCGCGCGCAGCCCGCCCGCAGCTGCTGCGATCACGCCCGAACGGCTCGCCGTGCCCGCTGATAAAGAGAGCCTTATGGTCCAATTGCCCATACTTAAAGGTTCGTCGATCTTATAATCTTGAAAATTCCATGTTTACAAGCTGATAAATATATAGCTAAAGCGATATTCATTTATCCGCCACCAAGATAAATAAATTTAAAAATATTATGAATTAATGTCAAAGCATAAACGAATTCTCATGCTAACAAAATGCCGCAAGTATCTACGAATTCGATATAAACATGCGTCATTCTAATCGTAACCGTTAGCCGGCACAACATGCGTAACCCAAACTCGCCTACGCCTTAGCCTTGAAGAGGTCAGCTACGGCTAATGTGTTCGTCCATATACCTACGCTACACTAAATGGCGAAAATGCCGCAGAAATATATCGACCCGTTGTCCGACCGGCCCATTAAGTATGCCATCGGAAAATGGAATGCGTCCTTGCTGGCCTGCAGTCGGTTCCCATTGACATTATTCATGGGCCGATAGCTGGGGCTAAACATAAATGTTGTGTCGCTAACGTGCCTAATAATGGTAATTAGTTTGCTAAGGTTATGTGCTCGTTTCAGGGAGGTAAAGGTGTTTGTGGTTGTGTTTCAACGTTGTCTGGAAAACACTGAAGTTTCAGAGTTACCAGTAAGAGATGAGTTTGAAAACGAGTGCGATTAATATAGAGATTCACCAAGAATAAACACACTAGAGATTTTCAATGAAAATATTTGGAAAAAGGACCCACTCATGAAATATGGTCCCTTGTTAGGGTATCATGAAAGAGTAACTTTTTAGCTACTTTCAAGGGAATCGTCCTTCCAAAGAAGTATATATTTTTGTTCTATAATCTAAAATCAAGTAAAACTCAAAGCCCACGCATTGTTATTAGCTGGTTGGTTGATAGCAGGCCTTCTCGCCGAGATCCCGCAGTGCATAGGTTTAATAACACCCACGTAGCCAGTAGCCACCCCTATGAATAAACATACCTATACCTGGTTCTAGTACCTAAATAAAGTAATAAGAGCCACACTTTACAAATCTTGGAATTCTCACGGTATCATATATATTTTCAAATTGTGTAAATTTGTAAAAGCGCACCCTGATTCTATTCTAAACTTATGAGGGAGATATGCCGCGACAATTTGAATCTCGTTTCAAAAATAATTTGATCCAAACCACGTCGAAATTAATAATTCATAAAAATGGTCCCTACCCAACCCAATGTCAATTAGAATTTATAATAAACTAACCACATAAAGAATGAGCTAAATGATAATAAATTTAAAGGCATTTCTCGTAGACAAAGCATTCTACTCTGTAAGTGAATATCTAGACTCTTGAGGTAATGTTTAATATCTACTCGTGTCGACCTCTCTGACGGCAGCTATTAAAGTCACAAAAGTAGATTTATTTAAGGTATAAATAAAGCATTTTGACGAATCTTAAAACTAGATGGCACCTTTTAATAAGAACATGCTTAGAATGCTATTATTATGTACTTAAAGTACTGGTTTGTGCATATGATAGCGGACAGTCAATCATTCTGAAATTATCTGAAAATTTATTTTTCTGAGGCGTCAACACAACACGTCAAACCCTTCGGTCGCAATTGTGTTGTTATCTCACTCGGTAATGACAGCGGACATTATTTTAATGCTTACTGTTATTATTGTTTGTTATTATTTTAAATGATAAGTCTTTAAGAAGATGGAAGTGGTCATATTCCAATAATTTTGCACATTTTATATATTAATGTGTTGTCTAACACAAAACATAAAACGAATAAAATGTGCTTAAGATTTCCTTAGACCAGGGGCCCGTTTCTCAAAAGCTTGTAGCTTGTATTACAAGTGGAAGTCCCTTTCTGCCAAAAGCTGTCAAAAAGTGACATCCACTTGTATTACAAGTTACAAAGAAAAAAGAATAATAGAACATAGTACATAATATGTTTAATACATGTGACAAGAAGCCCCGCTTTTCCACAGTTATCTAGTACATTTGTACACAGTTATAAATATATAAAATTCTAGTTAAGTACATTGACAGAGCTGCGCTCAGACTCCTATTGTCCGGTTTCCATGGCAGCCCCTTGCTGCTGGGATTTTCCTTTCATCGACCGAACGAGTTGTGTGCCGAGCTGTATATTTTAGCTTAGGTTCTAATTTGGAAAATATAAAAATGTGTCAGACAATTTTGACGCTTAGCCTTAGATTTTCATCCAAATGTTAGTATTCAGATAAAAATTAAACAGATATTTTTACCTATTTGAAGTTAATGTTAATGCATACTCGTAAATGCAAGGTTTAGTATGTAAATTGTTAATAGGATCATGTTCATATTAAATATATATTAATAACGGGTCACTCACGTGTTTTAAGTCGAAAACGCTCGACATGTTTCACTCCGTATTGAGGAGCGTCATCAGGAGCTTGCGTCGACGGTGACGGACCGGCGCAGACTGCGGGCCGCAGCCCTCCGCGCCCGATGACTCGGCGCGGGCGCCGGTGGCGGCAGGGGGGGCGAGAAACTACCCTCGTTTACCGCATTATTGTCAAATGATGGGTTGCACACAACACTCACTACGTCATTCGCTAATGGTTCGTCCACACTGTCCACCGACGTAGTACCCAAAACAGTTTTCCAGCTTGGAGGCACTGACCAACCACAATCACGGTTAAAATTCGGATGACGACCAATTTCGATAGCCTCCCGTACTTTTCGCTGAATCACAAACTTTTCTTTCGCCAGCACGGTTACCTTATCGAAACTTATATAGTGAGTCGAATTCGAATCCAATACGATCATGATCATGATCATGATTGATGGATCATGTTCGTTCTTTAAGAGGGGAGAATACCACGTACTCGTCCATACAAAAAGAGAAAATGTTTTTCCACTTCTAAATATTTTCCGTTTTCCATGATTTTTTAGTACGTTATTGACACAATGAAAGACTAGGTTTATACGTTATCCTTTTTTCAAAATTTGCAATAAAAAAAGAATATATTATGCTGAAGCGATCCACATAAAAATCAAAGTGATTAGTCAAAATTTTGTTAGTGGGAACCTCCTCCCGAAATGGAAATTGTATGAAAAAAATACCTATTGTCAGTAGCTATTCTTCCCTCTTAAGTGCTTGATTAGTTAATTACGAAGTACGATTTGTTGTCATCATCATCATCATGTCAGCCGATAGACGTCCACTGCTGGACATAGGCCTCCCGCACTCCGACCGATTTTGTGCCGCTCGCATCCACAGAATTCTTGCGACCCTCACCAGGCGATTTGACGTAATTTTTTTCAAATTATTGCTGAACCATGGTACAATAGTAGGATAAAGATTTTCATTTGTGTCGTACACGCAAATTACATATTGTACCTAAATGTTAGATTAGAATCCAATAGGTATATATTTTCCCTAAAGAACAGTTGTGCTAATGCGTTGCATACGGAGTTACATACTTTAATCCCGGGTAATAGGATGAAGATTGAACTGTGGAACCGTTCTCACATATTTGTTACGTTACAGTCGATTAGAATCTGTAGGTACGAGTACTTACGTATATTTATTTTAATCTGTTTACTTTCTTGACTTGTTCCTGAGATATTCTGGGGTGAAATTTGACTAGAGCCGCTTGATGTGCCAATATAGACGAGAAAACTGTTAAGTTTTCGTATTCGTAATGCATTAGCCATAAAAGTTATAAATGGACATGACGTTTACATTAAATTCAATCAGTCGAAACAAGGTTTCTAGATGGTAACTATACTAGTGCAAAAATAAATTCACACTAATACTTAGTTTTTGATTCTTATACACAGATTGATGAGGCCCAAAATGTATACCATTTTCTTTAACATTTTCGAACCTCCTCAATTTTCATTTAAAATTGGGTTGCGCCGTTACTAATGAGTATAATCGTATGCAGACGGAACAATCTTCGGTATTTTACTAGTTTCACTGCGGCAAAACCTAACCTACCGTAATAGGAACGTAATTGCGGCCGTGGTTATAAAGAAGTTAGCGACCGTGTGATTTACAATTTTCAGATTAAGTAACATATTCGGAAGTTTGCATGTTTATGCAAACTTCCGAATATGTTGCATATTTATGTACGTTTACTCTCGATATGCAATACGATACTCGTATGCGATCCATATACTTATATGTATCTGGCATTCTAATAAGCATCATCAATTTCTCACTTCTGTCGTAATCGTAACTTCCACGATAGCTTTTCAAAGATCTGCCCGCTACTACCAGAGCCGGCAGACCTAGACGGATGAAGACTACTTTGGGAGATGGTGCTCCCAAGGCCGGGGGCATGTTCACGCACCTTCTAGCGACACCTAGCGGCGCTGCGACGACAACTGCTGCTGCGCCCCTCCGCGCTCATCTTGTCTCGTTCATTCGCCTCGATATACGGCACGATAAACACGTTACTCGTTACATTTCAAATCTAAGCTTATATAAAGCCACTTTTCGTAATAAACGAATTTTCTACATGTTACAATAAACGTCTTCATTGAATGGACCCTGGAAAACCACCGAATCCTGCACATAATTTGGTATTTTCAGATTACATGATTACCTATGTTCCAATGTTCGACTTAATATTTGTAATACAATTGTATATGCCCCGATAATTGATATCCCATATGTGGTATGTGTATATTATGACATCTGACATTTTCAAAAGCCTCATAGATTTCTCATAAATGTCCTCTCTTACAGATGCGCCAGCCGCCGAACGCGAGCAGCTCTTCGTGCAGAAGCTACGACAGTGCTGCTTGCTGTTCGACTTCGCTGATGAACCCCTCTCCGACTTGAAGTGGAAGGAGGTGAAGCGCGCCGCGCTGCTGGAGATGGTGGAATATGTCACGTCGCAGAGGGGAGTCGTCACTGAGGCGATATACCCCGAGGCGGTCAATATGGTGAGTGAGATGATCCAAGTCTTCGTATAGAGACTGAGATAATACTGCTTGTTGACTTGTCACTGATGAAGCGACAAAGCGCTTCATCTTCCATTCCATTCAAACTGGACTACCGAACGGTTACAAACGGACTATTTCTAAGCCTCCGCTGTCTATCCGTCTGCCAACTGCTTTTTTTATGGCTGCTTTAAAAACCGATAATATAAATTAAATTAAATTAAAAACTAAAATAAATCCAATAAAAAACTGTGAACCGATTCATCCGATTGTCACGCTGCCGGTTTTAATATATTATTGTATTGTAAATCCGCTCTTTTGTTTTCACAGTTTGCCATAAACCTCTTCCGGACACTGCCGCCGTCGTCCAACCCCAACGGCGCAGAGTTCGACCCCGAAGAGGACGAACCCACACTCGAGGCAGCCTGGCCACATCTTCAGCTAGTCTACGAGTTGTTCCTGAGGCTGTTGGAGTCTCCAGACTTTCAGCCCAATGTAGCCAAGAAATACATTGACCAGAAGTTTGTGCTATCGGTAAAACGAGTTTAAAGTCTTTGTTTGTTTGTACTCCAAAGCAAAGGCGCAAAGACTTGAACGTAAAAGAGGACGAACCTACACTCAAAGCCTGTCTCGCTACGCTCGAGTCTACGAGTTATTCCTGCAGTTGTTCGAGTCTCCAGACTTTCAACTCAACGTGGCCAAGAAGTATATTGACCAAAATTAGTATCGATAAGACAGACAGTCTTCCCTTGTCCAACTTCCCACTTCAAAGGTGAAGGTTTCCACTTAAAAGAAGACGAAAGACGATTTTAACTTCGAACACCCACCCCCTGTAGACACCCGTTCACTCAAACCTTTTATCGGTAAAGTGACAAACTCTTTTCCAATTTCCAGATATATTACCACAAATAATTTGATAACATCAAATTACGTTGACCGATCATTTTGAATAGGACGCTAGTAGTATGTCAGTGGTTCGGACATTAACTTCCGATATAGATTGATACGGGATCGATCGCAACTGAATGCTGCTAATGGAAATGTTATCAGAAACCGGGTATTTGTGTAGCATTGGCTCGAATGGCCTTAACCACGAACTTAAAAGTGAGAAGTTTGTAACAGGAAATCGATAACTTAGTCTTAGACGTTTGCACTAATATTCTAGAGACTGATGCCATTATGACTGTTGTTTTCATCAGACTTAAACGAACCTTGCCAAGGAATAAGTTAACAATAAATATGTAGGTATTTATTTATTTAATTTCCAGATCGGTTCGGCTTCCCGATGAATTTGATAGCATCAAATTATTTTGACTGATAGGCTAATAAGTCTAATTCTATATGGGTAAAACTTTGTTATTACATATTAAGCTCGTTTATCATAACATAAATGGTGGTTTATCTGTCAGGCGGATTGTAAAAATAGTGACAGTTGCTTTGTCACATCCATAACAACGTCCACCATAAGCCTGCAGGATGTTAGGAAGGACTTAAGTTGAGAGAAACCATTTGACATTTAAGTAGGTATAAATATGAAGGCCTTGGTCACTTTTTCTTTCGTATATGACATATATTTCAGTTCACTACAATCGATACTAACTGTGCCTTGACAATGGAAATGTAATTGAATGATTCGATTGGCCTTAACCAAGAACTTAAAGGTGAAAACTTCTGTAAATCGATAGCACACGGCATATTTTAGAGCCCCGTGGCCGACACCGCCCTTAACCGTACATGATTGAACGATTTAATGCCTTTTTGATTTGTTTGCCTTCCTATTACGGCTTCATTCCATTTCAACCGTTCAATTATACACCTTTTTGTATAGTTTTTCTTTGTCCTCCGATTATAAAATAAGTTGTGTATGTGTACCTACACAATAAGAAAACGAACATAATAATAGCTTGAGTTTCCAAGCGGGTTGAGTTCCTATTTAGATTATAACATTTATAACGCTCCCCAGAGGGGGTTCTTTCCCTTCCCTTCTAGCCTATCTTCTGTTTCGCCTGAATTTTTGGCGTAGAAAGTACGTCAGTAATTATCTACTTTTAAGGGCCAGTTGCACCACAAACCAGCTGTCGGCGTTAAAACGTTTACTATTTTTTGTATGTGCAGTTTCGTAGTTCACTGCTGAGTGACGTTGATCAATCCGTCAAGCCATCAATAGCTTTTTACTGCAACTACATAACAACTTGTTCCACCATTTCCTCATGTATCGGACAACGTCGCCCAATGGTGCTGGCTTTGCGAAACTAATTCATTATTTCTCTATACCGTGACAACCGCACAAAAGGTGCTTTATTGTCTCGCCTTCGCCACACATCATAAATCTGTAATCTGTTTTACGTTCTATCGTTGACGCTGTTAACTGACCGTCAGTGCTTAATGTCTATGCAATAATCATTACGATTGTCAGTGTACAGAGTTACTGAACTCTAAAAGCAAAAAAACACTTGACTGATCATATAGGTTGAAGTCAGGCACACAAAAACAAAATCATGTAATGACAACGAGATTTTGAAATTATTATTATTATGGGGTCTCTATTGTTTCCCATATAGTTTTAAGTCATAATGTATTGTTTGTCCACATTTTCGTTAGTCATAATTTGGTTTTTCTCAGAAATGCGTAACTTTTCAGGATTGACATAAAACAAACCTAACCTAAGCTAACCTATCTAGGACCTTATCTCGTAGCAATAAGGTTTCTTTTCCGTTACTAAGCTACACGTTTTGTTGCAGTTACTAGACCTGTTTGATTCCGAGGACCCACGCGAGAGGGACTTCCTTAAGACGACGCTGCACCGGATATATGGAAAGTTCTTAGTGCTGCGCGCTTACATACGGAAACAGATCAACAACGTCTTTTATAGGTAAGTTTATACCACATGCAGGATATTTGTGGTATTTTCTATAAAAAGGGACCTTATTGTCGATGGCACTTACGCCATTATAAACGATGCTCCGATATAAATACCATGCAACGCGACGCTGTGCGGCGTAAGCGCTATCGACAATAAGGTTCCTTTGCATAGAAAATGCCCCAATTTTCCAACCCTTAATAATTTTTGCTAAGTGAATTTATATACAGGACTATTGTGGCAAGTTTTACTATGGCATGGCACTAACACCGAAATCACGCAAAAAACAATTGCCCATTCATTAATTTTGGCTGATCGTTTTATATGGAAGAGCCGAATAGTTTTTCGCAATAGCGTATTTGATTGTATTTAAAATAAATTATTTTACACCATGCATGAATAAAGCATCAAAATATTTTAATAGAGAAATGTAGATAGCAGTTATTTTTAGACACAATTTCTATTTTAAAACCCGTATAAAACTATAAAGAGTAGGTAATTTGATTGTGACGTCACATGCTAGAGTTTCATATAAATTCCATAGTAGCAAAATCGTTTTGACAGTTCGAAAAAATAAAACTGATTTAACTAGTAGTCAAATACCCTATTTCGGAGTTGGTCCCATAGTAAACGTTGCTCAGTACCTATACTCGTAGTTACCAGCAACTCTCCTAACTGACCGTCTGTGGATTGTATGTATTTGCAAAAAAAAATACAATTTGACAGTGACAGCATACTCAGAATTGATACATCAAGCATCAGATCGAAGTTTTTGATTTAAATTCTGTCTCCTTTTACGTTTTTTGTCATTTAAATTACAAATCTCAAGAAAAAAAAAACGAACTAACTAGAAAACTAAAACTCTGGTACCTTGTTGTACACTTTGCTACATTTGTCACCCTCTTTTCACTTTCTCCTCTCATCTACTCAAAGGTTAACTGGAAGAGATACCTCAAAGGGATAAGTTCGCCTTTGTACATCTTATTATTTGTACCATGTAATTTTGAATATGTATTTTTGTACAATAAAGAGTTTACTACTACTACTATACTACTACTAGAGTTAAAGATGACTTTTTCAGTTATAAAATGTGCGTGACGTAAGATGCAACGGAGACGTGTGGCTCGCGCCTTAGTATTTCCAATTAAGGCGGTTCCCTGAGCCAGAAGGCGAAAAATCTCCTTATATGATCCTGTTTTTCTAAGAGGCGTTGATATTCGTAGACGTGGAAAAAATATATTTAGTTCTTGACTATATTATCTTTAATATCATAGCTTTTAATCCAACTTTACTCGGTTATTTATTATGTGATAAACAAAAAAAGAAGAAAAAACAATCTTAACTTAAATAGTAATTTCATAGCTTTCGAATTTCGATATTGTAGGGTAACGTTTTTAAAATAAATAAAAATCGACAAAATTCGATCAAAATTGACACTTGGCGCGCATGATCTTTCCCGTTCTTTCTTGCGAAATGTGACAGAGACAGCGGCAAACCAATGGAACGGCCTTAACGCCTCTATTTGGTGATATTGCGGTCGTCTTAACCTGTCATGTGTGTGTGGTGGTCAAAAATCGTCGGTTCAAACCTCGGGTGTGCTGAATAGTCCAGAAAAAACCGTTCTCGGAAAATGCAAAATGAGACTAAAAAATCGGTCAGAATCCTTATAATATCATACACAATCAAGAGGATAAACGTTTTATCATTCAAGCGGAGTATGCATTGAAAGAAAAATGAAAAAAAAAATAACGAAATTTGTTTAGTTTTTGAAGTTTCCTGAATAGAATTATGCATATGCATGATGTATGTATATATAACCTGATATGCCGAAGCTAATTGTCCTATTAGCTTAAACCCTTTGTATTGTTTGTGTTTTTGTTTGTTTGTTTGTGTTGTTTGTTTTGTTTGCTAGTTGTTTTGTTGTTTGTGTTATTAGCTTAAACGCTGTTTTATCTTTAACGCGGTTTACCACAGTTGCGGTTTATTGTAATTGAGCTTACCCTAGTTATTATATTTCGAATTGTACAACATATCTGTACGGCTACCGCCAGTTTGATACTGACATATACATACGTACTCGCATATATTAGTGCAAGCGAGATGTATAGAAAGTAAGTTACGCGGACGTTAGTGAATGTCAGTTTGACACAGGGTGCTAAGGCAGGCAGTCGTGGTCGTGGTAAGGCTACTGGTCAGCCCGTGTCGTCGTTTTTTAGAAAAGGTTAACACATTAAGTGCCGCGCGTACTTTGTTCCTAGTCACTTTCCTCTACAAAGCGGGAAAACGCTGGGATCGGCTACGACAAAAACGTTTTCAGTGAATGCGATAATATGCATTTTCCGACTGACAACAAACGACATCCTTAAGCCTAATCACAATTTGTCCTTCCTCGCTCTTTACAGAAACTAGAAGGAAAACATCTAGCAATTATTCTATAAATAGCGGGATTGTCGCAAAAACCGTTCCCATACGACAATGGAATAGTTTCGTCGGCTATGACGTGGTAATGACAGATCTGGTTATTGATCGGCTGATCGGATAGTTTGCTGCGTATTTCTTACTGAAGGAGTAAGGACTATCCCGACTATACACACCAATTAAAATACATAGTTGCATGCAAATACTTAACTAAAGAAAGAATATATTGTATGAATAAATTATACAATAAATTTAATTGTCGAATGTCGGTAAAATCATTTCAAGTTCATAATTGCGCGTATTACAAATTCATATTTTATTTTTTTCAAATCTATTCATATTTTTATGTCAATAAGTCATGCATATATACAATACAATTACTTACAAGCAAATTTAAAGTGTCACCAAGAAATTCTGGCAACGAATAATACCACTTAGAAACTAATAATTTATTCAATTCATTTTTAAACAAGATACAGACACACACAGAGATACAGATGTCAAAACACGTTAAACGTTTAAATGACGTTTAAGTATAGCTCGTCCGGCGATTTAATAGTAAAGAGCCATAAAAACATAAAGATAAGCTAATTAGTTATCTATTGTAAAATAGTAAAATTTACGTAACTGATTTCTTATACATATAAAAAAAGCGAACGTAATAATACTTAATCACTTAAAATTGCAAATACAATAAAACATATTGGAGGGCAGTGTTTGGCGCAATTAATTACTTGTGTAATTTAATTACTAATTGAATTACATGTACTTAATAGGGTAGGGAACAAACTGATTTTTGCACTAAAATTTAACAAACTGTATTTAAAAAAATATTAACGTGATTTATAACTAAATAATAAAGTACGTAGCCTAAACAATTCCCCGTTTGCATAAAAGTCCCTCATTCTGTTAACAAACTTGATAGATGCGACGAGCCTTTCATCCAATATACCATCAATCCGGTTGTTGATATTTTTCGGCTAATTGATGGATGCAGCTTCTAAAAGCGCATTTGTGACGTTTTCAATCAAAAGGTACCACATTGTCGCTTGTCAATAAGATTGATTTCTAATTGAAGCTATTTGGCAATAGCGCCTTACTGACAAGCAACAATAAGTACCCTTTTGGTTGAAAATGGCACATTTTTGTACCTAAACTAACCTACCTACAATGAAACTCGTCCTTCTCTTAGTAAAAAGGCTGATTTTTGTAAACATAATGTGTATCTTATAGCATAAAACAATCATATTAAGTGTACCACATATTTTTATTGTTGCCAGAAGACTAATATTACAACAGGCGAAAAAAATATTTCAATACCTAATAAATATGTCTTACTATAGTTATTATGTATATTACATTTAACATTTTATTCCTTTGCTTAGCAAAGAATTCAATCAAGGAAAGAGTTAATTAAAAACTACGCATCGCGCCGAGCCCACATCCTAATTAATTATCTCAAGTCAAAGGTGGCCGTTACATGTGTGAAACGAAATGGTCTCAAGGTGACAAACTGGAGGTATTAAACGATGACGCCAACGCCATACAGCGTACCTAAACATATTGTTGTATAATAGTTTTTGTATACACATAAGAGACGAACGAAAATGGATAGGTACACATTTTTTTCATTTAATCGATACAACACTGATTGCAAGAGCATGTGTTTAAGCATACCATTTGTATGTGTATTTGAAGATACATTCAATTAATTATATACCTTATTCTCTCACTAAAGTACAGTGTTGGCCGAAACGTTAATGCAATTAACCATTAACCAGTACAAATTGAACCGTAAACCTTCCGTTACGGTTTACGGTTCAATTTGTACTGGTTAATGGTTAATTGCAATTAACGTTCGGCCAACACTGCTAAAGTACACGTCAAAATAAGTTTTCAAATGCATGCAAGGTGTAGTTATGCGTATCAAGGCAGAATAGATATATCACAACTTAAAAAAAAACTCGTGTTCTAAGTTGAAACGCGGTAACTCTGCAACTCATAGTTACTAAATTTTTTTGAGCATGTAGGAGCCAAATTCGACATGAGAAAATGTTAGAGGTGACGTGAAAATCATATCGCTACTTTTATTGGCAGACCAGACTGTTAGATTTTCCAGTTCAGCAATAAAGTCGTTATCGTAGGTAGGTTAGCCTCATTGAAGTATTGCAAACCAGAGATGGGCAAAATTTATTCGAATGACGAATAACGAATAAGAATAACAAAATTATTCGCGAATGACGAATACAATTGTCGAATGAATTTTATGTTTATTCGACAATTGTGAATTATTGTTTATTCGAATGATTATTCCGATAAAAGTTTATACGAATAATATAATTGCCTGTATCAATCTTTCGAATCATTTCATATAACATATATACAGTAACTTTGTATTGTTTCAGGTTTATATACGAGACGGAACACCATAACGGAATAGCTGAATTACTGGAGATCCTCGGCTCCATCATCAACGGCTTCGCGCTGCCGTTGAAAGAGGAACACAAGATGTTTTTACTCAGGGTGAGTGCTTATTTCTATCGAGATAAAGTTGATTTTACAACAAAGTTAAAGCTTTAATCGCTTTACCCACTTAACCACTTAGGTGGTTGGCTGTCCTCAACTGTACGTTGCTCCAGAAACTTCCTGCCTCGCACAGCTAAACTGTGGAATGATCTGTCGCCTGCGGTATTACCTGACCGTTACCTTCCTTCCCCTTCCTTGACCTTCAAATCTTCAAGGAAAGAGCATACTCCCATTTAAAGGTCGGCAACGCACTTGCAAACCCCTCTGGTGTTGCGGGTGTCCATGGGCGACGGTAATCGCTTACCATCGGGCGATTCGTCTGCTCGTTTGCCTCCTATATCATAAAAATAGGAGTTTTTTCTCAGTGTGAGTTCACCCTATGTATATGAGGATAGAGTGTATTTTACAACAAAACTGAAGCTGTACTCGCTCTAAAAGAAAACTTTACATGGTGACAATATATTAATATATTCGTTTGTCAACAGGTGCTGCTACCTCTACACAAGGCGAAGTCTCTATCCGTGTACCACCCACAGCTAGCTTACTGCGTAGTACAATTCCTGGAGAAAGACCCCTCCTTAACACAACCCGTAGTCAGGTAAGTTTGTATCTATTAAATTTACTAGCGACCCGTCCCGACTTCGCACGGGTTACACAAAACCTTAACAAATAAACCTTCCTCAAGAATCACTCTATTGATGGGTGAAAACCGCTTGAAAATCCGTTCAATGGTTTTTCAGTTTATCGCGAACATCCGAACATACATACTTAGGTGTAGTGAGTAGTGACGCGGCGTGGGACTTTGTTGTTTGATAAGGTGTAGCGATTATTAAAAATGCTTGCGAACGTATATATTAGTTGTAATGCGTTTGCGAGGGTTTCAAATTAAATATAAAATACTTAAAGCTTTAGTGAAGCGGTTCTAGTGACACATTTAGAGGTATCGGCCGCTACTTGATGTCACGCTCACAACAACCTATCATATTGTTTACATGACAATGATAGTTCGATTTTTAAGTAAGTGTTCTTTTTCCGTATCGACAGCAAGTTTAACTTCAAGATTGACCTAGATGTTTCTTCAAGATTTTAAGTTTGTTAAACATCGTTCATTTACTGTTTTGTTTGCTATTAGTTCTCGGTTTAGCTGTGTCCTATGTGTTTTATCATTTACCTCAGTTCTTCTGCCGATACCTATAAGATTTAGGAAGAAATTATACCTCAAATTCACATTGTACCTATTTGGTATTTTGCTAACGATATTGTATACTGACTATTTATTACAGGGCATTATTAAAATACTGGCCAAAGACGCACTCGCCCAAGGAGGTGATGTTCCTAAACGAGATGGAGGAGATCCTCGACGTGATCGAGCCCGCGGAGTTCCAGAAAATCATGGACCCGCTCTTCAGGCAGCTCGCTAAGTGCGTCTCCAGCCCGCATTTCCAAGTGAGTAGTAATCATTACTTTATTATCATTATCATTACTAGCCTATATGCCCACTGCTGCGCAGAGGCCCTCTCGTTGTAAAAGACGCGCTCGCACATTAGTGATGTTCATGTACGAGATGAAAGTTCACCACGTCGTGCGTTTGCGTCGCTTGTATTCCCCACCGTCAACTTCGCACATAGCCAATATGCCCACTGGTGCGCAGAGGTCCTCTCGTTGTAAAAGACGCACTCGCCCAAGGAGCTGATGTTCCTAAACGAGGTGGAGGAGATCCTCGACGTGATCGAGCCCGCGGAATTCCAGAAAATCATGGACCCGCTCTTCAGGCAGCTCGCTAAGTGCGTCTCCAGCCCGCATTTCCTAGTGAGTAGTTTTTTTTTTTGCTTTTGTATCCCCGTCTTATGTACAGATGTAGTGTACAATCCTTTGCCATCGTATTGTCTGGGAAACGTTCGTATTTGCAATAGACCACCCCTATATTTCTAACTGTATCAATTCGAAAGGGACGGATAGTCCTCGCGTTCGAGATGCTGTCGCGGCGCACTCGTACTGAGCCAACAGATGAATAAAAATAAAAATAATAATAATAAAATATGTTTTATTGCTTATACCAGAAAGAAAAAAAATATAAAAAAAACATTGCACAAGAGACAAAACCAAAAAAAACACAATACACTTAAATTTCACAAAAAAACATTATAGAAAACATGCACAGAAAGAAAGAAAAAAAAAAAGGTTCAAATCTCCTTGAATCGTAAGACGAGATTGAGGTCAGTCCAGCCGTTTATGTGAATAGTTTATAACATTCCAAATAATTCCAGGTGGCCGAGCGCGCTCTCTACTACTGGAACAACGAGTACATAATGTCCCTGATCTCGGACAACGCGCACCACATCCTGCCCATCATGTTCCCGTCGCTGTACCGCAACACCAAGAGCCACTGGAACAAGACCATCCACGGGCTCGTCTACAACGCGCTCAAGCTGTTCATGGAGATGAACCAGAAGCTCTTCGACGAGTGCACGCAGCAGTACAAGCAGGAGAAGCACAAGTGAGTGATACCAAAAATAGATATAACTCCGTAATAGATGGATACAGTCTAAGGAAAAAACGTGCCTCGAAAATCACGAAAATTTGATTCTCGATCAGATGGCGCCACTAGTTTTGGCCTACACTCGTATAGAGGGCGTTGACTGTTTCGTTTGTTATTTATAATTTTAACGCATACCAGTGAAAGAACATGGGTCAAAATCATATAAAAATAATTAATGCAAATAAAAAAATCATTTATCCATATTTAAATACATTTTATCGTATTTTTATAAATATTTATTTTTAGTTTTAAAGTGTGTCGACAGATGGCAGTGAATTTACTGGGGTTACAAAATTTACTATGACAGTACCGCTCTAGTATAAGTTACTCCATGGTGATACATATGACGACACTACCATCAGACGGCGCACCATATCCTGATCCTGCACATCATTTTCCCGCACCGCAACACTAAGAGCCAGAAGCACTAGTGAGTCAAGGAGATGACGATACCACAACAAAAGAAAAATCTATTCAACACCTTCCTAGTATTTAGTGAGGGTACTGAGGGTTGTAGTCGCAATGACAATGACCAAGTCAAAGCTAACTCCATGTATTTATGGCATGGATATGCTACATTCACTGTCGTGCGTTAGATAGCTCTCCCGCGTGCAACTGATTTCACGAGCTGTCAACTCGTGTCCTTAGAAATCTGCGAATCGTGACTGCTTTCGGTCGCTCACCATGACCATTCCCCCTTGATCTCCGAAACTCTAAAATTGGATTGATTGAATTGGATTGGTCTACAATTTTGAAAAAAAATACACAAACTAGTACTTTACATCACAGGAAAACCTATTAGAAATGTGCAGTCAAGCGTGAGTCGGACTTAATTACTTCGTTTTTGATCCGACCCCTACGGGTTTTAGGGTTCCGTACCCAAAGGTAAAAACGGGACCCTATTACTAAGACTCCGCTGTCCGTCTGTCTGTCCGTCACCAGGCTGTATAGCTAGACAGTTGAAACTTTCACAGATGATGTATGCCGGTATAACAAACAACAAATACTAAAAAGTACGGAACCCTCGGTGCGCGAGTCCGACTTGCACTTGGCCGGTTTTTTTTTTCAAGACATTTCACACGCGTTTTTTTTTTTTTCAGAGAGCGTGAACGCCTCCTCCAAAGGGAAGAGCTGTGGCTGCGGCTAGAAGCCAAAGCGGCCACGGCGCCCCCCGCCCCCGCCCCCGCGACCCCCGCGCCCCCCGCGCCCCCCGCACTCGCCCCGCGCCGCGACGACACCATACAGTTCGCGGACGACGCGCCCGACCTCAGCTACACTAGGATCGAGAGAGAGGCGACGCAGGTATGTCTGATATAATTACTTTAATGAAATTAAACTTTTTATTTTCAGGCAAATATTGGCCCATAGATTAAAACTAGCATACATATTATTATAAAATATATATTAAAACTAAAGACACAATTATGGCTGCGATGCAGTTCGCAACCCCGCAGTGTCTGAGAGCCGGCCTCGGAACCGCCGGTACTTGACACTCTTACTTTTTCTCTAATACTGAATGTAAGTGTTGTTATATTGCCTCCAAAGGGAAGGATAGAGACAGGGATGTTGCGGATGCCGATTTTTTGACATCCGCGGACGCGGATGCGGATTTTTAAAGGCTCACATCCGCGGGTGCGGATGCGGATGTCGAGATTAGGCACATAAAAACGTCAAATATTACACTTTAGTAATGTTTATTTGTTCGGTATTTGTAAGTATTTGTTCGGTTACTTTGAATGGAACTCTGGTAGGAAGAGCGGGATCTCCTGCCACAAGTATAATTTTACTTACTTGGAGATTCCAACCATAATTTGCTGTACACAATATTGTAACCAATAAACGCTTTTTTTTTTTTTTTTTAAAAACGAAACTTAGTATTTGAACAAGAATATAGGTGCCCCACAATCGCATTACTATACTAAAGTCCAAATAAAACAAACTTTTCACTTCTTATCGCTGTCCGTCATAGGCTTGTGGGTTCCTATCTATATGATTGTTAAATCAAACGCGAACTCCACGTATAAATACAAACTATAATCTTAATCTTAATTTCTACAAAGCGCTATGAATTTATAATGAATTATTATTATTTTTATTTATTTATGAATTTAAAGTGCTCGATCGACTAATCATAAAAACGAAACGAGATTCCTATTGGCTAATGAAATTACCTAGCACTTACGCCGCCGCTAAGACGTTCCTGTACCTACCTGTTCCACATCCGCATCCGCATTAAGCTCCGCATCGATTTTATGCGGATGCGGATGTTGAAAATAATGCGGAAGTTCCGCGGTTGCGGATGCGAATATTCGCAACATCCCTGGTAGAGACTAGAAGCCAAAGCGACCCCGACGAAAACATACAGTGCCATTTATATACGAAACAGGCCTGATGACAAATTTTTATTAATGGTATCAATCGATCAGGTTTGTTTTTGGGATCAAATGTCTATATGGGAGTGGGACCCATTGCATCAAAGCAATACAAAAATCAGAAATGATAGTCAAAGTCCGACAGTAGTACTTCACTCGCGAAACGCTCCTAACAAAACGATAAGTGAACGTGACGTCAAGGTCACTGAGAGCCCATCTTGAATGTATGGAAAATAAGTACAATTGCGATTTTGTCGGTGAAATATTGCGTTTATGCATATACAATACCGCTCAAAAGTATTTAGGCACCCGCAATTTTCACCATACAATTGTATACAAAAAATATTTTCGAAATCATACTGTTCGATCGCAGGCAAATGACTCTCTTACATGTTGGATTGAATTTTTATTTAGGTAAATATATTGAGCCTCAAATTGTTGCCAAAGACATCCTTTAAAATTTCGAGTTTACTTTATGCAACAATTTAAAAAACCCTTATGTACTAAATCATACAAAAAAAATACGGTCGAATTGATAACCTCCTCCTTTTTTTGAAGTCGGTTAAAAACGATTTTGTACTGGAAAACGATTTATGGATTTTTTTACGCTTGCCATTTGGTAAATAGGCAATGTACACGAATATTCTGCACATGATTTTGAAGCTCGATATGTCTGTTAAATTAAAAAAGTAAACTGCTCAAAAAACTGTTACCCGACTGCGACTTAGCGGTATAATTCTGAAAGTCGATTTTGTATACGTTTTGTACACGTATTTGATGTATAAAAATTACGAGTGCCTAAATAGTTATGTG
Source organism: Cydia strobilella (assembly GCF_947568885.1). NCBI lineage: Eukaryota > Metazoa > Arthropoda > Insecta > Lepidoptera > Tortricidae > Cydia > Cydia strobilella. The sequence goes on from NC_086056.1 coordinate 4,871,767, forward strand.
TTGTAAGAAAGAGCCTCTAAAGGGAAGAACTATGGCAGAGGCTAGAAGACAACAGAACAGTTCGCGGATGACCGACCTCAGCTATAGTTCGTTATTTTAGCATTAGAAAAAAGTGTCATTTTATTTTTAAATAAACACTTGAAAAATACGTCACAGCAAATATGTAATAATTATAAATCATATACGATTATTTACATTCTTTTGCTTTCATAAGTAATATAAACTAATTTTTAAAAAGCGTTTTTCAATCATTTTCAATAGAAAGACACGTCAAAATTGTTTACCTTTTTTCTTATGCTAAAAAAACGAAGTATACACTAAGATCGAGTGGGAAGCCACCCAGGGTATTTACGAATGGAAAAGCGTGGGTTTAAAAGTCGGGTTTGGGTGGTGGGCGGGGTAGGAATCAATACTATTTTTTTTTAATCCGCTAGACACAAAAAAACGCGCGCTTTTCGCCCACGCTTCAGATTGCGAGCTTAATTAGCGCAACTCCTGCAAATCTTTATAGAAATAGAAATTGTATTTTTGGTGTGAAATAAAAACTTAACCTATACCTAATCTTATACATAACACCTAACGGCACAGCATATGCCGATGACTAAGATCCTAAGAGACCTAAGACATGGCGCTTTAAATGTACAATCTAAAAGGGAAGCGCAAAAATACGGGCGCGCAACGACCGCATTAGGGCAATATGGGCGCTTTTTAATGCAAATACTTAATTGTTAATATTCTGCCTGCAAATATTGTTACTTATCTTTCACAGGCTCGCAAGCAAGGTCTAACCTCCGCCAAACCAGCGCCCCTGCTCCGGAAGAAGTCGGAGCTGCCCGCAGACTCCAGCACCGTGGCCGCGCTCATCCAGCACCAGCGCGCCGACCAGTACCTGAGCACGCCGCCCGAGCCCGACCAGTGCTAGCGGACGTGAGTACCTACCTACCGACTCCAGCACCGTGGCCGCGCTCATCCAGCACCAGCGCGCCGACCAGTACCTGAGCACGCCGCCCGAGCCCGACCAGTGCTAGCGGACGTGAGTACCTACCTACCGACTCCAGCACCGTGGCCGCGCTCATCCAGCACCAGCGCGCCGACCAGTACCTGAGCACGCCGCCCGAGCCCGACCAGTGCTAGCGGACGTGAGTACCTACCTACCGACTCCAGCACCGTGGCCGCGCTCATCCAGCACCAGCGCGCCGACCAGTACCTGAGCACGCCGCCCGAGCCCGACCAGTGCTAGCGGACGTGAGTACCTACCTACCGACTCCAGCACCGTGGCCGCGCTCATCCAGCACCAGCGCGCCGACCAGTACCTGAGCACGCCGCCCGAGCCCGACCAGTGCTAGCGGACGTGAGTACCTACCTACCGACTCCAGCACCGTGGCCGCGCTCATCCAGCACCAGCGCGCCGACCAGTACCTGAGCACGCCGCCCGAGCCCGACCAGTGCTAGCGGACGTGAGTACCTACCTACCGACTCCAGCACATCATCCAGCACAGCCAACCAGTTCAGTACAAACCACTTTCTAAAAGTTGCTGACGATGACGTCACAGCCCGCATATACTGTAACACTGGACACCGTCATTCGGCCACTATAACCTCGAACTAACAGACATTTGTGCTCATTGCTCACTGGAATTTGAACCCAAGATCATCGGCTTCGGTGGGTCACTACTGACAAGGCCAGTCAGGTCGTCAAATTTCATTGAACTATTGACCCTTGCATTTGTGGTGTAACTATAATGTAGCAAATTCATTCAGATATTTATTCAGATATTTCTTCCTCAGATCAACATAAAACGGGCACCAACGCTCCCCGTGACCGTGATCACCATGGTGGCGGACAGTGACCAATGATCATCGGAACAGTGATCTATGATCATCGGAACAGTGATCAATGGTCGTTGGAACAGTGACAGCGGCAGGACGCTCTAGTGACTACGCCTTGTGGTATATATTGAAACCGATCGGCGGTACTGAGAAACTACTGTCCTCGCTTCGCTCGGCGTCATATGTCTGCGAAATAAAGTGCTGGTATGGTTTAGTCTGTATCAAAACATCTATATCCCAGTAAGTAACGCAACATAACACAACATAATCTAATCGAGTTTTGAGTTTTAGTTCGAATCAAGTACAGTAACACAAAAGTCACTGTAGTGTTACGAAGGGCCCTATTTAAGTATGAAGATTCGGTAATTTAAATTATTCGACCATTTTCTTCCACTGATATTATCGCACTATATGTGATGTTTTCAACCAAAAAGCACCACATTGTCGCTTGTCGATAAGGTTGATTTATAATTGAAGCTATATGGAAATAGCGCCTTACTGACAAGCGGCAATAAGTACCCTTTTGGTTGAAAATGGCACATATTACCGAATTTATATGGAAAAACTGCAATTTAGATAAAATGTAGGTACCCGGGGGCTTACCGCGAAAATAGAAATTTCGTTATCTGCCTCACTATCGCTCGAATATGCAAGAGTGATAGAGAGACAAATAACGAAATTTAGAATATCGCGGTAGGCCCTCTGTGGGGACGGGTGGACGAAATTTGTATCGCCGAATGTTTGATGAAACATAGTCAAAATATAGAACATGAACAATATCGACAATTTGCCTATAAAGGTGTTTCTTACTATCCGCTAAACACCTCTAGAAATTACAGAAACCACCGAGATAGTTAGTACGCATACTTATATAAAAATGTAGTTCTGTTGATGTTTTTATGTGATCTGTAGCCTTAGCGCAGGAGCGCCGCGACAGTATCTCGCCCGCGAGGTTGGCTATCCGTCCCACTCTGATTAATACAGTTAGAAAAAAGACGGGTAGTCTAACTCGCGCGCGAGATACTGTCGCAGAGCTCCAGTGCTAAGCCCACTGTGGTACGGCAGTTGAACGTTTAACATTAATATGTCACTATAGTATATATTGACGTGTTTATACTTGGCAAATTGTATTTTGTTTTCATACACATAGGTCTTGTAAAAGTAGTTATAAAAACGTTCAGCTCTCGGTCCATTAGTACCTAAATAGTGATCTAAGGGCCTGTTTCACAATGTCCAAGTAAAGTCCTGAATAAGCTACTTGCCACTAATCTGACGAATAAAGTCATCGTTGGCGTTTCACAATCTCCAAATAAGCTTTATCTGCCGGATAAAGTGCTTTTTTTGTAGGAAATTTTATCTGGCAATTAATTTATTTGTTAATTAGCTATTCAATACTTTACTTGGACATTGTGAAACAGGCCCTAAATGTTGCGAGAATGACGTGTTTATAGATTTCAATATGAATCACAAAGCGCCAGCAAGCTTGTATTACTTAAATTATTTTTGTATTAATATATATAAGTATATATATAAATCACCATTCCATTTGCGAAACCAACTGACATTGCGGTATAGTATAGTGAAAGAGATAAAAAACATTCTAATGCATTTGAAGCATATGTTGATAGTCTATTTCAACCCTGCACTATTATAGTACAATCATTGTATGACTAACTAAAAAAAAAAAATATTTTTTCTTAGTGTACCGTAAAAATAGATTACCAGATCGGTCTGAGTTATGAAAACGATAATGTTTCTACCCAACGACAGCAAAGCCAAAAGTTGAGCTTTTTGATGCATTCTATGTGGCTGAGAAGATACCCTAGCTATATCCTAGCATATACCGCATTTGAACGAATGCCGCTTACCGCTTAGCATGAGTATACCGTGACAGAATACAGGTAGACTACCCGTCTGTTTGTAACTGTATCAATTAAAAAGCGGCGGGTAGTCTATCTCACGCTAGAGATAGTTAATGTCGCGGCGTACTTGTATTAAGTCTACGGAGCTGAAGGCCAGAGCGATATTCAATTCATTAAAGGTTTTTCTTATTTTTAAAACTCGAATTGACAAAATCGTTTTACCTTTCGTATGTGTGTGGACTAAAACCGTGGGTTCAAAGCTCGTTCGTGCTGTTTAGAGCAGAAACAAATCGTTCTAAAAAAATGCAATCAGATGACTGAAAAATTCGTTAAGGATCCTTATCAAATACACGGAAGGTTGACCCTTTGACCGCTAAAGTAGGCCACAAACGTGCACGGTTAAAGTTTAATATTAACCTTCGTTCATTCCAATAAGGTTAACGATGGTGTGTTATATGTAATAGGCGTAACGGTCAACGGGTTAAACGATCCTAACTAATACGAATGCTATCATATAAAACCGTACAGAATTATAAATAAAACCGCACAAACTTTTGGCCGACTCGCTTCATTCATCTAGCTATTCTAATCATATTTATATGAAGCCATTTTAATGTAGTTCTATTTATTATTTACGAACCAAATATGCATTGACTTATTTTTAACTTTGTAACAAGTTACTCATAAGGTCAATACGGGTAAGTGTGGCATAGGGACAAGTGTGGCTGGCCTTCACATTGGCGGCTGTTTAGACATTGATTCATGTTTATTACAAGTTCATACATTGGCTACTTGCTACTTGGGCTCAGTGGCAAATGTATGAACTCTCAATAAACACTAATGAATATGTAAACAGTCGCACTTAAACTATCGTGAGACATATTTCAAAATATTTATCAGTACGGTTTTTACTCACTATTATTTTTAGTCGCTTTTGGCGACATGTTTCGGATTCTTTGGGAACCGCCGCGGACACTCGTACCTGAGGAAACATGTCCCCAAAAGCGACTAAATAATAGTGTGTAAAACCTTACTGATAAATATTTTGAAATGTGTAAACAGGCCCAATGGCCAGCTACACAACTGACTTAACCGTATGCCACACTTACTCGTATTGACCTTATGTGTTTGTGCTATTTGTTATATTATAATACATCGATATTGTGCATCTCTCAAAGGAATACAGTAAAAAGTAAAACGGGAAATTCATTTTCTCGTACAATAGGTCTCTATTGTGGAAGAAAATAAAAATATTGTTATTTACTGCATCTATGAGTAAAGAGTTGGATCGCATCAAAATAATGATCATTGTCAGATTTCATGGGTTAAGCCCTGATTATTTGGTGAGAAAAACCGTATGTCATATCTGACGATAACTTTTCCATGGTTTTATAATGAGATTGATCAACTCCTCCACTTTAACAAATTCCTTAAAAAACTTTAAATTATGAGTCCACACAAACCCAGTGCCAAAAAGCCGCTCCCATACAAATTTTAAAACGACATAGGTACTTAAATTATATGAAATTTGGCATAAACATTTACGTTAATATATCTGCCTGGCACTTGTATTTCTAGCAACGAACGCTAGTACCAGACATTGATATAATATATGTTACTTGAATGTTCATGTTATTTTAAAATGAGACCATAACTTCAATTGTATTGCGGCGTCTAGGTTCGTGTAACATACTTGGATAGCTTTTACAACAAAACCAAATCTAAGAAGGGCCAGTATTATGTTCACATGGACTTATTTATATTGATCAATTAAATATTTGTTGAAGGCTCAAACTATAGTAGCTTGTTACTAAGAGGAAATCATGAGGGACTAGCCATAGTATAGTTTATGCCTTAACTAATACATGTAACATAATAGACTTATCTGGTTGACTACACGGCACTCAGTTTAAGAGTTTTCTTTAGTTTAAATTAATAATTTACTTCAATCGTCGGGCTAAAACGCAGACACTCGTATAGTTTTCGTGCTTAATTTAACTAAGTGTGCTATTTTTTAGTAAATGTATACAATACAGCACTGGTTGCTTGCTACTCTAACTTATAGCTGCGTCTCTTACCCGACGGTTGAGTAAAATGTAGAGCCTATCATTAGTTGCGTGCTTGGCGTGCCAAAGGTGACAAATAAGTGTCCGTTTCGATTCACTGTTAGACGCCAAAATGATTTAAGGTCAATACGGGCTAAGTGTGGCTGGCCTTTATATTGGGGCCTGTTTACACATTAATTAGTGTTTATTGCAAATTCATACATTTGCTATTTGCATTTAATGGTAAATGTATGTACTCGCAATAAACGCTAATCAATGTGTAGACACCCTAATGTGAATGCCAATTCTACACTTACCTCATAGCTACACTTACCCGTTATTGATCTTACTACTTTAAAAGTCTATTTGGAGTGATTTGAGTATAAAAATGTGTGTTTTCAACATTATCACAAGTATGACCACCTTATAAAAACATTGTTATATATTTTTGAGATGTTGATTGAGACATTTTTATACTTGTCTATAGAATATAGATAATATGCATCATAAAAATCATGATAAAATATAACATTAACAAGACAATTTGTGTAAATGAAAGTGTGTAGGTAGTATATATGAATGTAAAGATTGAATGAGCACCTTTTTAACATTATTTATTTTATACATATTTTTAATCCAACGTGAATGTCTAAATTTTAAATTAACTGAATATAATTATACAACTTACGGTTATGGATAGGTAGGTATGTTAAATTAAATGCATTCTTTTTTATTTATTGCCTTATGAATCAGTAATGTTTATTTTTATGTACATGTTTAGGATACAAGTTTATGAAATAAGCAAGTGACTTTTGGGGAAAACCTTTGTTTTTATTTATTCTCCATCTAACTAAGATTAAACGAAATATGCAAATAAGTTTCCATAATGACCTGCATATATAAGAATGTTAAAGTTCAATATAACTCGCATCGCAAGTACAAATGGTTATAGGCGTAGATTTTTTACGTGTAGGTGCCTAAAAGTAAATAATTGGATTTAGATAGAATTAACAAATTTTGGAGAGCGCATCAACACATAATACTGCGAAATATGAAGGCAGGCAATTTGCCACGGTGCAAAATATTTTTTTAACAATGCTCTGAACTGGTGCAAAATGCGAAAACATACGTATAAGTAAAATACAAGGACGGAATTATTGTTTCTTATGAGGATTTTTTTATTGAGAAATGAACTCTAGCCATCTTGATCCTGTAAAATATGAAAGTATGATGGATAGATAGCATTGTACAGTAAACTGCCATCTAGGTCTAAACTTGTAACGAATGTGTTTCCCCATAGTACAGCTAGCCTTCCTAACTAACAAAATCAACTGTTTTATGGTGCTTTCATGTAGTTCACATGACCAGTATAGGTTAAATGATGGCCTAAACAACTGTGCCAGAAATCGTTTATCATATTCGCTAAGGGCACAAATAGTACATATCTATGCAAACACATTGCGTTGCTTTACCCTCCCAAGTCTTAGCTAGCTGTAGTACCTATTCAGTTCGATGAAATTTAAATCCTATTCAAATGGAACAGTTGAATTTGTTGTTTCATTTTCACACAAAAATATACTCTATTTCCTACACTATAGGTTCAAATTAGACAAAGTGGCGACCACGTACCGGAAGACGCAGCGTGGGAAGGCCCCAGACTAGATGGACCGACGATCTGGTTAAAGTCGCGGGAAACCGTTGGTTGAGGGCAGCGAATGACTTGTTGAATCGTTGTGGAGATCATTGGGGGAGGTATTTGTCCAGTAGTGGACGTCTTTCAGCTGAGATAATGATGATGAGGTTCAAATTTCAGTAACAATTATTGGATTTGTCATTTGTATGACTGGATTGACTGAGCTTTAGGAGGTTACTACTTTTTACAAATTTAACATGACACTCCGTAGCGCACCCGGATCAATTAGGAAATTGAGACTTGTCTCATTGTTAAAATTCAAGTTTCTAAGTGGACGGACAACCTATCCTAACTTGGTTGGTCTTCCAATGGGTTCTTTTATCAAAGGAAAAATTTGCTGGGCTGCGGCATATTGCTGTTGTTACTACACATAATAATTATTTGTTCACATCTTTCATTCAGCTTATTGTTGTCAGTCTCTGTCCGCACAGAGACAAATTATCTGTTCAGGCTTTGTATACATTCCTTACTTTACTATTTATTCGAATAACGTTTATTTTGAGAATAATGCGCCATAATTCTGACTTCTCTCAAAATCAATGTTATTTCTGATGTGTTTAATCTTTCGTTTTGTATGTATGTTTGGAGTCCCCAAAAGTCGCTTGCCAGTATGTTCGTGGGTGTTGCACGTATGGAGACACTTAGACAATCATTTGCCACGCTGTTCGATAAATTGATAAAATTTGTATAAATATTTATAACGATAATGTAACTGTTGATTAAATGTAACAGAAGATTAAGGGTGCTTATGATTATCGTTATAATACAAAGTTGTGCATATAGCCATGTGTTTTATTTGACTTTACCAATAGGATATTTACCAGGATTCTTATTTCACACCAATCTCTGTGTTAGAATGACTACGATATAGTATTACAAATTCCTCCTATTCCTAGAATCCTTCAAAGATTACTCTTATAAGGCCTCAAACTAAGAATAAAGCCTAAAAGGCGAGTCTTAGCCACCATGGTGAAGCCAGTACATACACTGCCAGCGCTAGGCACACGCTACGAGTGTAGCCGATATCGCATGTTATCCGCTTTGTAGCGAAAAGCGCCTACGAACAGAGAACCCGCACCAGTGAATGTGTTAAAATACTATTCTTATGACTAAATCATATACGAATTATTACACAGCAATATCGCTATTTGACTAGATTATTAAAATAACGAAATATACATGTGGAAATACTAGTAGGCAAGTATGTATTTTTGCTTCACTTTTTAACACGTCGATCTGTGGAACTACGTTTTCAGGCTTTATTAAGTCCTTAAACTCTATTTGAAGATGCGTCACCTACTTTACCCCCTATCTACTTGCGACACATAAAAAGAAGTTTTTTTTAATAAAAGCATATTTTGTTCAAAACTATTTAATCGTTATTTCATTATTCTTACAATATAACATAAATACAGTGTAAACAGTATAATTATATCCTTTTATACACTTAATGTAATAAATAATTACCATAATAAAATTTCATCACATTTATACTTTATTAGGTATTGAGGGACCAAATTATTCTTACGTTACATTTTATACATATGTATTATGTATATACACATATTTGTTGAAAAATCTCTTAGCGATGATAAGTGACTCCTAGTCTCCATACGCAGTTTGCGTTCCCATATACTCTAAATTTAGTTTATCTAGCTGGATGACTTTATCGTGATTTCAGTTTCATATATTTAGTACAACCAAATAACGGTAGGACCTAGCATACATTACGCCATCTAGTGAATATCTTAGTGAAATCAGGATATTCATTGCCCACCCCGCCATTTCCGATCTCTATCGCACGTGCACATAGATTAGCTATACGAGTGCGCCCGTGAGGGACAAAACATACGCAATGCGACAATATGATTGGTCGAGTAGATTTGTAGCCCACCATAAACCATACTAAATTTACGGTGGGGAATAAAAAAAATGTGAGACTGTGACAATATAAATATAGGCCTTTGTCATCTGTGTCAGATGTTTCAAGCAGCATCGCGGTTACGAGTGTTACGACACTTGCGTTCGTGGCTGTAAAGCCCTATACGAGAGAGGATCCCTCGGCCACACACGCAGCAGGTGTATGCTCCCCCAGGTGGGCGGGGGTTGGAGGCCTGCTCGTGGCGCCTCGTGCGTTTCTCTTTTAGTAAGGAGAACCAGGCATCGTCGTGCTTGGATTGACCCGGACTGGCTTGGTGGCTTGGCCGGCGGCTTGGACTGTGACAAGGACAAACAATAACAGCGCTTTCTCTGCTACTCCTACTGAAAGATACATCTATCCCGTTCGGTCATTTCCCCCTACCCCTCATGACCGATCCGGTTATACTAGATTCATGCACGTGCATAATTATATTACTATCTATGTCATCGGCGAGATAGCAATATAATTATATGCGCGTACGATAGATAGGAAATGGCGGGTCGATGTATGCGAAATTATTCGTGCTTAGCGTCTTTAGAAGGTCGCCATATTTATTCTAGTCTAGGTACACTCGGATGACAACTTTATGGAGAATAGCAGTCTTTATTACATAAATCGTCACTAGTCTTAAGAAATACATTTAAGTTTACAAATGACTTCCATCAAAATTATTGATGTTAAGCTAAATAGGATAAAGAAAATACAATCCTTTTAATTAAACTCTGTAGACAATCTAACACTGAAACTGAAAGAGATGAATCCCATAAAAGGCGGGAAGAAGTTGATCTTGCGGGAAAAAAATTGAAGAAATTTTAACCTTCTGTAATTATATTTTAAGTTCAAATTTATTTGAATAAAATATCTCGAGATATCAACTTCTTCCCGCCGTGAACCGAATTAGAGATGTAACGATACATGATTTCGCCGATGCAACAGCGATACCGATTTTTAAAGTAAGTAATCGGCGATACCGATATCGATGACTTTAGTTGCTTAATAAATCAAACTAATAAAGAATTATGTACTTAATATGCATAAAACGTATGTTTTAAACATTCGATTTTGTGAAGTGTGAAAAACTGCAACCTGCAAAAATGCAAAATGAAAGCAAAAGTAAATCAAAAACGGTAATTAAAGTTCACTTGAGGACCTTTTGATACATTTTAGTTAAGGAAACAAAGTTTATTTATATTATTTTGATTTGATTATAATCTGTTGCGCAATTCCTTTTGCATTTGCGCTTTTCAAACTATCGACCTGCCGGCCGATATATCGGCATCGATATCGTTACATCGCTAAGGGCCACTTGCACCATTCACTAACCCGGGGTTAACCGGTTAAACCTGGATATACCATGGATGCCAGTACAATTTGACACTGGGTTAACGGTTTAACCGGTTAACCCCGGATTAGTGGGATATTGATACAAATCTAAAAAAAATATTTTTTGAATTGCAACGCCTAGCAGATTCTAATTTTAAAGGCGAAAATTAGGAAAAATTTAAAAGTACGTCCATGATTTTGTTTCAAGTCTCTCAATATGAAAAGCATTCGTATTATTATTTAATAGATAACTAGCAGACTGACACGAATTAGGCCCAGATTAAGGCCTCACTGAGCAGAGGATTTATTTTAGTCAACCTTTTGAACGCCATCGTCACCTATAGCACAGTCTATAAAACGATAGTCATTAGACAAAGCCGTCTAGACAGGGCAAACGTGCGGGGTGCGAGGGGTGGATGGCGCGCACCCGAGCTGCATACATCGCCATTGTTAGTAGCTCGGTACTACTTACAGGGCTAGCGTGTCTTATTAATTGTCACAAATTATTTTGGGCAGTTGTGTAAAAGTCTGTGACAATCCTACTGCGTTCTTGTGCGGTGTCGGCATTTACGCAAACATCAAAGGCGTCGGCCCACTGTTACTTTTTACACTGTGCCTATAGATTGGCAAACTGTCAAAGGTTTTTATTATAGATGGCACCAGCAGACATTTCCCCTGTTTCTAGTTTCGTTCTATGGGATTAGACTTAAAAGGCTAGCATCCAGGCCATAAAAAAATGGACACTAGTAAGATTGACAGGTTAAAAAAGGCAGTATGACTTAGAGCTTTAGCCTGTCCAGATGGTCGAAAAAAAAGAGGTAGAACCTATGCTGGCGCCATCTGTAAAATACTTCCACCGGCCAACCCCATTAAATACCCCACACGCCTAAAGAAAAAAAGTTGTACATTCGGTAGTGAAACAGTAGTTATACGTACAGTCAGCAAAACTGTTTACTTAGCACCCCTGCATAGAAACCAGGGATGTTACGAATATTCGCATCCGCATCCGCAACCACGGAACTTCCGCATTATTTTCAACATCCGCATCCGCATAAAATCGAATGCGGATGTGGATGTGGAACAGGTAGGTACAGGAACGTCTTAGCGGCGGCGTAAGTACTAGGTAATTTCGTCATTAGCCAATAGGAATCTCGTTTCGTTTTTGTGATTCGTCGATCGAGCACTTTAGCCTATGACGGACAGCGACAAGAAGTGAATAATTTGTTTTATTTGGACTTTAGTATAGTAATGCGAATGTGGGGCACCTATATTCTTTTTCAAATACTAAAACATTCGTTTTAAAGTGAGTGTAAAGTGAGTGACGTTTGACGTTTTATATGTGCCTAATCTCGACATCCGCAGATGTGACCCTTTAAAAATCCGCATCCGCATCCGCGGATGTCAAAAAATCGGCATCCGCAACATCCCTGATAGAAACATGTATACAGGGATGCTACGATAATAGTTTTGCTGACCGTACTTTAAAAGTAAGAATCACTCTATTGATAGGTGAAAACCGCATGTAAATCCGTTCAGTAGCTTTTGAGTTTATAAACACAAACACACAAACAGACAGACGCGGGGGGGCCTGGGGGACTTTGTTTTATATAAGGTGTCTTGAACTCCACCGATAGAAACATGAGAGCGATATTGATAAAGAAATCCGGTAAATGTTTAAGCTACTTTTACACTATATTTTTATCTGGAGGAAGTCGATAATAAATTACATTGTATATCGACTTTATTTAGATAGAGATACCAAGAAAAGTGCAACGATTTTGATAGCATACGCAGTGCGTGTTATTTATTTATACGTCATAATTTAATAGAAGTTTGATGTTTAAAATAACGCACTGCGTGTGCTATTAAATTCGTTGCAGACTTATCTTGGATTAACTCTAAGCATAATTGAGAACTATAACTTGACAAGCTAAAATAGATCACATACAGTTGAAAATAAAGTCCAATTTCGTACTTCTGTTGGGCCAAGAACTATTTAAGACAATCTCATAATTTTACAATAAACTTCAACTTCATTATAACATCTTTTTTACATTTATACATGTCTTATATATATTACGTTATACTTATATAATGTTGACTTGATTATTACAAAGTTTGGACATTTTACTAAAACAATATTTGTAAAGATGACAATACATCTTTAAAAAGATTATTGATTTAGTAAGAGAAGAAAACTAAAATATATTGTCATTATTAGGGTTCCGTACCCAAAGGGTAAAAACGGGACCCTATTAATAAGACTCCGCAGTCCGTCTGTCACCAGGCTGTATCTCATGAACCGTGATAGTTAGACTGTTGAAATTTTCACAGATGATGTATTTCTGTTGCCGCTATAACAACAAATACTAAAACAGAATAAAATTAATATTTAAGGGGGGCTCCCATACAACGTGATTTTTTTGCAGTTTTTTTGCGTAATGGTACGGAACCCTTCGTGCGCGAGTCTGACTCGCACTTGGCCGGTTTTTTACTACAGACACAGACAAACGCTTTACCTCGGCGATTAACATTAGACTAAACCGTAGTATAATGTTAATCGACGAGGTAAAGCATTTGTCTCTTTCTAGTTACCAAGATTGAGCGAGAAGGGCGCTTTACTTCATCGTCGATGTTAGTAACTCCTAGAGTTAGACCAAGAAAAGACTTCAGCGGTTTTGATAGCATACGCAGTACAAGTGTTATTTTAAACGTCAAACTTCTATGAAATTATGACGTATAAATAACACTTGCACTGCGTGTGCTGTCAAAATCGCTGCAGACTTATCTTGGTTTAACTCTACCAACCAGCTCCAAACTAATAGGGGGCATTACTGCAATGTTCTGCCACCAGAGTGCAGCACTAGCCTCTAGTAAACCATAGAGTAACTTATACATACTGTACCTTTAACAGTTTTTTGATAAGTTTTCAGAGATAATAAAATATGACATTGATGCATCATGGCGGTTTATTTACAGAGGACCTACCGGGAAACGCTAATGCGAAATTTCACTATCTGCCTCTTTATCGCTCGAATATGCAAGAGTGACAGAGATGTTAGATAACGAAATTTCGATTTCCTTGTTTCGCGATAGACCCTCAGATTGTGGTAGTGGCGCCCCCTACGCAGTTTCGCGTAATATTCCCTATTCGCTTAGGTATATAAATTAAATACATATATTGAACGCACCATTATTGCACATCGTTTTAATTTTACTAGACATATATAAGTAGAAAATAAGCGTAAGCTTAAAAAACAGGAAAACACTTAAATGGAATGCACCGCGTGTTAGATGTGTGTTATTTGCCTATTTCCCTTTCCCCTTCAACCCTAGGTTTTTCTGAACACAACAAGGGGCCCTAAGCCATGAGAGTCTATTCATTGACCCTATAAAATGTTGACCAGCAACTTCAAGCTCTCTCTGCCCTCGTACAGCCGCTTTGAAATATATCGCAGCGGCCAAGTTTCTCAAAAATATCTGAACAGTGGAGGACCCGAGCGAAATCGCCATTTGACACAATTTGTTGTATTTGTTCACTGTAATTGTGTGTAAATGTAGGCTTCATAACGTTTTTGCAACACCTACTTTTTCGATTAATTTCTCTGTTTCCGCTACTACCCAAAGGTCGTCCAGAAGAGATCGCTCTTTAGCGATAAGACCGCCTGTTGTCTGCCTCTACATTTAATGATTTTTTCTTTTCATTTGTATCTTTTTACTGAGATGTGCAAATAAAGAGTATTCTATCTATCTATCTATCTATCTACCTATATGAACCACAGCTATGCCCTTACGTTTTTTTTTTCGAATTTTTAATTATTATAAGAGTTAGCATTTAAAATGTTGTATGAAAACTGTTTTTCGCTTCTAATTTTTACAATAATCAAAAAAATCTAAAAAAGTTAAATGTATATGGTTAATATACATCAAATTATGTAAAAAGATTTTCCATAATGTCAATATCCAGAGAGGAAAATGTGGACTACGTTTGTATGGAGAAGCGGCCGTCCCCTTTCCTCTTAACATGTTGACTATAGAGGGGTGTTCAAATATTTGTGAGAACCTCGGCCCATGTTATATATCTGCAGGCGACTTTACCTTACAAGAAGCCATAAGTATCCAATGCCTATGGTTCGACATCCCCCTTTAATTCATACAGTTAGTAAAAGACGGGTAGTCTATGTCGCGGCGAGAAACTCTCGTGCCAATCATGTGCTATTACCTTGCCCAAGTCACTCTTTTTCTTTTCTAGTCAACTGCCAATTCTGCTTCAAATTTCTTATCAACGTAAAGTTAACTCCAAACAGGTGTGTCCTATAATGTCTCTCGGATAGCGTGCCTTGCCCGATCGGACGGTCCCGAGAAAGTCTGATTCCACAATACTCTAGGGAGGATTCTATAACGATCCCAGGAAGGCCTTAGGACTGCTCGCAAATTGTCCCAGGGAGATCCTATGTCCAGATAGCGGCAAGTCCCGTGAAAGTTTTAGTTCGGTCCCGGGAAGTTCACAGAGAGAACCTAAGATGCTCCCGGGAAGGTTCCATAACGGTCCCGGTAAGGTTACAAAAATGTCTCGGGATGGTTCAAAGTTGATTCCGAAAAAGTCCCGTGAAGATACTAATATAATCCTAGGACGGTCCCGAAATGGACCCAGGACGGTCCCGGAAAGGTCTATTTCCTCCTACTCATCTGGTGTTTGAGCTGGTCGATCTGGTCGTGCTGGCGCGCGAGCTGCTCGTTGAGGCCGGCGACGTGCTCCGTCAGAACCGACATCTGCTCTTCGTAGTTGTGGGATGTAGAATGTAACTCTTCCTCCTGAGATAACACAATTTTTATGTGTACTGTGAGCATAAAAGCAATCACGAGGCTATTTACATCATAGAAAATAATATCTGGGAGACCGAGCTTTGGTCGGAAAACATAAAAACTCAAAAGTGCGCGTTTTACCAGAGATAAGACCTAGGTTAGATTTTTCGCCCCCGAAATATATAAATATATATACAAGAATTGCTCGTTTATAGGTATAAGAATAAGAACAACGAAAAATATATGCGAGTTTCGTTACATTGTATTGATCAATCGGGAATGTAACGAAATCCCGCAAACAAAGATTATACAGGGTGGCTAAAAAATAAGTGCATTCCCGTTGCCAAGGTTTTGGGATTATACTGAGCAACTTTTACTATGGGGCCAACCACGAAAACGCGAAACAACAATTTACCCTCCCATAGAAAATGGACCAGCCAAAATGTATGAAACAGCCAAATTTTTTTTCGCGATTTCGGGGTTGGTCCCATATTAAAAGTTGCTCAGTATAATCCTAAAACGTCCCTGGAAACGGAAATGCACTTATTTTTAGCCACTTTCAAGTAAAGTTTATATTGATGTTGGCGTATCGTATGTGTGATATTTATGGATATGAAAAATGGTAGAAAAGACTATCCCGTCACGTCAATAGTAACAACAGTTTTTTTTTCTCAATATTAAACTTACCAATCTACTAATAGTTTTATGTTTGTCTTCTATGGTACGCGCGTCCGTCTCTCTGTCACGCTCCATCTCCTCGAACCTCGTCCTCAGCATCTCACACTGTCAACAAATAATAGTACCGCAAAGGCAAATAAGTATTTACCGACCGAGCGTGATATAAATCGGCGAGGGAAGTAAGGTTGTTAGGGTCAAAAACGTTCAGGAAAACCGGCTTCTTTTTTGTGGACATTCCTGTTACTCGCGTTGTCTCGGCATTTTTGCCACGGCCCATGGGAGCCTGGGGTTCGCTTGGCAACTAATCCCAAGAATTGGCGTAGGAATTAGTCCGGTTTCCTCACGATATTTTCCTTCACCGAAAAGCGACTGGTAAATATCAAATAATATTTCGTTAAAGTATAAGTTCCGAAAAATTCATTGGCACGAGCCGGGGTTGAACCCGCGACCTCCGGTTTGCGAGTCGCACGCTCTTACCGCTAGTCCACCAATGCTTTTTTGTGGACATTACAAAAGTAAAATATGTGGATAGATTTTTCTAAGACTTACTTACATCTTACAAATTTTAAGAAGTAGAAGATTTTAACATGTCTACAAGGAAAGGAGGATGTGTACGAAAATTAGGCTTTAAAGTCCGTTTATTTTATGATGTCCACAGGAAAGTCGCATAACCTTAGCTCATACGTGGTTTTCAGAAAAAATGGTACCATTTACTTTTTTCGAAAAACCAACTTTTGGGTTATTTAGACTCAGAATCACGAGTATTGAATGAGACAAAGAAAAAATGTGTCCCCAGTTTTTCATACAAATTTTGGGTGTCAGTTTTGTAACGGTCCATACAAAATGTATGTGAAAATGCGTTACAAAATTGAATTTTTTTTTTGAGAAATAAATTTTTTCTTTTTAAATCGATAGTCCTCGTGATTCGGCAGTTCATCATGGCCGAATCACCATCGAAGGTTTTACAAGGGTAATAAATAACGATATGGAGCGGAGCGACTAATTTATACACCTCGTGTATACGCGATTTCGAAGGACCAGCGGGAGCGCAGCCCGAAGATAAAGAGGGGCTATGGCTGAGAATGAATCTATGAATTAATGGTGCCAACCCTACCTGCTCAGTAAAATTCTGTCCGGTTGCGGCGGCCGCCGAGTTATATTATTGTGAGCGATATGGATGAAAGTGAATGACAAGGAATGAAAAGGGGCGCGAACATCTCGTATAAATTATCATTAAAAAACTAACCTCTTTCACATAATGTTCAGTCTTACTCTTCAACTGGTCATTCTCAACTTTCAGTTCGCTAATCTTATTCCTAAAGTACGTCTTCATCCTATCCTCCCTTGTCTGTATCTCGTGTCCCAATAAAAAGGGTACTTCCACACTGCCAAGTAGTCCTGTGACCCTGCCTTCTCCGTCCACTGAGGTCTCCGAGTAAAAGTTGAAGTCTCCGGAGTCATGACCGTCCCCTCTCCGTCTTTGGGACGCTGATACATGTTTGCTAATTTCTAGTTTTAGGCTTTCATTCTCCATTTGGAGGAGTTCGTATTCCATGCGGAGTTTTTGATTTTCCTGTTAAAAATCACAGAGAATAAATAAATGTTTCACTACATATTATAAAATAAAGTCCCCCGCCGCATCCGCCTGTCTGTCTGTATGTACGCGATAAACTCAAAAACTACTGAACGGATATTCATGCGATCTGTCAATAGAGTGATTCTCGAGGAAGGTTTAGAGATGGGGTTTAAGGGTGGGGGTTTAGTTTGTTAAGGTTTTATGTAACCCGAGAGAAGCCTGGACGGGTCGCTAGTATAGAATAAAAAGAAGTATTATGCCATCAAGCGTCATCGTTCTTGCTGGTAGAAAAAGATTAAAGAGGAATAATAAAACACGTCAGGTAGTTCAAAATATCGTAGCCAGTTTTGGCTTTGTTTACAATTGAAATTGGTTTTTTTTTTTGTTTTGGAATCGAACGAAGTTAATGAAATGCAACTTTGTTCCAACTGAAAATGGAACAAAGCCTTGATTATAGTCGGTCAAGCAAATATTGTCAGTGGAAAAAGGCGCGAAATTTAAATTTTCTATGGGGCGATAACCCTTCGCGCATACATTTTTTAAATTTGCTGCCTTTTTCTACTGACAAGATTTGCTTGACCAACTATAGTTGGCATTGTAGTGAACAAAAGTAGTAAGTAAAAGACGCTCACCTGTTCGGTAGCATGCGCCTTCGCACTGATCTGCTCCACGGCATTGAGCTCGTCGACGGAGCTTAACGCGTCTTCGCTGCCGATCTATAAAACAAAACAATAATTATCTTGTCATTACATTTATTACCGTAAATTAGAAACCATAAAAGGACTTACACCCCAGGCCAAAAGTATGGAAACAAGCTTGTATTTCAATAGAAAAGTGTGATCTTTTTTTAAGCGATGGATTTTATACTACTCATTGACAATTTGGTAAAAATAATAATAGAACATTTAAAAAGTAAATTACTCTGGCTGTGATAGTTGCCAATTCAACATTTTGTCATGTAATTAAAGGGTAGGTATAATTATGTAACTTTTTCCTACTTAATTTTTTTAGCTTTTTGACAATATTTTAGGATATTTTGATATTAAGTGTGTATTTTTAATCTTTTGGGTTTACCCAATGTAAGTCTTAGTTTACAAATATATACAACAAAGATAGAAACATGAGATATTAAAGAAAACAACGTTGTTTCCATACTTTTGGCCTGGGGTGTATGACTACGTAATTACCAAGCTGCCACCCTCTGACAGAAAATCCCCATTACAACTTGGCTGGCTGGGCTGTTTGTTCGGCGTGCCGTTAGCTCTCTGCGCCTCCTCCAACGCGAATTGAAGCTCCTGATTCCTGTGCCGCAGCTTGGCCACTTCGCATTTGTACCGGCTGTCGCTCTCGCTCAGGTGGCGCTGGTAGTCGTCCAGGGCTGCTTTGAGCTGGGACAGCTCGAAAACTTTGTCTGAAAGCTGGAAATTGCAAATAATCTTGTGTATACATATACATATTTATGATCACCTCAGCCACCCTGATATATCTGAAAGCGACTGTACGACGCCAAGCGCTTGGCGGAGATCGAACTATGGATAAAACTGATCTTCAAAATAATTATGTAATGCCACCAATCATAATCCTCAAAATTGAGGGAACAACTGAATTTAGGGTTAATTACGGCATTCAAATAAAAATAAAATGGTTAAACTCACGTTTTCATACACTACTGCACTACCATGTTAAAGTGTTTTGGCATGAACTTAATTAATAAAGGCACTAAAGATGATTGGCTTTATTTATTCATTATTTATTTAAGGTAGTAAATCCTTAATGACGAATGGTGTACGACGTAATACGGAACAATTACAGAAAATCATATAACCATACGTAATTTAAATATGTAACTAGAAAAATAATTAAGAATATACCCTCAACCCAAAATTTATTATCTAATAAGTAAATTAATAAGATCTCCTTAAAGGCTCAAGCCATTGCACAAAAGTGAAGACTTGACATCTATAAGATAGGATTTATAATCAGATAAACGATAATGTTAACAAAATAAAAATATATACAATATACATAAGTAATCAGTAGTTATTAATCACTATCAGACGCAAAACAATTTGCAGATTGTGGGACATATTTATACAGGTACTTAACATTAGGTAAGGTACCTAAAAGTAACCCTAAGTATATATTTTATATCAGCGTGAAAAATAAAACAATTGGTCAGTGTACATAGGACATACAACTTTAGCCTTATTGATATAAAAACATAAAATAAATGATCATTTATTTCAATAATTTAACATTGTGATTTCCCCTAAAAATGTTATCTCTTATGAAGCCTATCTCATTATTTACAAAAGACAATCAAAACTAAAATTATATTTACGCGAAAGATAATGTGGAATGATTCTCACCACTCTTTTATTCCATTAAAGATAATAAAGCGGCATATGGTGTTAAACTCAAGTTCAACCATATTTCTGTTTATAGTCTGCATCTTCTCAAATGACTTTTTCGTCTGTTAAACAAAAGCCATTGTTCCTTTTATGCGAGTGGTCGCCCATTGTGCACCATTGAGTGAGCGCGTGCTATGGCGCGTGCCATTGTCAGAGACAATGATACACAATGGGCGACCGTTCACACAAAAGGAACAATGGCTATTGTTTAACAGATAATTTGAGAAGATGCAGACTACAATTGTAGTCGTGACTTGTGACTACTGCAAAAAATCTGTTTATTTAAGTTTTGAATTTAAGAATATAATCTACCTGTAGAATGAAACTGTCAAGATCACACAAATAACTGTAACTGTATACAGTTTTTATTTTTATTTTGATATTTTGATGGAATTGAGTAAAATTATTTTAAACAGGTTACTTACATATAAGTAAGTAAGTAAGAAATAAGTAACTTACATGTTATTAAGTTGAATATACACTCAACATGTTTTGATTGAGGATTGTGTAAGGACAAGACATAGTGTCAAATCATGAGCTCAAGTAACTTGCATTCAGTTAAACATCAGGGCGTCCACTGCCTGCTTTACCAAAAGGGAACTCTTAAGTTTAAGTGAATGAATGTTCCAGCTACCTGTGAAGCATACTGCGCATTTTCCAAGATCTTCTTCTGGAGCTCTTCCTGGAGAACACCAGTGTCGAGTGCTGGGGCACTGCTGGTAGCAGCAGGCTTGTCATCTTTACTCTTTGCCTTCTTTGTAGATTTTATCTATAAATACCAACAATCTGAATATTGCTGTAAAATGATAACAGGTACTACTTTTTTCTTGACACAAAAAATGTTAATTGCGAATGCATTTTAAAAACAATTGCATGTAGTAAGAAGAACTGATGTGCTTGTATTAACACTTTAATTTTATTATCTGCTACATTTGCTTGTATGCTTGGTTGCATTCATTTTAATTGAATATTTAAATTTGATTAACATGTTTGGCCTTGAATGAGTCTTTTGCCAACTGACCTGTAACAGCTCGAGCTCATCTTGCAACACAGACACGCGCCGCGTTAACTGCTGATTCCTAAACGTGAGTGAATCTATCTCCAACTCCCCTTTCCTCAGTGCTTTCTCTTTCTCCTTCAAACTCTCCCTCAACTCGTTAGACTTCGCTTGCTCATCTAGCACGCCCTTCTTTAACACTTTAACGTGAACTCGCAACTGTAACGGAAACAACAGATTTACAAATTGCCGACTACAGTGTCTCGCACGTAAGAAACAACTGTACCTTCGAATATTCCGTTGCCAACTTTTGGTATTTAGCCTGGATGTCACCCGTAGGTAACCCCTCCATGGCTGTATTTCACGTAGATGCAGACATTACTATTTAACAAATGATTAAACAGCGTAGTTGCTTAACAAAATGTTGCTAAAACACCCACTTTCCTGTGAAAGAAATGATAAGACACAACATGACAACACATGAACACATACGCAAATTTGACATAACAAAGTAGCGAGTATTAATCATCGTTTTGTGAAATCGATTCTTTTGATGGTGAGGTTAAACTGTAAAAAGCTGCGAACTAAATGATGAAACCTGGTTCCTTGTTACAAACAAATTCAGCTATAAAAAAGCTTTATCTAATGCTAGAACCACAATATTTAATTACACAATGCAATTTATTTCACATAACCCACTATCGAATAACTTCTAATGTTTTTCTTTTCTATTGCACATTACTATGCATGTCATTAATATTTACGCATGATGCATTTGCTCCGGCAATTAACTAATCGACTATACACATAAGGTACAAAGTTTAATAAAAATTATGCTGGCTTTTAAATAACTAAAATCTAGTTTTAAAACGCCGATTAAAATACGTGTGAAATCGTAGAATTCACAAACGGTCCAAATGCTATTTTTTTATAATGACAACACTGCGTCTGTTGATGTGTCGTGACTGTCTCATTGGAAATATCAATATTTAGTATTTTATGAAAGAAAAACAATAATTTCGGAACAATTTTTGATATTTATATACTCCAAAATATACAGCATCTTTCAATGTAAAAGTCATGGACGACAGGTTAGTCATTGTCGAATGACTACATTGCAACAGGTACTACTAAGTCCGGAACAATGCAAATTATGACTAAACTACTTGTTATTCCACAGAATCATGGATTGCAGCAGTTCCAGTTACACCGAGGGCGAGCACGAGCACCCGCGTACAATTATACACATCGACATCGACTGTTTTTACGCTCAGGTAGAGATGTTGCGCTGTCCGGAACTGCGGTCGGTCCCGCTCGGGGTGCAGCAGAAGAACTTCGTGATCACGAGCAACTACGAGGCGCGCCGCTGCGGCGTGCACAAGTGCATGCTCGTCAACGAGGCGCTCAAGGTGTGCCCCAACATCAAGCTGGTCAACGGAGAAGATCTCACGAATTACAGGGCAGCTTCTAACAAAATATTCGAACAGTTATCCAGTTGGAAATGTCCCGTCGAAAAATTGGGCATGGACGAAAACTTTATAGATGTCACAAAGTTAGTACAAGAGAAGTTAAAAAGTGCAGATGTAAACAATATTACTGTGCCTGGACATGTATACGAGGAGCCGACGACGGAGTGCGCCTGCGGGTGCCACATGAGACTGAAATTAGCATCACAAATAGCAAATGAAATGAGACAGAGGATATACAATGAAATAGGTTTCACAACTTGTGCTGGTGTTGCACATAACAAACTGTTGGCAAAGCTAATCTGTCCACTTCACAAGCCTAATGACCAGACGACCATGTTCCCAGAACATGCAGAGGGCTTCATGTCCTCACTTCCTAGTGTACGCTCCATTCCAAGCATCGGTTCTAAGACTTCAGAAACACTTGTGACACAGAAAATAATTACAGTGGCGGACTTACAGGGAGTACCATTAGACTTTCTAAAGAAGCATTTTAACAGTGACATGGCTGTCAGATTGAAGAGCCTAAGTTTAGGGAATGACAATACTCCAGTGAAGCAGTCCGGAAAGCCCCAGAGCATAGGGTTGGAGGACAGTTTCAAGACTGTTAGTGTTAAGAGTGAGGTGGAAGATAAATTTTCTGCTCTGCTCCAGAGACTCCTGGTGCTAGTTAGGGAGGATGGACGCATTCCTGTCTCGCTGCGAGTCACTCTGCGGAAAAAGGATGCCAAGAGACTTAGCAGTCACCGGGAATCCAGACAGTGTCAGATCTCACCATCCATCTTCACAATATCCAATGGCACAGTATCCGTCACTCCAGCGGGGCAGCAGAAACTCTTAAGTATC
This sequence comes from Cydia strobilella, assembly GCF_947568885.1. Lineage (NCBI taxonomy): Eukaryota > Metazoa > Arthropoda > Insecta > Lepidoptera > Tortricidae > Cydia > Cydia strobilella. The sequence continues at coordinate 4,895,221 of NC_086056.1, forward strand.
ATTATGAGATTATTTAACAAACTCATTGACTTGTCCAAACCATTCCATTTGACATTAGTAGGGCTGGCGTTTACCAAGTTCCAGGAACGAATGACAGGAAGGAGTTCCATAGTCAACTACCTGATGAATGACATATCCGTCCAGTCTGTACTAAACTTGCAAAATGACTGTGACACCTCGGTCTCATCCATGGACTATTCTGCTCCCTCTCCGAGCAGCAGCACAACAACTGACTTGTCTGACGCGGAAGTAGAACCCTCGCCTAAGAAGCCCAAAAAAGTGAATTGGATAGCAAAAAAAAGATGTTTATCTAAAGGGGAGGTAGCATCACCAAGCAAGCTGAAAGTGGGAGAGTTACGACTGAACTCTAAAGAGTTAGAGAAAGTTTCAGAGCTCAGACTAAATTCTCGAGACAGATCTTTAACTCCTAGAGTGAGTCCAGCTAAAGACAATATGTCTGACAACTCAGATACTATGAAAGATGTCGCAGAAGGAGGCTGTGATAACTGTCCCAGCGACGTAGACAAGGAGGTGTTCAGCGCGCTGCCGTACGAGATGCAGCAGGAGCTAAAGGCTATGTGGAAGAACCCCTCGGGCTCCGGCATGGCCCGGAGTAGCCCCCGGACAATGAACAAACCTAAACCGAACACAATCTTAACATATTTTGTTCCACACAAATAGTATTAGTAAGATTTTATCTTGTTAATAATTTAAGTGATAAGTGAATGGTTTCTATTTTTTCAAATCATACATTTTTATTCTGATCAAATACATGTTTATGTTAAAAGAAATAGTTTTCTTCTTCCTTTAACCTTTTGGACGCCAATTACGGATATATCGGCAGCGTAGGTCCAACGCCAGAGACCGATCAATCCGTCACAGACCACAGAGCAACATAGACCTACGTGCATTCACATAAAGTTCAATTTCAGTTTTGACACGGTGGCGTGGCGTCCGAGTGACAGCTTTTGTGTTTGACACGGCGTCGAGAAGGTTAATCTAAAATGAAACAAAAGCATAAAGATAAATTTGAAATGTTCAAGGGGCTGAGAAGGTTGAGATAGCCCTCAAGGTACACCAAGAGCCACACGTAAAATTATCAGATCAGCGTCAATTCCATTTTTAAATAAAAAGTTCCTAGTCTTTAACGCATTTCAAATTTTCTTTCAGCTTTTAGGGTTATAAAATGAAAATCTACGATTAGCGTATAAATGTGCATATCATTTAATGTCTATACTTTTTACAGCTTCCGTGACCATAGAGTTAAGTTCTTTATACTTTTGCATGGCGTTGACATCGACCTGCATTGCCCTCGCTAGGGCACCGTAGGACATGACATCTACACTGAGTTGAAGGCGGATTTTCTCCCCATCAGTGGGCCCAGAACTATCGCTGCTCTGTTGGGCAGTCTTCTCGCGTATTTGCTTCAATCTTCTTAGGGACTCCTCTGTTTTCTGAACAGACGTCAGGACATCTTCTACGTACTTGTAATATCTGAAAAAAAAATCTTTGTTACATCAACAATAAGTATATTTTAAGGACTGCATGTGTATGAAATATTTTTACCTGTGTGCGTAATTCCTTTCATTCATCATTCGTTCCATTCGCCATTCGCCTATTTCTAAATTGCGACATCTATACATAGATACATAACATACTAGGTACGTAAATAGAAAGAAAATTAGTACCATACTCATGACCAAAATTATATGCTCTTATGGGATTCGAATCTGGGGCTAAGCTTTTTACTACCTTACCTACTAACGGATTGGCTTGTCAAAACTAGGCAGTACATAACGTAGGTACCCAATAAAATGAGTCAATGACGTCAGTGCTTCCTTATTCTGAGTCATTCATTTACATTACTATGTTAATGAATGACTATTCTAAGTAACATTTAACGTCTAGTCGAGGAAAACCTTCACAATTAAATAAACTATGCTATTCCCTAGAAACAAAGATAGATATAACTCCGTAATAGATGAATACAGTCTAAGGAAAAAACGTGCCTCGAAAATCAAGAAAATTTGATTCTCGTTCAGAGGGCGCTACTAGTTTTGGCCTACAGTCGTATAGATGGCGTTGACGGTTTCGTTTGTTATTTAACAATTTTAACGCATATCAGTGAAAGAACATGGGTCAAAATCATAAAAATAATTAATGCAAATAAAAAAAAACATTTATTCATATTTAAATACATTTTATCGTATTTTTATAAATCTTCATTTTTAGTTTTAAAGTGTGTCGATAGATGGCAGTGAATTTACTGTGGTTACAAAATTTACTATGACAGTACCGCTCTAGTATAAGTTACTCTATGCTAGAAATGAACTTTTCAGCGAACGGCACTTACGCTATCATTTAACTAGACTTCATGAAGGAAAATCCCTTTCGGCCACTTTCGAAGGCAAAGTCACCGGTCAGTCTCGTAACCAGTCGAGAAAACAGAATTATTCATATTTTTCGGAAACCATTTGACGTCTGAAGTACCTACTGCATTTATGAATGCCGAATTTCTAAATTGTGGGGGCTACAGCAGATATGAGGGTAATGATGGACTTCGAAAAAGGAGTGTACAGGTTTCTAAAGGGTCGGCAACGCACATGTGACACATCTGTAATTGATGGCGTCCATAAGCTAAGGTAACCGTTTCCCATTTGGCAAGCCGTACCTACTTGGTATAAAACATAAAAATGCTACTCCTTTTTACGGAATGACACAATAACAATTTACCTATAACACTGGAATACTTACGACTCCGTCATAACATTGAAAAGCGTCTCGAATATTTCCTGCATAAACGCATTATCTAATCGCTTCCTGCCACTCTCATTGAACTGGTGGACCTCTCTACTGACCACATCTATATACGTGCAAGGTTTCGTAGGCACACTCCTATTCGTTTTCCTATACAGACGTGGTATATCGCTGACTTGCTTCAACTGTATGTTGAAATAATCGAACATTTCGTTGACTATCGATTCTTTTATCTTGTGTCTCGTGCCTTGGAGGGTTTCCTCAGTGGTTTTCAAGCTCTGTCGAAGTAGGTCTTTGTTCTGGCAAGGTACTTTTGGTTCGACGGTTTGCAGGAGCTGGGGTAGCCTTTGGAGGAGCGTTTGAGTGTCGACGTAGATGCTAATACTGTTTTCTATTAGGGTCCTATTTATACTTATGGGTTCTAATTTTGGCGTTCTCTGTAAAAAAAAGGTAAATTAAAGATTTGCATTCCAATACCAAGAGGATTCTGTTGCCTTCAAAGCCAAAGGAATGAAGAACGCGTAAAGAAGTGAAACATATTAATTTTGAGCATATTATTTTTGTTTATGTATTTTGTAAGTAAATTTCTAAGTAGGTACAGTCGAGTTCATAAATATGTATACATTTCTTCACCTTACTCCATTGCAATAAGGTGAAAAAATGTATACATATTTATGAACTCGACTGTACCTATCTATAAGGCGCTATATGACCCCGTAGATATATTAGGAATCAAAAAACGTAAGTTTAGCAGGTGCCAAAATGGCGCCAAATATATAACACCATCTACTTTGGCCTTAAGGGCATTCGCGAAATTTTTGGACAGAGGTATGACGAGCCGGTCTGACAATGAATTATTTCTCTCCTTCAGTCGGTCCCTCAATGCTGTGGATCGTATGTCCTTCTGTTGAAGACCAGGTTCCTCCATAGGCTTCTATTCCTCGCCAAGCGCATGGCCCCGTGCAGTTTTAATTGCATAGGTGCAGTTTATTATTTAGAAATGCATAATTATGATTTTAAGCATGAATAATTAGTTTAATTATACTGCTGACGAGTATTGGGAAGGCAGTAAACTGGTTAAGTATAAGAAGAAATGATGATCTTATCCCAAGTATAAGTTAATTACCTACCTAATATCTGATAAATTATAAAAAAATATATCCTGCTTCTACGAACGGCATAGAAGTTCCCCTTTTCGTCCTTCTCACGCCTTATCTGTAGGCTTGGAGTAGGAGAGAGCCGCAAGCCGCAACAGTATCTAGCGCGAGAGACTACTCGTCTTTTCGTAGTAGTCTATCTCGCACGCGAGATACTGCCGCGGCGATATCGAAAAATGTTCTTCAAATTATGTAATGGGTAGTTAGGTAGCCAAGGGACGTCGACAAAGGTCACAACAATTACCGTTTTTTATTTTTTATTAAATAGTTACACATTGAATACAAAGAGAGTTAACTAAAACATGACTGACCTGTGTACAGATGGTGCAACACCAGGTGGAATACCGGGCCAGCAGCTGCAGCGACAGCTTCCAGAACTTGTGGGTCAGTGCCTCAATGTAGACCCCGTCTGACCAGCACTGCTGCAAGGCAACCCAACAGCTGTAAGTCTCTTTTAGCACCAGACCGTCTTGGTCTTGTTTTGTTGGGGTACTTTGTAGAGTTGCTTCAAAACCACCTGATAATGAAAGGTTCATTTAATGACTATTATTTTTTTAATTCTTAACAATATACATTGTGTCGAATTAATTCATGCATATAAAATGATTACATACATTAAACACTTGAAATAATCATATTAAAAATAATAAATTCACAGTACAAAGACACAAAAAATTATTCTAATACTAAATTAATGACTTCTACGAATAAAATAATAATAATAATGTCAACAATTGATATTATAGGTATGTCATTCACAATGCATAAAATAGTCAACTAAAAGAACATAATTATTAATTTTAATAAAAAGGTAAATATTGCGATACAAATTAAAATATGTCCTTTACAAATGCATTGATAGAGTAGTAACATTTTTCTACAAGAAAAGCCTTTAATTTGCGCTTGAATACCTTACAATCAGAGATCTGTTTATACTCTATCGGTAGTTTATTTAAAAGATGAACTGCCTGGTAGCTTGCTGAATGTTGTACAATTTTGAATTTAGGCACTAAACTATTTTAAAGGTCTTTTCTTCTCATAGCAAGTCTCAAAGCTCTGTCGTAATCGCTTTCAGTTTCCTCCAAATTTTTGACTAGACCTGATAGGAGAACTAAAATATACAGGTAAGGCACAGTCACAATTTTAAGTTTTTTAAAATGCTTCCTGCATTTAATGAAGCTTGTCTAATATAAGTAACATAAACATTATCGTCTCCCTAGTTTTGTCCCAGATTTATGCAAGGACTTACTAGGGGTTCTCTCAGCAACCTAATTTTAAGAATCAGTTTATGTAAGTACTAGATTCTGACCTTTTAATCCGAAGGGGAAACTATGTAGGTCTTGTTGGGATTAGTAGTAATCTGTGAAAATATCAGGTCACTTAAATAAAAACACTTAAAAGAAAGTTACCTGCAATCTCTTGAAACCTTATCTGAAAGTACACAGGCAAGTTCCATCTCTTCTGAAAGCTCTTATACTCGGCTGTCTCATGCAGCAGCCTCACCATATCCTGGTCTCCGCAGTACTGCTCCAGCTTCCTCACAAACTGAACACTCTCATTATACCTCCTGTAGAATATCTTAGGGTTGCCAGGCGCAAATATAGAAGACAAATTAACTTCCAGCCGACTCTCTACCTCGCACCAAAAACAATTGACTAAGAATCTATACTGCTTAACAAGGAAAGACATCTTGGAATGTTCCATTACAGAGTGGAGAAGCTTAAGTTTTGTATCTAGTAAAGCTAGAATTCTTTCGTAAACTCCTTGGAGACCATCTTTGCTTCGTTGTAGCGCTGGCTCACTAATAATGTCCTGCAGTAAAGGAGCTATAGCCTGCTTTCTTACAAGCATTTCTGTTTCTGTAACTCTATCTAAAGATGCCAGTGTTAATAATGCTTTAAGCATGTTATTTTCATCACTATCATTCCAGAATTGGAATAAAAGATCATTTAAATGCTGTATGAGCTTTCCTCCAATATTGTTGAATTGTTTTTTCTGATCAGATTTAATTAAACTGTCACATTTAGAGATGGAAAACTTCAATTGGTTGTACTGCATAGCTGCGCGGTCAGCTAATGCTATCTGTTCATGTTTTGTCTTATTGGAAATGTCTTGCAGAATGTTTTCCAAGGTGGACAAACCGTTGATAGTTTGACTGTAGTATCTTAAGAGTTGTTTTTTCTTCTGTAGACCGTGCCTTTGGTTGAGCCACATTGATAACTCTTTCATGGCATCATCTAGGCATTGTTTTACACCCTGAAAAACAATTAAATAAAAATTAGATTTGTTAAAGAATGTCTATGTTTAACAGACAAAAAATATAGCTCTATGTTAATTTAACAAATTCAGTACACATACAACGATGCTAAGTACTAATTTATCGCCATGGCGTGCTCAATTCAATTAAGATAAGACAATTTCCCTACCAAAACTTCCCCATTGAGTTGCGTCAGCGGAGTCTGAATTTTCGCGATGGCTTTGTCGAAGCCGATGAGCGTCGCCGATAAATTGACGAAATTAGCGTAATCCTTGTTAATTAACTCTATCATCGCCAGCCTTAGCACCTTTAAATAAGCGCCCAAATCATCTCGCATAGTCTCCAGAGAAGACACATTCTGGTGCTCCGCGAGGAAGCTATCCACGGAAAAATTTGTCTGAAACAATCCCAAATAAATTCCAGATACACTCATAACACTATTATCATTTTACTGGAATTTATTACTGATTAAAAAGGGAAGTGTACCTTGACGAAATCGTTTCGATCGAAGCACAACCCCCCCGGCGCCGGGGGCAGGGTAAACCCCGCAGTGTCGTTTTCCATGTTATTAGTTTGCTGGCATTATGTTTAAAAAGGCACTACCATTGAGAGGAATCATTGGAAAATGTTTTAATTATCTATTTAGATCGCTTTCTTCGGCGATCATTTTGACACCACTGACGTAAGTCTGACACATCACACGTCAATTGACAGAGGTGTTCGAGTCATCTTTTCGCGGCTTCTTGCCGTGATTCGCGCATGAGTGTGGAGTGCCTTTAGGGTTGACACAACTTGACGTGCACGACCACAGATAAGATAATGACTTGAATTTTGACAACCCTAAATAGCCAAAAGGGATAGTGCCATATATTAGAAAGGGGCAGCATGATTCATCCCTGAAGCGCTGTAAAACTTCAGTTTTGTAGGAAGTGTCCTTTCTGTACGGTAGCACTAAAGTTTGTCAAAGGACTGTCTTATTTCAAACATAGACAGAGAGAATCATACTATCTTTGTCTTACATTAGTACTAGCGTCCAAAAGAAAGGGATGAGTATAATTTTCCTGATTGTTACTGACTGACAAATTGGTTTGACCAACTATATGTATTATTTATTCTGTGAAACTAGTTTTTTTAAATATAGTTGGTCAAGCTAATCTTGTCAATAGAAAAAGGCGGCAAATTTAAAAAATGTAGGCGCGAAGGGATATAATAATAATAAATCATTTATTTCGAGGAACTTTTACAGACTCATAGCTTGTGTTAGTAAGTACTTATAGGTATGTTAATGCTTACATCTATCACTATATATACAGAATAATTATTATCACAAAATTAACATTACAATAAATAATAAAAAATAAACAATATTGAAATAAACTTAGTTATGTTTCTAGAAGTACATACCCAAGTATATCGTCCCATAATTTTTTTTTTGAATTTCGCGCCTTTTTCTACTAATAAGATTTGCTTGACCAATTATATTTGTACAGATAAGGCCTGAGACACACTTGTAAGTTAACTTACGTAAGTAGGGACAAAGCTATTTGTTAGAATGAGATATCGATATTCATATCTCAGTCTGAGGTGAAAGGGGCGAAGTGCGCCTGCCGTGTAAGTGCGCCTATATAAGTAGGTAGATAGACTTAATTATGCATTACATATATATTACTTTCTAAGTATAGGAACTTTGTTTACAATCATAATATTCATAATAGATCATCCTGCATAAATTCTTCGATGGTATAGTATGATTTTTAGGGTTCCGTAGCTCAAGAGGAAAAAACGGAGCCCTCATAGGATCACTCATGCCGCTCATGCGTCTGTCTGTCCGTCCGTCTGTCACCATTTTCTCCAAAACTAGGTACTAGACCAATTAAGTTGACATTTGGTATAGATATGTAAGTTTGTGATCCAAAGACGGACATGTAACGTAAACAAATGAATTTTTTAACTTTTGGAGGGTATATAAATGAGAAAATTAAAAAACAAAGTTTTTTTAAACTATATCGTGTTACATATCAAATTAAAGAGCTCATTTTGATAATCTCAAATATATATTTTGTGTAATTTTAAAATGAATAGTTTGTTATTTAAGAAAATAGCCTAAGAATTACCATTCCCCTCCTTTATCTCCGAAACTACTGGGCAACTACTGACTCTAAAATTTTGAAAAAAATACATAAAATAGTTCTTTACCTATAGATGACAGGAAAACCTATAAGAAATGTGCAGTCATGCGTCAGTCGGACTTAATTACTTAGTTTTTGATCCGACTCTTACGATTTTTTAAAGATATTTCACTCACTCACAGAAAAAATACATTTAAAAAATTTTGTAATGTACGGAACCCTTGGAGTCCGACCCGCACTTAGCGGTTTTTAGTATAACCTTCTTTCGTGGTTCGCGATATCCCTCCAGTTAGCATATTTAGTGAGATACAAAGTATGATTTAAAAGGGAGGGTTACAAACGGAGTGTACCTATTATTTCTGTAAGTACTCGTATAGTTAATGAAAACAAAGCATAATCGACTCTCATTAGAGAATGTATCATTACACCATTATGTTTTCGGTTTGATTTGGGTTTGATACACTTATCGACAATTTTCCAATTTTCTTACCAGTTGTAAAATATCATGGCATTTTGAAATTAGCCTCAGACATTTACAGTCTTTTCAATAATGGTTAAAATTAAAATAAATATCGGAGATCTGTATTTGAGCAGGGCCAAATTTGTAATGTCCTTTTTAGGGGTTTGGATGCCCCCTCCAAACGAGTCTATTATGCGTAAATGCTATAGGTTTTTCATGCTGTCCTTGCAACATAGTTTCCTTGTATTCCAAGTGATATATATGTGTCAAGTACTGGGGGACCTCGAGGAAGTTTCTCAATCGTCTTTCCTGCTCTTCACCCAGGCTTGTCTGTGTTTCAAGGTCACCGTGTTTCACGCTAATATGGAATCTTTCAGAGAACTCCTGGCTCAGATGAACTCTGAAATTTTTATGCCTCAAACTGAGGGGCACGTTAAGTAAGTTGAAGTTGACCTCGTACCTACTACTTCTTTTAGTTACCTACCCAAGTTGGCTGACAGTACCTACTTAGAAATGCAGTGGCGGATTAGCAAAAGTAGCAAATGCCACGGGCCCCGCGCGTTTGGGGACCTCGCGCACCTACGCATTGTGGCAGTAAAAAACCTAAATTTCACTTCGTTCACTTCGTCCGACAAACTTTAAACAATCCATTGGGACCCATGATCGAATTTGCTACAGGCCCCGCGCAGGCCTAATCCGGCACTGCAGAAATGTGATAGCAGTGGGTTATACACATTTTTTTTTCTGGACAGTGGCTATCGTGATTCTCTATCCGAAAGAGGTTTTAGAGACTACCCACACTTATTTATAGGTACTTAATAGGAAGTCTTCACCTTATTGTCATATTGTCAAAAACTTTTTAAGAAAATAATATATTTTGATTTTATTTTATTTTGATGGGTAGAAGGTAGATGTTGGTGTGTAATGTGTAATCATATCACCGTAAATACCATGCTGTTCCTGAATATACTACTTATACCACTATATAATTCGAATTTTAAAACGATATGATATAACTTAATATTTAGGCACAGTAACAGTATCTTAACATTCTTAACTGCAATAATTGTCCTTCAGGATCTTGAAGCTGCAGGCTTCGAGGATCAAGAGACTGCTGTTGGGATTTATGGTCTGCTCTCAAACTACCTGTACCCTGTTCGCTCTTAGACCACTGTTTGATGATGCTAATAGAAATTTTCCGTTTAAAATGTGGTAGGTTTTGTTAAAATTTTGTTTTACTGCGTGTAGTGTGTTCATTTCGGAAAAGTACCTATAGTCTGGCAAACACAAGTAACACAACTTGTCAGTCAGTAAAAACCAGGAAAATTATACTCGTCCCTTTATTTTGAGTGCTAGCGTAAGACAAAGACAGTATGATTCTCTCTGTCTATGTTTGAAATGAGACAGTCCAGGGCCACAATTAATTTCTGCTCACATAGTTCTCACTGAATGTTACAAACAGTCTGGTTTCTAAAAACAGGATGCCGGTCAGTCCAGAACACTCGCCGCAGTACGAGCTCGGCTTTCTGTTCCAACTGATGACCATCTCCATGAGCGCGTTCATGTACTTCGGTGTGGACAGTGTCTGTCTTTCCATGGTCATCTTCGGGTGCGCGGAGATTGACATTATTAAGGAGAAGATTATGAACGTAAGCTGATATATGCTACAGAAATGAACATCCTGAAATGTGCAACCGGGCACAAATTTTGACTAAGCCGTGCAGAATTTTAAATGAGAAAATTATCCCCTTAAAACTTTTGTTTTTATTTGGAACTATTGTCTTATTTTATTATTGTTAAAATAAAATTAAGAACAAGTTCAGGTTTAGGGTCCCGATTAATGAAAACAAATATTCCAGGTTAAGCCAATAGCAGAAAGACGCGTTAATCGGTCCATTACCGTCAAGAACATTTTGAACGAGCACTACAAAGTTCTGATCGAGTGTGTGGCGCATCATCAAGCCATACTCAAGTAAGTAGTTCCGTCAGAAGCGAAGCTAGGCGTGGACGGCGTGAGTGACCGTCGCATTCCCCGGGTCCTTGCGTCTGAAATATTTTACCAGTACCATAAGATTACCAGGAGGGTTGCCGTAAGTAGGCAGTAAAGTAATGAAAAGTAGTCGCAATTGTCTCCCCGACCTCTCGCTTGCGTCCGGTAATAAACGACACCGTGTTTGTGTTTTCAGTTGTTTCGATTAATCTTCATTGCTGTCGACGTGCTGTTTAGCTAAGAGATGTTTGTTTTTCAGGTTCATTAAGCAGGTGGAGGACACGTACCATTCGTACTTGCTCTTTCAACTCAGCGGCAGCGTCGGGTTGTTCTGCATGTCAGCTATACGCATACTAGTGGTATATGCTCTGTTCTCACCTCGCTTTGTTTATTCGTAATAACAAGCAAAATATTTGAAATCGTAACTCGACTGCGAGTTTTTTTTTATACAGCTAGAGCCTCTTTAAATTAATGAGGTTTCGTTCGTATATGTACAGGTTGACTGGAAAAGTGTCCAGTTCATGTCGGTGGTGATGTACCTGCTGGCGATGATCAGCCAGCTATTCGTCTGTTGCTGGAGCGGCCACGAGCTCACCGCTACTGTGCGTATGCGTATACACCTGATACACCTCCGCAAACCTAGAGCCTTCCGATGCGATGTATTTATTAGGAAATTGCATCAATGCACAAAGTACTATAGAGTTATGTCATCATCACCCAATCGACGGATTAATATTTTGCACAATAACCTTGTCTAAACACATTTTAGTTACATTGAGTTAAAATGATATGGCAAAATCACGCAGTATCTACAGTACTCGCAGAATATCCGGTTCGAAGGACCAATACCAGTAGAAACATCATTTCAAGGCTACGGCTGTTTCTGTTGGTGTCAATGCTTTTTATTTGTAATAAATGCTTTCAAACATATTTTTTTAATGGTATTATTCTGCACAACACCAGAACCCGTAACTCATTCTCCTACACCAAAAAGTTACAATGTTATGACAGGTCAATACAATAAGGTATGTGTAAACATACGCTAACATACCTACCTAAGATAAATATGTAGTTACATTTACGCTGTACCTGCAATTGTTCCTTCCATCCACCTACCTTCGAACTACCTTAATATACTGATATCGACAGAGTTCAGAGCTACACACGGTGCTGTACGAATGCTGCTGGTACGAGCAGGATGTCCGCTTCAAGCGCGCTCTACTTATCACGATGCAGCGCCTGGGCCGGCCGATGGTGTTCCGCGCCGGGCGTTACGTCATGCTGTCCCGGCAGACATTCGTTACGGTATCTATACTACTTGATCCTGGTACAAAGGTAGACTTAAATATGACGGACTATGGATGACTGACCAGGGAAATATTCTGGCTGATGATGCATATAAAGAGCATTTAATTTTAGATCTGGCAATGGTGCCTCCTACTCTTAGTAACGTCATAACGTGCGACGTTTGCGAAAGTGTTGGTAATTGTGAAGGTACTAGGTAGTAGGTACGTATGAACTTTGCAGCGCGCGTGCAGTGCGCGTGCCAGTGTTGGCCGAACGTTAATTGCAATTAACCATTAACCAGTACAAATTGAACCGTAAACCGTAACGGACGGTTACAGTTTACGGTTCAATTTGTACTGTTTAATGGTTAATTGCATTAACGTTTCGGCCAACACTGGCGCGTGCAGTGCGCGTTAGCGCCGCATTTAAGATAAACTAATAGTTCTATTTACTTATTTATTTATTTTGTTCCAGATTCTACGCATGTCCTACTCGTATTTTGCTGTATTAAAGCAAAGTAAAAGTCGAAACGAAGTTGAAGATATTGAAAACTAAACTAGATACGAACTCAAGCTATTCGTACACAAACAATAGTTAAACATTAAATTAATTGCTTGTATTGTCAATTTACATTAGATACGCGTATAAACTCATAAATTACAATTGTCATAAATTTTCTTTTTTATATATTGTCACGTTGTATTGTATCAAATTATTATGTAAATAATGATAATATAATTATTTTCAAAGGGTCATCTTACTTTTTTTTTGCTTCTTCTTCTTCTTCCAGTGCCATCTCCTACCGGAGGTCGGCTATCATGAGGGCTATACGAACTTTAGACGCAGCCGCGCGGAATAATGAGCGTGTGCTCTGTTTGAACCATGTTCGGAGATCTTTGAGCCATGAGTTACGTCTTCGTCCGGATGATCTTTTACCTTGGATCTTTCCTTGGATAATGAGTTGAAGGAGTTCATATTTCTTGTTTCGCATGATATGACCAAAGTACTGTAGTTTGCGTTTTGCTTAGTAAACGTCAATGCAGTAATCAATAAAAAAGATAAAAAATAAATTTGCTAAACCCCAATGCGGTATGCTTTACCACGTACGACGACGTGGCTGTTGAAGCAAGTCGAAGGCTACCCGTTAGTAAATCAACTGCTTAAACCACAAATTTGTACAATAACTTACCATTTAAAGTAATGGCATATGCTAGTAAACTATTTGTGGTTTATGATTCAATATCTACTCATAAGAATTGCAGCGTAAATAGCATCCACATATCTATTGGTAGGTGCTTTAAAATATTGTAAACATGAGTATTGGCATTACAGACTTGTAATTTTTATGCTTAGTGATTGGCAGTGTGTATGTGAAGGTAGTGCAAGCCGTTTGTAACCTTGTCTTATAAATAATAAGCACAAGGTCTACAATTAAATTGTAGTACCTAGTCTAGTTTAGGTGGTCGATTTATGAATTTCGAGCGCTCGATTTCATGATTTTCCCTTCAATATAAACGATGGAAACGAGTGGTCAATACCATTAGATTGGATTTGTATGTTGGTGGTTATGTAATGCCTTTTTACCAAGTTTCAACGTCTAGACCCTCTTTAACCCCCCTTAGGGGTTGAATTATCAAGAGCGTTGAAATATTTTTTTTTTTAAATCTTATATAATGCCATTCTAAGAAGTTTTGAAGCATTTGCAATGAATTCAAATTTTCAACCCCTTTTTAACCCTTTTAGGGGATGATTTTTTAAATAGGCTGAAATTACTTTTCTTGTATTCTAGTAATATGCCTTTATACGAAGATACAAGTCCCGCAATCACAAAATTGTATGATCTCTTCACAAAATTTGAACCCCTTTTTCACCACCTTGGGGGGTGAATTTTCAAAAGCGCTGAAATAAGTTTATAAATAACATTATCATATTTTATTAATTTATTTACTGCAATCGATGGTACATATATTATTGGTTATTAATTGTAATTTGAATTAATTATACGAACGAACAAACAAATTAGTAAAAAACCGACTATTATATGATACTAACCAGTTAGGTAACTACTATTGAAGTCGTTTACAAAAAAAAAATGGGACCATACTGATTGACACCTAAAATCACTAGAAATGTTTCTTTGTAAGTCAACCACTGTACTTCGATACTTAGACAAATTAACTGCAACACACTGCGAAATTAACTAATTTATTTAATAAGTTACCTATAATTTCCGTAACTACTCGTAGTTAATGAAAACAAAGCATAATCGACCCACTTTAGAGAATGTATCATTACACCATTATGTTTGTTATACGTTATACTTAGTTAACTTAGTTAGGTCATAAGTTGTGTCCCAAAGATTTTTACGGATAAAAAAGTTATTACAGATCCCTTATTTATTATTCATATATATGGGTTGAAAGCTTATTTAATGAATTACTTACAATTAAACGTAATATGCTGTCTCAGTTTTGCATAATTCTGTGTAATATTCGGAAAAAAATATAAAAAAACGTGCAAAAAATTGAAAAAATACGCGGCCTGTTCAAGGTGATTTAGATTAGATTCCTATTTATTTATTTGTCTTTTTTACATGGTTGTATCTTACATAAAACAAAAGCTGGGTCTTTTGTCTTTCTTTAGATATATAATTTATGTGTATTGGACTGCCAAAATTGCAACTGTACAGGTTTTACCAAACCTACTCGTTGGATGGCAGTATTGGCAGTAAAAAATAACCGTGTTGCTGAAAAGTACCCTAAGTTTTAAGGGTATTAGCTGAAGTACAGACGTGTCGGAGAACTTAATGCTGGTGATAAAATAACATTCTAATAAAGTAGGGTAAACTCGCATTATTTGGCGACACGCCTGTGATACAAGTTTTGCGCTTACCTGGGTGTCATGGTTCAAAACTTCTATCACCGAATTAGGCGTGTCACCAAATAATGCGAGTTTACCCTAGGTTTTTAAAAAAAAAATTGTACCGACTTTACTCGCTTTTGTGAAGTATAATTTTTCACCATCCAGCTGCGTATTCGCGTCTAACGACAAACCCAAAGTAAACAAGTAGCATGAAATAAAACTATGAAAACGGATTATATCGCGTATATTGAATTTATAATACATCCCGACGTTTCGAACCCTTTATAGCGTTCGTGGTCAACGGGTGATATAATCCGTTTTCATCGTTTTATTTCATGAGTAACTATCGCGGTAACCGAAGACAATATTATAAACAAGTAGCAATTAAATAAAGTCACGATCTAAATTTTTAACTACTTAATTATACTAATTTTATTGTATAACATTTTGATAAGTATAAAACAAGCTTTCAAATCATTGTAAACTTTTTTTTATTAAAATCTTTGTAATACATTTTCTCAGTCAAAACCTTTGTGACAGAACTTATGACCTGACTTAAGTGGCTTAGTACTTATCGGTAATTTTCCAATTTTCTTACCAGTTGTAAAATATTATGGCATTTTGAAATTAGCCTCGGACATTTACAGTCTTTTCAATAATGGTTAAAAGTAAAATAAATATCGGAGATTTGTATTTGAGCAGGGCCAAATTTGTAATGTCCTTTTTAGGGGTTTGGATGCCTCCTCCAAACGAGTCTATTATGCGTAAATGCTATAGGTTTTTCATGCTGTCCTTGCAATATACTTTCCTTGTATTTCAAATCATCTACATGTGTCAAGTATTGGGGGACCTCGAGGAGGTCTCTCAATCGTCTGTCCTGCTCTTCACGCAGGCTTGTCTGTGCTTTAAGGTCACCGTGTTTCATGTTAATATGGAATCTTTCAGAGAACTCCTGGCTCAGATGAATTCTGATATTTTTATGCCTCAAACTGAGGGGCACGATAAGTAAGTCGACTTTGTATTAAACTACTACTTACTTACTTACCTACTCAAGTTAGCAGACAGTACATAGAAACGTGATAAATTAAATACTGATAGCTGTGGGTAATAATATTATTACTTTCTGGACAAAGGGGGTATCGTGATTTTATAGCTCAAATTGGTTTTAGAAACTACCAAATGTCAATTTGAAAATGATACGATAAATTTAATAGACACGGTCAAAGTATATCTTAAAACTGCAATGTGATTGTTCTTCAGGATCTTGAAGCGGCAGGCTTCAAGGATCAAGAGACTGCTGTTAGGATTTATGGTCAGCTCTCAGACTACCTGTAGCGTGTTCGCTCTTAGACCACTGTTCGATGATGCTAATAGAATTTTTCCGTTTATAATGTGGTAAGTTTTTATAGATATTTTTACTTGAATCCATAATCCTAAAGAATCCCCGAAAATCGAAATGAATTCCCGATTGCCAATGGGGACACCCATTAGGCACAGACGTCGGGCTGATAAAGTTAACTAGAAATCAGCCTCTATTTTCCGTAACAGGATCAGAAGATATTATTTTGTTAAAATTTTGTATTACTGCGTGTAGTGATTGATTCATTTCGGATAAGTACCTATAGTCTGACAAACACAACTTCAGTCAGTAAGAACCAGGAAATAGTTATTTGTTATACAAGGGTGCAAAGTTGTATTTTACCCGCGAGTGTTTCAACACACGAGAAGTAAAATACATTTGCGCCCGTGTATAACACAAAACTTTTCACCTCACTATAGCGAGGAAAATGCAACATCCACAGGCGTTAGATCATCTTGAAATGTCTATGACCCGGGGATTGAGGTGTCACAGAACTGTTGTGAGCAAGGCCACAATTATTAATATAATTTAAATTTAAAAATACTCAAAATTATGAAATATACCTACGGCTAGATGAGCATGTGAACAGGGTCGAGGTTCAGGCCACTTTGGAGTAGAGACTTCAATCCAGTATTTTAAAAGAGGACGCCCTGGATTGAAGTTTCCAGCAAACGCATGACAGGTTCCAAATGAAAAGGCAAGTTACTTAAAATATACACTGTATTCTTCTTCTTAGCAAATACACGAAATTGTTATACCGATTACAATATTAAATTTAAGAGAGGCTTAAGGTACTATTGTCTGTGCTATTAATATAAAATAATAATTAATTTACTACAGGCGTAGACATGAGCGAGGTTGGAAACCATTAACTAGGTAGATATATACATTGCCTTCTTTACATTCGCCTTAATCTACTTCATAAAGTTGGCCAGACATAATAATAATAAAAGGTCACCTCGCTCGGTCACCAGGCATCTGGGAGTACGCTGCTACAACGTCCCCACCAGGTGTATAAATTAACAGCTATCACTAGTACGTTTTCGTACAGGGAGTAGTATCGATCCCATCAAACCCAACTACTAATATATGGTACTCATACGTAACTCGAAACACTATTCATCCGAGATCTTGTAGTGCCTCCAGGATATGAGCCGGGAACTAGCCACCCTGCTCAAGGCTTGCGACGGGATGTGTAACTACCGCCATGACTAGAAAGTCCAGAAATTCCAAAAATTCCAGAAAGTCCAAAAACCCTGAGAACAAAATTCTCAGTCAAAAACTAATTTATTTCAAAATATTAGATTTTAATTTTATTTATTTAGGATTCACTTCTCAAGGCAAAATGCTTAACCAAAAGGTGTGTGTACGTGTCTAGTTGTACTTACGGGTTTATTTCCCCGGTTTCTATAGAAGCGCCGGGAACACGTGCTTCTCCCCCTCGGCTTCGATCGGCATTCTCGAGACGGGCAGCTGAAATCGTTTACGACAACGTAGTTAGACACTTGTTAAACAAACTAAATGTTCCCTCGTCCACATCGATAATGATTTCACAAGAATACATACCACATGTACGACGAAATCACAAAATGAATCCCCGCTTGCTACAACGGGGTTGGGCGATTAAAACACCTTGTTTTACACATCACGCTGTAACAAGAATACATTTTATCACTATACGCACTAATCACACAAAAAGAAAAAGAACTGAGTTTAGATTTCTTCAGACAAAGCTACTCACCTCCATTTTGGCAGAACGCACCGACCTTTAATGTCAAGATGCTTCCAATTCTCCAATTGAACAGCAAATGAGCAAATGACTCGACAAATGCAAGTTCATTCTGACTGACACATTTCTGAGTGAATGCATCGAATGACGTATGCCCGCGACACACACTCGCTCTTACCAAATGAATGTACTAACAAAACCAGAAACTTCATCAACCTCAAACATGGAAATAATTATATATTTAGAAAGCCAAAAATATGGACAACATTTCCAAATAGAAAGTTTATAAAGGCAATGATTATGTTATTTTACCAACGAGTGTGGCTACCACACTTCATCGACCGCCATCTTGAAATACAGATACAAACGTACATGTCACTTGTCATTGCTGTCAAGTCGACATGAACTCCAAATGTAGTTTGTTTATTTGTTCCCAAATTTTGTGTTTTTAACCAAAACTAATAGTGGAGAGGAACCATTTCAATACCAAATATAAGTGCCGTCGGACAAACGGAGTGTCCGGGCTATAATTCTTTGCCGGAACGAGAAATATGCGCAGGAGTACAAATGTTGAGTTGTATGATTTATCTCACCGTCAAGGTAAGTTTTATGTTCGAAATATAGCTAAAAGCAAATGAAAAAGGTTTAAAATGAATAGTATGAGTCTTGCCCAAGAAGTATTTACCATATAACCGAGGTAAATAGATATGAATTACTGAGTTTTCGTCAAATAAACATGTAACAATTTCTCCTACCAAATATCTACAGACTGAGCGTTTAACTCCAATTAAAACACTTGGAGCAGACTGCAAAGTGTTACAGTTCATCTTTAGTTGGGTTAAAAAAAATTTTTTGAAACAAAAATTTTTTTTTTTTATAAACTAAGCCTATCACGAAATAAACACCTTAACTAAGAAAACACTGATAATCTGTAAAGAAATACTAACCTTACGATAAACCTTAAACCTATGACTTGGTGAATCTGCAGCTTCAACCAGACAAATACTACTACTACTTTTGATACGTATCTCCTTAATCCTAATGCGCGCTTATCTAAACCTAAATCTAAAAGAAAATGTCAAAGATGGCAACACTAACAAACTTTCCCTTTATTAAAGAAATTGCCTATCACTGACAATGGTGGAACTATGTAAAAAGCTACTACCCAGCTATCACACAATTCCTATTTCACGAACAGAAGTTCTTTCAATGTACAAAGTATAGGAGAACGCAGTCCCTTTATAGATTTAATATCGTCATAGCAAGTAGTCCCATTTAAGGGTTTGTATGTAAATAAGTTTCTGTAGTTTATTCAGATTACATAAGTTTAATTCAAGGTTATGTCTTTATAAGAACATAATAAAGAACAGTTTGGTTCGTATGCATCCGATACCAATATATATAGAATTCAAATTATAGGGAACGACTACCATATCAGAGGAAAACGAGCTTGCGACAGGCTTCGTTCAGCTCAGAGAGTAGGTTCTAATATCAAGTATCACCGAGGATAATTGAATTTTAGGTATTTGTCCAATGGGCGTACAGACGAGTACCGCTACGAGGACGGCTCGGCTTCACCGGGTCGAACAATATCCTTTATATGAAAGTTACCCAGAAGTTTTCCTTCTAAGGATTTTAAGGAGTACACTAGAGGACTCAATTTTTTATGGACGACACACTTGTCGTATCGGGGAGCTAATTTAGCTGAGAAATGTTTAGCTGCATTTGACAATGGGAAACATCTTTTATAAACGATTTGCCCTTCTTTTAATTCTACGTGACGCTTCCTCATGTTGTAATACCTAGCATTACGTTCATGTGAGGCAGTCAACAAGCTACGCACTTTTTGAAATACAGATTTGAGCTCTTTAAGTTTCTCTGAAAAAGTACCACTGGTATCTAGTTCGAGCGCGTTTTGTTCTATGGGACCTTCGCTATTATAAAGAGAACCGTCTAGAATCATTTGACGACCATGTGTTAGAAAGTACGGTGTCTCTTTAGTGACTTCGTGACGAGCTGTATTTAAGGCACACTGAATTTCCGCTACGTTCTTATCCCAGTTACGGTGATCAGAACGCACGTACGAGGCAATAGTTCTCACTAGTTCACGGTTCACTCGTTCCGTCTGATTCGTCTGAGGATGATATCTAGGGTTATAGAAAATATGAGGGACATCATATTTGGACATTAAGTCTCGAAAATCTTTAGAAATAAATTGAACGCCATTGTCGCAGAATATATATTTAGGAACCCCATGTACAAGGAATATTCCTTTTTCCATGCACTTAACTATAGCTTTCGCAGTTATGGTGCGTAGTGGAAACAAAGTCACATACTTACTAAAGTAATCAGCACATACAAAAAGATACTGATTCCTTAGATAAGATGGAGGAAAAGGACCAAGAATGTCACAAGATATTGCTTCGCCTGGTGACGATATACGTCGTGGATTACCCATTAAACCAGGACGAGCTAGATTAACAGGCTTATATGTTTTGCATATTTCACAAGAGTCTACGTATTCTTTGACGTCTTGAAACAAAGTAGGCCAATAATATAAGTCAACTACTTTGGAATGGGTTTTAGCCACACCAAAGTGACCAGCAGTAGGATCATCATGATACTTATTTAATATTTCATTTCGGTGCTCATAAGGGAGTACCAGCTTCCAGTCAAATTGAGCTGTCAGACGGTACTTATTCTTAGAGTAACGGAAAAGTTTATCATTTTCAATTTTAAAGTTGGGAAAGAGAGAAGGTTTTTCAGATACCTTTTTATATACATCAAGATACCATGGATCCTGAATAGTCACAGAATTTATAGAACTGACATGTATACGCGAGAGACAGTCCGGTATGACATGTTCTTTGCCCTTCCGATGAATTATTTCAAAGTTATATTGACTCAATCTACACGCCCATCGATTTAAACGTCCTGTAGGGTTTTTTAAGTTTTGGAACCATTTTAAAGATGCATGGTCCGTTACAATATAACACTTTCTACCTTCTACATATGCTCGATATTGCTCGAGACCATAAATCACAGCTAAGAGTTCGCGCTCGGTAGCCGAATAGTTCGTCTCTGGTTGGTTAAGAGTACGGCTGCAATACGCTATGGGATGATCTATCCCCTGATACGATTGTGTCAAAACCGCGCCGACAGCGTAAGAAGATGCATCTGTATGAATATAGAAGCTTTCTTTAAAATTGGGGCATTTAAGAATAGGAGAAGATACTAAGGCAGACTTAAGTATGTTGAAAGAATCGTTAACTTCATCTGTCCATTCAAATTTTACCTTCTTACTCGTTAAGCGAGATAAGGGTCGAGCTATTTTAGCGAAGTTATTTATGAAACGCCGGTACCACCCGCACATTCCTAGAAAACGTTTAATATCCTTAGCATCTTTAGGAGTAGGAAAATTTAAGATTACATCAATTTTAGCAGGATCAGTTCTTAGACCGTATCTATCAACTAAATACCCCAGGTATTTAAGTTCACTCCTACAGAAGGACGATTTTTTCATATTAATAGTTAAATTGGCTGCTTTCAGTTTTTCAAAAACTGCTCTCAACAACCTTATATGTTCATCAAAATCAGAAGTGCAAATAATTATGTCATCAATATAACAGAAAACTTTATGATCAAAATGGGAAGTAAAGAGATTATCCATCAAACGTTGCATAGTCGCAGAAGCGCCTACCAAACCAAAACACATTCTATTGTAGTGGAATAATCCTTTCCCTGGTACGGTAAAACTAGTTTTCTCCTTGGAGTCTTCACTAAGAGGGATCTGATGATATGCCGCACTCAAATCAAGAGAAGTAAGAAATTTCGCATCGCGTAAATTATCCAGAATATACTGAACGTGTGGCACAGGATAAGCATCAGATTTTGAAACTGCATTTACTTTTCTACTGTCTAAACAAAGTCTTAAATCCCCGTTAGGTTTTTCTACCATAACGACGGGAGAGTTCCAAGGAGAGTGAGAAGGTTCAACGATTCCCTCTTTAAGCATGCGATCAACTTCCTTTGCTAAGGCAGCTTGTTTATATGGACTAAGTCGATAATATTTTTGTTTTATAGGGGGAGTATCCCCAGTATTTATAACATGTTCAATTAAGTGGGTCTTTCCCAACCCAACCTTATCAGTATCAATTTGATCAAAAAGAGATTTAGTATCCTCAAATTGGGATTTCTGTTCAGCAGATAACGAGTCATAAGTATTTAGTCCGGTCTCTGACGGTAAAACGTCAAGACTAGCTATATAATGAGAATCAGTCTTCTCTACATTAGTAATGAGGCCTGGAGCTAAGCCATAGGCTCTCCAAAAGTTTAAACCAAGTACCATCGGAGTAGCGATCTCCGGTTGAATATTAAAATGAATAAGTTTAACTTGACCTTTATAGTTTACAGGTAAAATCATGTATTCAGTAGATACGATACGATGATCGTCCGCAACGTTAACCATAACAGGTTTTGTATGTTTTTGAATTGGTATCCCACCTGTGGCGAATACTAAATGGCTGTTGTGACCCAGGAAACTAACACTGGCTCCACAATCTAACAACGCCTTAAAATTTAAGTTGAGTATGTTTAATAAAGCATATACTCTATTGTCTCCCTTAGGAGGATTAAAGAAGATTGTCTTTTCAGCACGGCAGGGAGCAGAAGATCGACATTTATTACTGGCAGAAAAGACCCTATTTAGTTTTTTGGAAGAGAGTTACATTTTGAACACTCCGGAGTACGAACTCCTTTTTCTCCACACCTGAAACAAACGATCTCTTGAGAGACCCTACATGACCTAGTAGCGTGGTTGACTCTACCACACCGGAAACATTGTACATTAGAAGAGCTTTGTGCGGCAGCGGCAACAAAAGCTTTTGAAGAATTAGGTGAGCGCGAAGGGTACGCCCCCTGACGATATTCTACACCTTTCTTAGGAATATTCGAGGAAAAATTTCCACCCTTATTTGACAAATCCGGTTCACGAAATTGTTTGGCTCTGACTTGAGCTAACTCTATGCGTTTGCAGAGCTTTTTCAGCTGCTGAATTGACTGCACGTCATGCAACGCCAAATCTTTCGAATATTCAGGACGGATGTTGCGCATCATTGTGTCTAACTGTTCCTGCTCCGGAACCTCTTTAGAAAGACGTTCGTACATCCCTAGTACCGTTGAAACGAAGTACACTATGGTCTCTGACTTAGCTTGTGTCCTAGCACGAATCTCTTGTAATAATTGATGATCCAAATCCGGAATATCGAATTCTTCCCTTAAAGCGGCGATGACCTCTTTATAAGACGAGAGCTTCGTTCGTTGTGACCGGAACCACGATAACGCCGGACCCTCGAGAATTTCAGGAAACCCTCTATATATTCTATTCTCTGAAATTCTTCGGGCATCCCGTAACTCCTCAAGTCGTGACAGAAACAACCGAACGCAAGAGTCACCCCTAAATTTCAAGTTCAACGAGTTTATGTTAAAAGTCTTTTCCGGTTTATACACTACCTCCCTAACTACTCGGGTTTCGATAGCGGAATGATTTTCATCTTCGGAATCAGATGATGATGCTGGAGGATCTTGATCACCCAACCGTTCCATCATAGTATTAATCTTGGCCTTTAATAATTGAACCTCTCCGGATTTTTGCGACAAGCGAGATATACGACATAACAGATACTTGCCTCTAGAAATCAATCTATTTACAGTGGACGCAGACAAATCCTCAGTTACTTCGGATTCTATCAGGAGAACCCCAACCTTTTGTTGACAAATTGCTAATTCGGAATCGGGATCACTCGGAGTGAGATCCTGGAATTTTAAGCTACCCTTTTTAGCAAGATCAGCTGTTTGTTGTAACGCCTGGCATAAGCTAGGTCTGCGCGATACAGGATTGATCGGAAGTTTGCGAATCGCTAACTCATGTGTTATTTCATCTTTATGTAGGTGTGCTATTTTGCACCCTGCCTCAAGAAAGTCCATTTTTAATAGTTAAATGTAATATCAGAATATCAAGAAAGATAATTTCAGTTGATTATTTGTAGTTTTTCAAGTTAAGTTAAAATTTGATAAGATTCTAACCTTTTTAATCATTCATTAAGAGTTACTGTCACTCTTTCTCAGTTTAAGTACCGCTAATCATTTAACATAAGTAGCATAAGTCTTAGTTTTAGTTTAATTAGATTAAATTTATAATTAATTATTTAAGTTCACTTGGAATTGTCACGCTCCAAAGGCCATACGTTGGGCACGCCACTGAAATGTCTATGACCCGGGGATTGAGGTGTCACAGAACTGTTGTGAGCAAGGCCACAATTATTAATATAATTTAAATTTAAAAATACTCAAAATTATGAAATATACCTACGGCTAGATGAGCATGTGAACAGGGTCGAGGTTCAGGCCACTTTGGAGTAGAGACTTCAATCCAGTATTTTAAAAGAGGACGCCCTGGATTGAAGTTTCCAGCAAACGCATGACAGGTTCCAAATGAAAAGGCAAGTTACTTAAAATATACACTGTATTCTTCTTCTTAGCAAATACACGAAATTGTTATACCGATTACAATATTAAATTTAAGAGAGGCTTAAGGTACTATTGTCTGTGCTATTAATATAAAATAATAATTAATTTACTACAGGCGTAGACATGAGCGAGGTTGGAAACCATTAACTAGGTAGATATATACATTGCCTTCTTTACATTCGCCTTAATCTACTTCATAAAGTTGGCCAGACATAATAATAATAAAAGGTCACCTCGCTCGGTCACCAGGCATCTGGGAGTACGCTGCTACAACGTCCCCACCAGGTGTATAAATTAACAGCTATCACTAGTACGTTTTCGTACAGGGAGTAGTATCGATCCCATCAAACCCAACTACTAATATATGGTACTCATACGTAACTCGAAACACTATTCATCCGAGATCTTGTAGTGCCTCCAGGATATGAGCCGGGAACTAGCCACCCTGCTCAAGGCTTGCGACGGGATGTGTAACTACCGCCATGACTAGAAAGTCCAGAAATTCCAAAAATTCCAGAAAGTCCAAAAACCCTGAGAACAAAATTCTCAGTCAAAAACTAATTTATTTCAAAATATTAGATTTTAATTTTATTTATTTAGGATTCACTTCTCAAGGCAAAATGCTTAACCAAAAGGTGTGTGTACGTGTCTAGTTGTACTTACGGGTTTATTTCCCCGGTTTCTATAGAAGCGCCGGGAACACGTGCTTCTCCCCCTCGGCTTCGATCGGCATTCTCGAGACGGGCAGCTGAAATCGTTTACGACAACGTAGTTAGACACTTGTTAAACAAACTAAATGTTCCCTCGTCCACATCGATAATGATTTCACAAGAATACATACCACATGTACGACGAAATCACAAAATGAATCCCCGCTTGCTACAACGGGGTTGGGCGATTAAAACACCTTGTTTTACACATCACGCTGTAACAAGAATACATTTTATCACTATACGCACTAATCACACAAAAAGAAAAAGAACTGAGTTTAGATTTCTTCAGACAAAGCTACTCACCTCCATTTTGGCAGAACGCACCGACCTTTAATGTCAAGATGCTTCCAATTCTCCAATTGAACAGCAAATGAGCAAATGACTCGACAAATGCAAGTTCATTCTGACTGACACATTTCTGAGTGAATGCATCGAATGACGTATGCCCGCGACACACACTCGCTCTTACCAAATGAATGTACTAACAAAACCAGAAACTTCATCAACCTCAAACATGGAAATAATTATATATTTAGAAAGCCAAAAATATGGACAACATTTCCAAATAGAAAGTTTATAAAGGCAATGATTATGTTATTTTACCAACGAGTGTGGCTACCACACTTCATCGACCGCCATCTTGAAATACAGATACAAACGTACATGTCACTTGTCATTGCTGTCAAGTCGACATGAACTCCAAATGTAGTTTGTTTATTTGTTCCCAAATTTTGTGTTTTTAACCAAAACTAATAGTGGAGAGGAACCATTTCAATACCAAATATAAGTGCCGTCGGACAAACGGAGTGTCCGGGCTATAATTCTTGGCCGGAACGAGAAATATGCGCAGGAGTACAAATGTTGAGTTGTATGATTTATCTCACCGTCAAGGTAAGTTTTATGTTCGAAATATAGCTAAAAGCAAATGAAAAAGGTTTAAAATGAATAGTATGAGTCTTGCCCAAGAAGTATTTACCATATAACCGAGGTAAATAGATATGAATTACTGAGTTTTCGTCAAATAAACATGTAACAATTTCTCCTACCAAATATCTACAGACTGAGCGTTTAACTCCAATTAAAACACTTGGAGCAGACTGCAAAGTGTTACAATCTTCATCACTGGAATCACTAATTTCTTTACGATATTATAACAGAAAACTCTGGAAGTTGTGTATTTTTACGCGAGTCGGTGAGAAAAGTTTTTTAGTAAAAAAATTGTTGACAATGTTGACATTGCTGACGTATGAAATGTCAACGATGCGTTTTGAAATTGCATCGACTCAACTTGTGCGTTCAGAATTATATTTAACATCATTATAAAAAAACAAACGTTTCTTATGGAATTTTAAGGTTTATGACTTAAAATCATTAAATAAAGCTAAATTTGGTATTTTTCATTAGATTCTCAAACCATTTATTTAATGATAAATAATATCGAACGAATCATTATCATAAACGATTTACGTTTTGTTATTTGTCAAGCTACTTAAACACGCTCCATCCAAGGTCAAATTACTTTCCCCACTAGTTGATAAAACGCGTTTTTCCCCGCTTGTATTGAACGATAAAAGACAACTTTCCGAGCTAGTGAGGGGAAATTACTACTTTTCTTTTGGGTGCTAGTGCTAGCGCAAGACAAAAAGACAAACACAGTATGATTCTCTCTGCCTATGTTTGAAATGAGATAATAGTTGGTCAAGCAAATCTTGTCAGTAGAAAAAGGCGCGAAAGTCAAATTTTCTATGGGACGATATGCCGCGCCTACATTTTTTTAAATTTGCCGCCTTTTTCTACTGACAAGATTTGCTTGACCAACTATATACCTAATTAATTTCTACTCACATAGTTCTCACTGAATACTATAAACAGTTTGGTTTCTAAAAACAGGATGCCGGTCAGTCCAGAACACTCGCCGCAGTACGAGCTCGGCTTTCTGTTCCAACTGATGACCATCTCCATGAGCGCGTTCATGTACTTCGGAGTGGACAGTGTCTGTCTTTCCATGGTCATCTTCGGGTGCGCGGAGATTGACATTATTAAGGAGAAGATTATGAACGTAAGATGATATACGGGCACTTTTGTATTTTACGTCCATGTCAACGGTAAAACATATCGTTCACGTGGACGTCGATGGTAAAACATTAAGAGGAAAGGGAGACGACCACTTCTCTATACAAACGTAGTTCCCATTTCAGCCC
Organism: Cydia strobilella; assembly: GCF_947568885.1. Taxonomy (NCBI): domain Eukaryota; kingdom Metazoa; phylum Arthropoda; class Insecta; order Lepidoptera; family Tortricidae; genus Cydia; species Cydia strobilella. The sequence continues at coordinate 4,922,651 of NC_086056.1, forward strand.
GTCTCTAAGTTTCAGCTCTGGTAAATTCATGATGAAGATTGATGGTGAAAATATTTTCTAGGTTAAAAGAATAGCAGAACGACGAGTCAACCGGTCCATTACCGTCAAGAACATTTTGAATGAGCACTACAAAGTTCTGATCGAGTGTGTGGCGCATCATCAAGCCATACTCAAGTAAGCAGTTCTGTCAGAATCAGAAGCAAAGGCGTGGACGGCGTGAGTAACCGCCCGACGCGGTCCCCGGAATAAGATAAGATTACCCGGGGTTTGCCTTAAGTAGGTAAGTAGTAAGTAACAGTAACTCTCAACTTGCGTCCTTGGTAATAAACGGTATTGTTTGCGTTTTAAGTTGCTTCAATTATCTTAAGTGCTGTTTAGCTAAGAGGTGTGTTTTTCAGGTTCATCAAGCAGGTGGAAGACACGTACCACTCGTACTTGCTCTTTCAACTCAGTGGCAGCGTCGGGATGATCTGCATGTCAGCTTTACGCATAGTAGTGGTATGCTCTATGCTCACTTCGCCACAGATTAATAAATAGTTACTACGTAACAGATACATCATTCCCATTCAAAAGCGAAAATACCTACGCTATAATAGCCTACAAAATCTTAATAATAATACCTGCTGCTCCGGACGAGAAGAAATATACCATAAGTACGCGCACAAAGAGTCGAGACTGCCTTGCTCGCCGTGCAAGTCACGTGCCAACGCGGCATCGTAAGAATGCGCTAGGGTTGTACTTATGTTATTATTGTAATAAAACGAATGTTGCGAATCAACCATATTTTTTATTAGTCAATCAAATATTTAAAAACAACACTTATAATACCTGACTCAAAAAACTCCTTAATTTACGATTTACCTACTTATGTTCAAAGAAATAAATGATGCCAAAATTCATAAAGATAGATTTAAAATACTACTCACCTTTCTTCGTCTCTCGGAAATGAAAAAAACGACAAAATTTTCCTTTGTTTTTTGACTTTTACACCCATCTACTGCACAATAATTACGTGGTTTCGGCATTTCGAAGCGTAGGCGCGGATAACGTGCGGTGCGAGCGCTCAGGCGGGCGTTCGGCGGCCCTCTGTCGGTTGTATCGTCGACGATACGCCGAGCGGTAGGCATATAGCGCGTGGCCTTGAGCCAGTGAAGGAGGCCTGACTTCGTTTTGTCTATTCCTAATAACAAGCAAAAAGTTTGAAATCGTAACTCGACTGCGAGTTTTTTGTAAACAGCTAATGGAGCCTCTTTCAATTAATGGGGTTGCGTTCGTATGTACAGGTGGACTGGAAGAGTGTCCAGTTCATGTCAGTGGTGATGTACCTGCTGGTGATGATCAGCCAACTCTTCGTCTATTGCTGGAGCGGCCACGAGCTCACCGCTACGGTACGTATTTACACCTGATACACCTCCGCAAACCTTGAGCGTTCTAATGCGATGTATTGAAGAATTGGATAAATTCATAATACTTAATTAGTCAGAGTTGGGCAAAAAATATCTATTTACAAATAATCGGAAAGATAACTAAATCATCTTTTATTTTAAATAACTGAATAATCCGTCATTAGTTATTTTCAATTTATCTAGATCAGTTTCATTTTTATCTAGATAACTTATAGTTGGCATTTTAAACAAAAGATGAATGTCAGTAGTACAGTCATGTAGAACTAGAAGTTGTCGGGCATGAAATTGCAACAATAATTTTCTGATTTTATGAGCAATGTCAGTGTGACTGTTTGACCCGACGTGACATTCTATATAAATGTATTATTATAAGTTTACTTCAATACCTAACAAACGAGGTCAGTTATCTTCATCTAGATAATTTATCTAAATAAAAAAGCTTATTTGAAATAATTATCTAGATAAGAAATTATCTAAATAACGCCCAACTCTGACTTTAGTTATGTTATCATCACCCAATCGACGGATTAATATTTTGCACAACAACCTTGTCTAAACAACGCGTACAGGGTGCTGATGCCCAGATTCTGTAGCGCGTCAGGGATGTTCGCGGAAGCGCGGGTAGACTGCTTCTACACCACGATGCGCAAACGAGCCACGTCCCTAGTGCGCAGAGTACGGGCCAGCTCCAACAGCATCCTGACCATGAATGCGGACAGGGTTGATGGCCTGTATATAAATAACTGCGGCATGATTCATGTGCCCAGGAATAAGTAGGCAGATGTTCTTTAAACTGGTTTTTGAGAAAATCTGATTATTTATTTATTAGACACAAGAATTGTAGTATAGTTAGCTATATGCAGTAAATAATTATGTATATTAGTTATACTAACATTAGCCTTAAGATACAAACTGTTACCAAAGATAGATATAACTCCGTAATAGATGGATACAGTCTAAGGAAAAAAACGTGCCTCGAAAATCAAGAAAATTTGATTCTCGTTCAGAGGGCGCTACTAGCTTTGGCCTACTGTCGTATAGATGGCGCTGGCGGTTTCGTTTGTTATTTAACAATTTTAACGCATATCATGCAGTGAAAGAACATGGGTCAAAATCATAAAAATAATTAATGCAAATAAAAAAAATCATTTATCCATATTTAAATACATTTTATCGTATTTTTATAAATCTTCATTTTTAGTTTTAAAGTGTGTCGACAGATGGCAGTGAATTTACTGGGTATTACAAAATGTACTATGACAGTACCGCTCTAGTATAAGTTACTCTATGCTGTTACTAACACAAATTGATCCAAGTTGGTCGTAAATAGGCACATTTACGCTGTACCAGCAATTTTTCATTCCCTCCACCCTCCACCCACCATCGAACTACCATAATATACTGTTATGGACAGAGTTCGGAGCTACACACGGTGGTGTACGAATGCTGCTGGTATGAGCAGGATGTTCGCTTCAAGCGCGCTCTGCTGTTCACGATGCTGCGTCTGGGCCAGCCGATGGAGTTCCGCGCCGGGCGTTACGTCACGCTGTCCCGACAGACCTTCGTTGCGGTATCTATACTACTTGATGCTTATGCTTTCCTGGTACAAAGGTAGACTTAAATATTACGGATTATAGATGACCGACCAGGGAACTATTCTGGCTGATGATGCATATTCATAAAGGGCATTTAATTTAGATCTGGCAATGGCGCCTCCAGGAACGTGCGACATTTACGAAAGTGTCGCTAACTGTACACGTCAACTTTGCAGCGCGCGAATAGCGCGTTAGTGACGCATTTAAGGTAAACTTCCTAGTGCTCAGCACGCTAATGCCCAATAGACGACACCCTCCTGTCACCTGAGTAAAGATGACACTGTACTGTGGGATAGTAACGAACACTCGTCTGCCTTACCAGATGGACTTTTTGGTCGCACCTTAGAACATTCATTCGCATGGGCGCTAATAAAAACTTGTGGTTTTCTCTTTTAAGTAAGTACCAGATGAATAGTTCGTTTTACTTATTTATTTATTTTGTTTCAGATTCTACGCATGTCCTATTCGTATTTTGCTGTATTAAAGCAAACTGCCAGTCGAAACGAAGTTGTAGAATTTGAAAACTAGATTACACACAACTACAAACAACACACTTACAAACTGTAGCTCTTCGTACATAACATAAACATAGTTAAACATTCAATTAACTGCTTTTTACATTAATTATTTAGTTGGCTGATTAAGACATATTATTATTTTTTATTAGACACGCGTCACACACATCCTCACACATCATTACATTTACACATACATGCATTTTTTAAACATCATTACATACATACAGTTACAACACATTACACATTATATTACACATGCATACATACATACATACATACATTACAACACACATTTACATACATACACATACATTACATTTACATACACAATACATACATTTACAACACATTCCATATACACACATTTTTTTAAAAATCAAACTCATAAATTGTTAATCGCCTAGCAATTAGTTCGTCATTTGTACACTGTTATTACAAGTATTAGAATTGTGCTTATAATTATCAATCTTTGTCAATTTAATTGCAATTAGCGAGGTAGCTAATTCGCACCTTGGAGTTGTAAACAAATCGAATTACAGTTGGAAGTTTTGAACCAAGTTTAAAGTTTGTTCCGTATACAGTATGTTGTGTGCCGAGCTAATCCACCAACCTATTTAAATAACTTTACACCTGCTTACTAGGTATCATACCAAAAATTTTATATTTAACCATTAACAATAATAACAAAATGTTTATATTTATACAAGACCGAAAAACATAAAACCTGGACGTGATGTTGCCCGAACTTATTGATGAAAATACACAAAATATGTTTGTTTATGGAGACCAATTTAACCTGGCTCCATAACCTACTGTAATGGCGCTTATGGAAAAATCAACTAAGTAGCAATGAGATCTAACTCTGGCATTTGGGCTATCAACAATAAATGAATTCATAAAACACCCTATAGTTCTTCAAACCGTATAAAATCGCCGCATAAACAATCATCGCAAGCTCACATCATTCAACATGGCGGTGAGCACGGTAAACAATGTAACTATCTTCCTAAACCGACCCCGAAACATCCTTTTATACCTCGGAATATGGCTGCGACCTGCCAACTACGTCTCCTTATACGTCGCTTATGCCATCATAGTTATGTTCACCCAATATTCCTTTGTATTCTTCGAGTTTATATACATAGCTTTAGCTTGGGGAGACATGGACGCGGTGACAGAAGCTTCGTTTCTGCTGTTCACACAGGCGTCCGTGTGCTACAAAGTTACAAGGTTTATGATCAATAAGAATAACTTGGTTTTTCTCTTGAGCTTTATGGAAGAGGAGATTTTTCAGGAGCAAAACGAGAGACATGTTAGGTGAGATGTTTTCCACTCATTCTTCACATAATATATTTCACTTTCAACTTCACGGGCGTAACTTCATAGTTTTTCAGTATTTTACAAAAGCAATTGTGACTAAACTTAAAAAATAAACCATTTCTTGTCTTATGCGTTGCGTTTTTAAATTCTTTCTGATGTGTAAACGGTGCAACAATTTTTTAACAGCGGCCTGGCCGATCCGGTCCTTAATCCCGATTTTGATTAACAGATGTCTCCTAAATCAGTCTATCATGATAAGACGCCTGTGCCTGTTTTTCCTCGGAAGTGCGCTGACTACTTGTACTTTGTGGGGACTTATGCCCATTGTTGACAGCAATGGTGGAGAGCGTATCTTTCCTTTTTTGATCTGGTACGTCAAAGCGTATAGAATATTATATTTTGTATTGAACGATTAGCCATAGCTGACGTGAAGATCGAATCTACTATATGCTTTTTCTCATGCACTGGTCAATGTTCATATAGACGCAAGCAAAATGAGACTTGGAGCCATCTTGTTACAAGATGCTGATCGGTATTGTGCTAACTACATTACTCAATCAATAATTTAATTCGAATACCGCATGAGCTGGGCAAATTCGCTAGATAGTCTTGAGCTTTCTGTATTCAGAGACCCTAAGCCCTTTTTACAACCGGCTTGGTTTTTCACGAAAATAATTATGAGAGATTCCATTTAATTTATATAATAGGTGATGATTGCAGTGTATTTGCAGGATGCCAGTAGGTCCCGAGAAGTCTCCCCAGTACGAGTTAGGCTACTTTTACCAGATGGTGGCCATCTACATCAGCGCATTCCTGTTTATCGCAGTTGATAGCGTCGCTTTGTCTATGATTATGTTTGGGTGTGCGCAGCTGGAGATTATTATGGATAAAGTAGAACAGGTAAGTGTAGGTTATACAATGGTGGTATTAAATTATGTTTTATTAGTGAAATTGTCGGCTAACGAGCAGACAAGCCACTTGGGATGGACGTCACTGTCGCCCATTGAAGTAATCTTGTCATAACGGAAAGGAAACCCATCTTCTGCGACTAGGGCTATTGCTTAGTAAGCTATTTCTTCCAATTAAATGGTGTGGTAAAGCGGTAGCATAAATATTTTTATAACTGATGATAAAATTTGTGTAAATTATCAATGTTTTTTTGAGAATTGTGACTTTATTGTAGAGATAGTAAACAAGAAGGTATATTTTGCAGATAAAAAGAGTGCCAATGTCAGGCAAGCTCAAGAAGCGAGATCGAGAGCAGCTCATCCAAGAGAATCAAGTTTTGTTCGTGGAATGTCTCAAGCACCACCAGGCGGTGATACGGTCAGCAGCATATGTTTTCCGATAAACGTCTTTTGGTCATTAGTCATGTAATGACGGGTAATCTCAGTTGAAACAATTTACTACAACAAGTAAAGTTTATTTTAATCAAAATTGATGTAGCTATTTACCGACCGATTCATGGAACTCAACAATTATGCTGCCATAAAAATGAAACGAGATTTGGTAGAGAGAGTTCAATTCTTTAAGAAATCACCTTGGGCTTATTTTCATCGTTTCTTCAGTAATTAATATGTCATTGTAAGATATATTTCAGGTTCATAGAGTCGGTAGAGGACACGTACCACTCGAACATATTCTTCCAGCTAAGTGGGAGCGTCGCTATCATCTGCATCATTGGACTTCGCATTACAGCCGTTAGGCCACAATTTTACATTTTTGCTTAAGTATCCTAGATCTGCTTTACGATTCCTTTATTTATTCCTCGCTATTTGACACCGTTTTTTCTTGTACAATTGCTGGATTGAAAAAGCTTTTTAACAAAAATTCTCGGCACCACGAAGAATACGATGATAATTTTATGTTAGTCTTGATGTTCCGCAGACAACGCCAGGCAGCGTGCAGTTCATCTCGATGCTGAACTACATGGTGACGATGCTGTCGCAGCTCTTCCTTTATTGTTGGTGCGGGAACGAGCTTACAATACGAGTATTATCTTTATTCAAGTCAATCTTAGGTTAAGGCAACAGGGTTACATCATCATCATAACTATCATAAGTCAGGAAGGTGGTTAAAATGAGTCCTTGATAAAATTACAGCGCATTAACTCGATGAGCTTTCTCTGCTACGGCCTGATATTTATGTCATGACGACGCTATCTAATATTTTCCCTCGCATTAACTACTTGGTTCAAGTATCTTCTCATGTGCATCTAGCATGACCTGCCGGGCTAGCACATGATTGGCGCGAGAGTATCTCGCCGCGACATAGACTACCCGTCCCCCTTTAATTCATACAGTTAGTAAAAGACGGGTAGTCTATCTTGCGGCGAGATACTGTCGGCCTACAACTGCGAAATTACACGAGATAACACATCCCTTCCCTATCATAACTTTAGCACAGTACTAATTAGAAAAAGCTTGGTATATTAAACTATCTTGCGTCAATGAGATATGCTAGTTGTGCTTGGGCCGGCCTAAATCTCTTCTCTTGTCTTTCTTGTTTAATTTAAGCACAAAATGCATCTAAACCCAATTAATTTGACTCGTAACAGTATTAAGTATTTATTTCCAGAGCGAGCTTCTCCGGGAAGTGATGTATTTGTGCCCGTGGCACGAGCAGTCCAATAGTTTCCGAAGACTGCTCTGGGTGGCCATGGAGCGTATGAAGCGGCCTATCATCTTCAAAGCTGGACACTACATACCGCTTTCCCGGCCAACGTTTGTTGCGGTAGTACTTTTTACGTGATATAAAATACACAAAGGTTTTCTTTTTCAAAACCTTGGCCTTACCCAAATTTTCCGAGGTTATAGGTAATAGTCGTCATACTCGGAAACTTTTTTGCTATTAGACCAGCTTCTAAATCGCACAAAAATGTTGGTTCTCCCATAGAGAACATCGAAATTTGATCAGCCAAATTATATGATTTTTTTTTCGCAATTTCGGAGTTGGTCCCATAGTATAATGACCTATATATTCACCTAGCAAAATATGACTGATGGTTGTAAAAACACGGGATGAAAAAAATACCTCAAATATCAGGCAAAAATTTTATACGAAACCACCAACTTTCATATCGATGATTGCATCTTTTCAGATTCTACGGTCGTCATATTCATACTTCGCCGTGCTCAACCAAACCCAGAACAAGGAGAAATAATAATTGATACAACCATCCACAAATTATTTGTTTATTTATAAACCGCGTATCACATATGCGTAGTGTACAGTTACGACATTTTAGGCAAAAGTGTGCTTAGTTTATGAAAATTATGAAAAATACACTTTTTTGTAATACCCAACGACACTTATTTATAATAATTTAGACGAATAGATAAATTCGTGCGCTTAAATTAAAAACTTCAACAATAGCGACAGCGAAGTGAAACAATTACAACCACGGTTTAGAATTTTATTTGCGATTCGTGTTGGTGAGCAGAACGCTTGTATGTAAAAGGTCTCCATTCAATCCAATATCTGTGTTGGCCTTTAAAAACTATCGCTTATCAAGACAGTTGACTTGGTAGAACGCTTGGAAGCACTGCACTCCCGCAGCTCGGCCGTCGGCTTCGCATTAGATGACTGAATCTGAATCTTTACAAGCAATCGTCTTAAAAAAATATTTATTCGACCTTATTATCAATGTCTTAGAGCGTGTAAATATATTTTTGGAATGTTGGCTTGTAAAGATGCGCGTAAAGAAAGCGTTTAGCCAATCTATAGGATACATACCTACCTAATGCGTTAGAACAGCCAAGCGTTTTTGCGATTTCGTCGCTTACATCAGCTATGTGTACCCCTTGTGAAAAAAAATAACATTAAAGTCCGCACATTCGAAGTAGGTATTTATACCTAGCGATAATCTTAATTAATAAATTGCTACCACGACCAATAACACAGATATTATTAGATTGAATAAAGTCACACGTACAAATGCGTGCGTACATAAAATAAAAAGCTAAGTATCAATAAGCGTATGAAAAAAAAAACACTGTTATTTTTCCTTAATATATCCTAATCGAGCACAATAAAGCATCATTCACAATCTTGAATTTCATTTAACCTATACTTTAAAAACACAAGGAGTAAAAAAGCCTTAAACATCAGGAATTGTTGATAAAGGTAACAATCAGTCGATTACACTTATGTAATAAAATATGATAAGTTTCAGTAAATAACGAGACATTGTGCAACGAGGTTACGCACAATGTGTTTCATCACACTTGCGAGGAAATATTTAAAACAAAATTGGCAAATATTGGTACGTCACCTGAGTCACCTCGTTAAGAAGTGTTCATACGTTCGCACTTAAACTATCGTGAGACATATTTCAAAATATTTATCAGTACGGTTTTTACTCACTATTATTTTTAGTCGCTTTTGGCGACATGTTTCGGATTCTTTGGGAATCCATCCTCAGGCACGAGTGTCCGCGGCGGTGGTTGTGGGTGGCGGGCGCGGGCAGTGCACGACGAACAACCGCCGCGGACACTCGTGCCTGAGGATGGATTCCCAAAGAATCCGAAACATGTCGCCAAAAGCGACTAAAAATAATAGTGAGTAAAAACCGTACTGATAAATATTTTGTTCATACGTTCATAAAATGTGTAAAAAATCTTTAAGACAGGCATTAATTTAGTCTGATTGAACTTTTATAACCACAAGTCACATGTTTAGTTTTTTATAGGTTGCTTGATAACAAAAAAAAATGGACTTCTTGACGAAATTATAATAAACGCCTTTGGGAGTAAGTCCAGTTGTTACTCCCTCTACGCATACGTCGCAATACATCTTACAAGCAAGGGTGATGAAAAAATTTCTGGCCAGTAACACCGTTGCAAATTATTATTTCGCCAGTCAAAAGGTGCATATGACATACTGGTTGAAAATATTTAACTACACTCTTTACGAATATTTGCCAAGTGAAAGAGGGATGGCTAAACTTTCTTAACTTTGTATTCATTGCCACTTTTGACTAATTACTTGGTCAATACTTACATTTAAATAAAAACTAAAAAAACATTATTACATGTCAGATCAGAACATACTTTCACATAATTTTATTGAATTAAAATACAAATAATTATATAAATAATTAATACCCGTTAATAAACAATATTTAAAATTAATAGATTTTTAACGGTGTACCAGCCAGGATCTAAGCGCATTTTGCAGAAGCAAAATTGACTTTAAAATTATCATTATCATTATAAAAAATGTGCGTAAAACAAAAATGCGAAAGTGGACTCCCAAGTATCACAGCGATACGTTTAAGATATGGGAATCAGTACATTTATATTAGTATATCGTAATTAATCCAATAGCCCTGTAAGCAAGCTCGTTTAAATAAATGTTTCAGAGGAAAATGATAGGTTACAGAGGCCGCGCGCAATCTCTGATATTCTTGCCAACCACGTATATCACTAACAAAGGGCCAAATTTCAAAATCTTATCTTAGTTGACCTTGCATACCAAAAATTTCCAAATTTGCGTCCTTTTTAGTCCTGAAATGGTCGGCCAACCGGACTATACGGGCATTCCAGAAAAGTGTCGGGTACGTGGTTTTTTTGACACTTCTGATAGAATTAAGAAGCCGATATTTGTGTCGCTTAACTTCAAACTGGTAAATCCATTCGACCCTCTCAGCAAATATCTACTATATTACCTCTTCTTAATACCAAATTCACATAATCTGACAGATGGATTTACCCGAGTTTGAAGTTAAGCGACTCATTTGGCATAATAACGTTTGATAACTTTAGCTTTAAATTCGATGTTAATACAGATTTCTCCAGGTTATTAAAGAAGCTGACATACGCGTCAAGTCCCCGACAAAGCAGACGTTTTTGTGGAATGCCCTTATAGGTAACTGGACAATTACAAGTCGATATTTTGTTTCTAACTATAAACATGTTTGATATAACTTTGTGACCACAATGGTGTCAAGGGTTCAAAAGCACCTTGTTGACAAAGAATAAGCGCACTTACTCGTACATACATACCGTAAGATAAAATTGATTTTACCTTTTGCTTTATAATTTCGATAACGTGATACACAGAACTCTATTCGCTAATAAATATTAATTCAATAATAAATATAATCAAACAAATATCAGTTTATTTAACTTCGATAGTCACAATCAACAGATTCAAACAAATTTAAATCACGAACGTCGTCTAAAAAAGAAACAACCGATTCCTAAAACGAGTTAAAATCACAATTATAGGGCATTTGCACACTCGCCCAAATTTTCATCAAACAATCGCGTTAAGCGGGGTATGTACACTAATTAAATTAAAGGTTTTTTCTACACGATCTGACAGCTTATTGTTTGCAGACGCAGAACAGATCCTAACGTCTGAAACAAATTCCTTTATGACAAACCATAAACGGAAGGAAGCCAGATTTAAAACACGGTTTGTCTGTTATACTGTGTAAGGTAAGGTACATGATTATTCACTCAGTTTTAAGGGACTTCTGAGCAAAAGGTCCTTAAGATATTTAAGCCAGATGTGTACACTGGATAGCTCAAAATATGACCCCGCTTTATAAAAAACTAAAATTAATCTATCTAAAGAGCTATCGCTATGTCACTACGTCTATGTCTAGGAATGGTAGGAGTTAGCACTAATGTCCGCTTCATTATGTGTTGCCTAATATACTGCTGTTCTAATACGTTTGGCGTCAAAGTATTTTCAACTCTCACAACAAGACGTAAGGTCTATATCACGCCGTCATACACGCCAAAGGTACAGAATGATCTATAATTTAAATGTAAATATATGCTACCGTAAAAATATAACTACTACATTTAAACAGCACTAAGTTGCTATGTCGCTGTCTTGTTAGGAAATTTGTTAGTAGCTAGAGATAATAAAATATTTTATATTATTTCGGGCAAATGCCGGTTCTCCACTAGAGACCCTTGGGATTCTTATAATTTGCGGTATAGGTTTCATAGGTCGATCATGCTAGCCAAGATGACACTCATTTGCAGAAAACGAAATGAAACTTATTCCCATTCATTACTTACGTTTATCCTAGCGATTCGTTTTGTTTTCTGCAAACGATTGTCATTTTGGCTAGCCCCCCCTGCGTTTCTCAAGACAGAGATTGTATATGTAAAGGTATCCAAACTCAACAGTACAGTAACTGCCCCCACCTTACTAAATTTAAACCAATTCAATGTAAACACGCCTTTATTATAATTAATTAATTTTCTGAGTTTTCATTTGTAGGTATTTAGTGGAGAAACAGCCTTATAGTGCACCGAAGAATTTTTATTAATACCACAATTCTGATGCAAATAAGGCGTAATTTTCTTATGATATTTTCGAAAATGCCAGAAAGATTCGCATTCTTATATTGTACATTTTCTTTAGTACAGTCGCCATCAGATATATCCGAGCGGCCAAGGTGCTCACAAATATCTGAACACGCCTCTATTGTCAAGGCGTTAGAGTGCGTGCTCCGATATCTTTGAGCACCTCGGCCGCTCCGATATATCTGATGGCGACTGTACTTATGCAGAATACTTTAAAACCTTGGCTTTGAAGCGATTATGCATTAATAACTGAGGAACTCGACGTATTTATTTGAAATTCTCTACCAGTCAAGCTGTGTACAGTTGACGTCAAAGATATGTTTACGCTTTTGCACCTTTCCTTTATAATAACTATAATAAGGCGACTGTGTAAACATATTATGTTTGATGTCGACTCAGCGGTGGCAGCATGGTTCCATTTTTATCGCCTGTCACTATGCCTGTCACTTTTGCACTTACATACTTCTTAGAACGTGACAGGCATGGTGACAGGTGATAAAAATGCGACCGTGCTACGGCTGCAGATGTGTTTGCAATCCGTTTTGGTCGTAGATGTTTTTGTACGAACGAACGGTGAATTTACGCATTTTAAACATCACGATAGATCATTAAATTGGCACATTTAAACGACATTTACGCCTTATTTCATAACCGAATTGCCATCTACTTGTAAATACATTAAGAAGTATACGAAATGAATGCATTCTACATCTTGCACCAGATAGTGACGCTATGGCACTACACTAAGCGTGGTCCAGTTGATATCGTCACGTTGTATTGTAACAAACTATTATGGAAATTATGAAAATATTATATTCAACGGGTCATCTTACGTAGTAATTCCTCGGTCGATATTAGTAATTTTTGGCAAGTAAACGTCAAAGCATACCAATCAATAACAAAGAAAATCAACAAAATGCCATTGACGATAAAAGGAAAGTACTTAAATAATCATCGAAAACATCTCAAAGATTTAAGATTGAACTTAAACGTAACATTCGATTACATAATCGTTACCAGTAAACGCATTTTAACATTTTATTATACATAAGTATAAGATTAGATTATATTGGATTATATTATTCATAAAATAAAATTTGCTGAACTTCAATGCGGTATGTTGTCAACTTGCAAGTTATTGTATAATTTGTGCATCTTAGTGAAAACTATTGTAAACACGTGTGACTTTTAGCATACAAATTTATCAATGTAAACCTTTAATTGTAGTGCAAACAAACGTTTCTTTTAATTTTTTCATCATTAAAACCGTTAATTGATTGATTTTTACACTATCTACCGGAATTACCACGTACGACAGCCCGGTTCGCTCGAAACCGATATATTTGAGCAACTCACTATATGCGTGGCTAAGTCGAAGGCTACTCGTTAGTAAATCAACAGCTTAAACCACAAATACGTACCATAGCTTGCCATGAAAAATAATGGCACTTACTAGCAAACTATTTGTGGTTTATGACGTCGACATATCTACTCATAAGAATTACAGCGTAACGTAAATTGGTAGGTGCATTTAAAATGTTGTAAACATTAGTACTGGCACTGTTTGTATTAGAATGTAGTGGAAGCCGTTTGTATACTTGTCATTCGAATTTAAACCTTGTCTTATAAGCATTAGGTCGACAATTGAATTGAAGTAGTCTAGTTCAGTATTTATAGGTAATTACGGTTTATTTATAATTAAGAGTCATCAAGTGTTTATCGTCAGAATCTCAGAATTATATACAGACAGTGCCGCTACCCTACAATTTTCCCATTATAGATACTTACCAAATTTAATAAGCTAAGTAATCAACAAATAAATTCAAATTTTATAAGCTGTCCTAACAATTGAGAATACCATAAATATTTGACGGAAAAGCTATATCTATACAATTTTAATCGTGTTAGTACATTTACCAAATAACCGTATATAAATAATTTAAAAACATTACCAGCTACGTACTACTAATTTGCAACATATACATTACATACCTAGATATACATAAAGGTTCTACGTAATAAAATGGTAAACATATTTTGTACAATGATTTCATTATTTGTTCATCGGTATAAGCAATAACGGATTATATTTTCAAACTATAAGGTTTAAAATCGTTTGTAGTTTTTTAATCATAGACAACTAAACTAATAGATGTGCGGAAGTAGTCAAACAAGAATTCGTGACGTAAAAAGTAACTTCTTAAAAAATGCAAAATGGCGTCGTAGGCATTGGGACATTGAATATGTAGTTGAAGGTAGTAACTACTTTTAGGGTCGGTTGAAACAAACCGTCAGCCACCTTTAAAGCGTTCGCAAAATATTATTGTATGGGAATTTTCATAGTACTCTGTTGAGTTATGTTGATCAGTCTGTTAAGTGTGGTTGGTGCAACTGGCCCTTACTATGGGGTTGAACACGATATTGTAAATATAAATTCGGCTGTTGTATGGATTAATATCGACATTCACCACTGTATTTTGTAGCAATTAGATTTGTTATCACTATCAATTTTAAGCGCAACTTAATCGAGCATTCGTCATAGACAAATTGTTTTGTGTTAGCTAGTCATATTGTCAAAAAGCCAACTTCTTAATGCCACAAATTCTTATTCAATTAAGCTCATCAAAAGTTGTCGTCTATGGTATATTTAGTAAAAAACTTGGCTAACTTCATCTCGTCTATACACAGCCTTATTATTTAGAAATTTGAATACAAGCCCTTAAGTCGAATGCCGCAACCTAGTCAAAAAAGCCGAACCGGAGTATTTAAAAATATACCTTCTTCCCATTGCGTTAGACACCATTTCCTTCGACTGGACGGGCTGCGGGCTAATAAAGCCCGTGGTAGTAAGCGTTATATATATCGAATAACATTGAAAGCTGTTTAGGGTAATACTAAAAACTTTTCTGAGGGCAAAAAATAGTATCATTTAATCGCCAAACATTTTTCATAGTTGTACAATTTGTACTGTAAGCTCCAAAAGTAGTTGAGCGAGCGAAGTATCCAAAATGATTTCCACAAACTTTTGTTCTCTAAACAATAAAGTTTTGGAAATATAATGTACACCTCACCCAGCTACTTCTGATGTTGACTGTACGGAATTCAATTTCCGTACCTTGTCACAGTGACAATAGTATGAGGTCTATAGCGACTTTCATATTGATTGTAACTGTGACAAGGTACGAAATGGTACGGAAATTAAATACTAGACTGTACATTTTAAATATGTACGTATAAAACACCTTATTAATTGGTGCTAAAAATTATACACCTCAGTAAAGTTTTCAATATTTCATTAATATTATAGTAGGTTACAACATTGACAGTGTTGCTAGTTGTAAAAATTGGGAAAAATACATTTACGTCTCATAATTGTAAAGTTTTTTTTTTCACTTGCACCATAATACTTTTTAAGACTTAATATAAAACTGTAAGGATAGCAAGTACCGTTTAAAAATATTACACTTTCAAAACAACACATTTACAACTTTGATACATTATTTTTTCCATACTACAACGAGAAACTTTATTTTACACATCATTTTTTATGCATTTAATGAAATCCAAAGTCACTCAAGAAGATGTCTTATATTCACCATACTAAAATTCGTTTTCCCATTTCTTCCTACGAGAATGGTACAAGCTAACCCCACAGTTGCGTTTTATTCGACAGTTTTAATGGCAAGTATATTTGAGGATTGGTATAAATGTCTTAATTAGTCTTTTAAGCCCTTTCAGCGTCACATTAAACTCGTAACACTTGTTCTTCTATGTTTTAAAAACAAAACCAATTTAACAAATTATATTGGCTACTTGCGACGCGTAAACGTGACCTTTCGTGAGTCCAAATATTTCAACTATTTTACATATGAAAACCGTCAAATAAGCCAATAGCTCGAGCCTCAAGGTAAAAAAAAATCTCCAGGTAATAAATTTGGATCATTTTTTTAATGTAGCTCCCTTGAGTCCCACGGACGCGATATCTTAGCGTCACAAATGACAATAAAAATTAAATTGTAAACATCAAGGTCGCTTTTCTGACAAATTGAGACCCGTGGGACTCCAGTACAAATATTATTATTTCAAACAACAGTCCTTGTGTTAAAGTGAATTATAAAAGGGCCTAAACGACATTATTTCTATACACGTTTAAAACATGTCAGTGACAGTTGAAATCTGACTAGATGACATTCAGAATAAACATAAAACGTCAATAGAACTATGAGGGAATATTCGAGTGGAAAGTTTAATATTTGAGCGTAGTGTTGTCTCGTACTTGCTTACAATTACTGACTCACCCTTTGTTTATTCAACCTTGACAATACCTAAAATAAAATATTATTTCATTATTTATTAATTTAGCGGAGGTGTCTGTTAACGAAATTACAATTTTTGAAATAAAAAACTGAGTGCGATACGGACGGCCGGATGCATTTCAATATGTATTTAATGATATTAGTGGGTCCTACTGCGATTAAATTTAATTACTTTACCTTATATCCGACGTTTCAACTGGCTTGCACCAGCTGTGGTCACGGATATCAAAGTACGTGAGTGAAACCGCAAAAATAGTTTAAAGTTAGTATGTCTCACGATAATTTAAATTCGGATATCAAAATATGTGTACAAAACGCCGTAGATATGGTTTTAATTTTGGTTCATAGCCCGAGATCCCCATATTACACGGACCACTTCTCGTACCCCACTAGGCTGTGCGGCGAAACGGACGGACGGACCATCACATACGAAATTCAACCTTATTTAGAGGAAATAAAGAACAATTACTCTTAGGATATAGTTTTATTTACCTGTATTGGTTCATAGCCTGAGATCTCCATATTGCACGGACCACTTCTCGTACCCTACTAGGCTGTGCAGCGACACGGACGGACGGATCCGTCTCAACGCGTCCATGTTATACCGAAATTCGGACTTATCATAAGGCTCTAAGGTTCAATTTACCTGTATTGGTTTACAGCCCGAGATCTCCATATTGCACGGACCACTTCTCGTTCCCGACTAAGCTGTGTGGGGACACGGACGGACGGATCCGTTTCAACGCGTCCATGTTATACCGAAATTCAGACTTATCATAAGGCACTAAGGTTCAATTTACCTGTATCGGTTCATAGCCCGAGATCTCCATATTGCACGGACCACTTCTCGTACCCCACTAGGCTGTGCGGCGACACGGACGGACGGATCCGTTTCAACGCGTCCATGAAGTCCTGGAACGTGATTGGCCGCACTAGCGACAGGTCCAAGCATTTCACCTCCTCAGGGTCAAGTTCTGGGGACAAACTTTATGTGTTAAAATTGTTAAATAACAAACAAAACGTCAACGCCATCTAGCCGAGAATAGGTAAAAGGTGGAGGCGCCATTTGTCCGAGAATTAATTTTTCTTGATTTCCGAGGCACGTTTTTTTTTGGCCGGTATTCATCTTATACGGAGTTACATAGGTCTTCGCTAACATCTAGGTCCAGTCTCGCCCACAGCTCGGCAGCCAGCTCACCTCTGATGGGCTGCAGCGCGGCGTCCCGGCACAGCGCGGTGAGGTCGCTCCCCGAGTACCCGTCCGTGAGCGCCGCTAGTCGGGACAGCTCCTCGGGCGTCAGCGCCGCCGCTGCTGAACCCCGCGCTAGGACCCCGCGAAGCAGCTGGTCGCGCGTCCGTACGTCGGGGAGTGAGACGTACACTCGCTTGGGGAAACGTCTGAAAGAATCGGGAAATATTATTATCGAGTATCAAGACTAATGAGTTAAAAGTCCCCGGCAAGCTCGGCCGAATTTCACCTTCCCATACAAACGGAGTTTCGTTCTCATTTTAAACTACGATAGGTTTGTAATTAGTTCCAGTTTATAAAACAAACGAAATGGAGCAAAAACAAGTTTTGTATGAAAAACTTAACTTCGCTGTATTTTCATGCGGTCTATTCCGCCGGTCGGCACCCGCGGCTGGCAGACCGTCCAACTCCACGAGGAACTCGCGTCTTGAGCCGCCGCGAGGCTTCGTGCTCGCTCGACGACCGCTCGCAGAGCAGCGAGTCTACCTCGTCCAGGAGTATTGGGGACCGTGAACATTGTAGACCTTATCTCGAAGCAATAAGGTTCACTGTTAACAGTACCTGAGCGCGGCTTCATCTATTTCATGCGGTCTATTAGTAGCGGCCATCACAATGAGCCGGTCGGCGCCTGCGGCTGGCAGACCGTCGAACTCCACGAGGAACTCCGTCTTGAGCCGTCGCGAGGCTTCGTGCTCGCTCGATGACCGTTCACAGAGCAGCGAGTCTACCTCGTCCACGAATATTATTGAGGGCTGAAAAAATAAAGCAAGAAATAGGGATGTTGACAATTTTTTTGAACTGTTTTTATTTTATAGATAGACACGTAATTATTGCAAAAAAAAAACATTATATATATATATATATATATATTTTTAATAAAAAAATCGACTGATTAGTTTAGTGTTTAAATTTCGCGCAAAAATGCTCCAAGCTGCTACGTGATCTGGATGACGTAACGATGTGATAAACAAACTGCTGTCAGTGCCAGAGGACCACCGTTTGACAACTTGTCTGTGCGTGTTTCTCATACCGTGACGTCACGCGCTCCGATTTCCGTTTGCAGTCACGTGATGCTGGGCATTATTTTAAATACTTCTAATTATTTTTAATTAATTTATTACGCATATTTACACTTACAAAATATGATTTTCATCATTCTAATATTCCCTGCTATGGTAAAAACATAACATTTTATATATTCCCGATTCATGTCAAAAAAAAGTGCCTAATAGGGATGATTAGGCACTTTTTTTTTTAAATATTGTAGGAATGAAAGAAAGTGGGACAGTGTTAAAAGTTGAAAGCGAGTAATGAGCAATAAGCCACGAGAATTTCTGGATAGTGGTAATACTCCAGTCGATATCTTTGATCGATTGATAGTTTTAGCACATAGATTAGTTTAGACCTAGATCGTTTCTGACAAAACGGAGGGCTTAACATAATAAGATATCGATTAACCTTTTATCGATAACCATGTAAGTAATTTGAATTGAATTAAATAAAATGCGAAGTTACAAGAATGCAAATATTTAAACCTTATTGCAATGACATAAGATCTATGGTCTGTTGTTACCTGTAATTCCCTGGCCACTTGAAACAGCGCTCGCACCATTTTCTCTCCATCGCCCACGTACTTGCTGGTGAGAGTGGCGGCTGATATAGAGAAGAATGTGGCTGAGCATTCTGCGGCCACACATCGGGCGAGTAGGGTTTTCCCTAAAAAAAAAAAAAATGGTTGAAAATGTTGTTAGTGTCACTTTACTCACTTTATTATCAGGGAAATGGAAATTAGCTGTGTGCGTGCCAGTGCGGAGCTGATGCCCATATTTTTCACGCTTCGTTCTGCGTTTTTTTTTGTCTGTTTTCTCCACGATACAAAAGTGGAAACTTATAGGATTGCCAACGTGCACGTGTTAATCTATACGTTAAAACGTAAAAATACTAAACGTAATGTAAACGTAATACTCGTATAAATGGCGAGTCTGACAGGCAATATATTAGGCAGCATTATATTTAGGATAAAAACCGTAGTTGTGTTAAAGTTGTCCAAATGTTTTTCCTGTGAAATAATTTTTCTTACCATTCCCCGGAGGTCCGAACAACAGTAACCCTTTGGCCGGCGACCGGAGGCCCGTGAATAGTTCTGGCCTTAGAGAAGGCAACACTACCATTTCTTGAAGCGCTTGCTTTGCTGCCTATAAAGTAAAATTTATGATCTGTAAAGGCAAGATTCGAGAAGAAAAATGAACTAAAGAAGGTAAAAGGGTAGGTTTCGTGTGAATTTAAAATTTACTGTGAAGAGTGTGTATCCTGGCTGTGATAAAACTTATAGTTGCATTCACATACACACACACACACACTCGTACAATAAATACGGATTCACCTTTAACAATAAACATAAAGATGAAAATTTGTTTGATAGAGTTCCCTTAACAATTTTGAGTTCCAAATAGGGGAAAATAATATTTAGTGGAAACAATAAAAAGAGAAAAGGGTAAAATTTCGAATAGTCCCGTAACATAAATTTTATTAGTTAAAATTTGCAAAAAAATCAAGCAAATATGACCCAAGACCCAAGTTCACCTGATATTCAGCTCTAGCATTTAACTAACTTTTACAAATTTCCCATTTATTGAACTATTGTCTTGTTTGACGACCGGCCTGGCCTAGTGGGTAGTGACCCTGCCTGTGAAGCCGATGGTCCTGGGTTCGAATCCCGGTAAGGGCATTTATTTGTGTGATGAGCACAGATATTTGCTCCTGAGTCATGGGTGTTTTCTATGTATTTAAGTATTTATATATTATATATATCGTTGTCTGAGTGCCCATAACACAAGCCTCCTTGGGCTTACCGTGGGACTTAGTCAATCTGTGTAAGAATGTCCTATAATATTTATTTATTTATATTTATTTATTGTCTATCCATCATTTGTGACGTTCTCAACTAAAAGGTACCACATTGTCGGTTGTCGATAAGGTTGATCTTAAATTGAAGCTTTAAGGAAATAGCGCCGTATTGACAAGCGACAATAAGTACCCTTTTGATTGAAAACGGCACATTTATAAATCGAACTCACCTCCTGCCCAGCGATGTCATCCCACTGCACCTTCGGCCCTCCCTCCACAATTTCATCCAGTATCAGTTGCACCAGCTTCGGATCCACGCCCCGGACCGTGAGCGTCTGCTGCGGTGTCCGACTTCGTGTCGGAGTCCCTCGGTTGGATCCCACTGCGCGCCGTACTGGGGATCCGTTGACTGGGACCTGATACGCGCTCTGGCGTTAGTAAATAGAGAGAACGTGATGTTAATGGATGAGGTGCAATGTGAGTCTTATGGTCTAGCTGTTATTAAGGGTGGTAATAGTTTAGTCAAGAGTCCCTCGGTTAAAGCTCACTGCGCGCCGTACTGGGGATCCGTTGACTGGGACCTGATACGCGCTCTGGCGTTAGTAAATAGAGAGAACGTGAAGTTAATGGATGAGGTGCAATGTGAGTCTTATGGTCTAGTTGTTATTATGGGTGATTATAGTTTAGTCAGGGTCCATCGGTTAAAGCCCAAGGCGCGCCGTACTGGGGATCCGTTGACTGGGACCTGGTACGCGCTCTGGCGTTAGTAAATAGAGAGAACGTGATGTTAATGGATGAGGTGCAATGTGAGTCTTATGGTCTGGCTGTTATTAAAATTATTAAGCTTAAGTCACCACTTTGACAGATTGGAGTATGAAATGTCGAAGGTCAGGTTGGAATATGAAATATTAAGATAAATGAGAATATGCATATTACACGTATTTTAAGTCAATGTTATTACATGTCTAAAGAAGATAGCTAAGAGATATTGTGAGGTGCATTTAAAAATTATACTTATTATCTAAGTGATAAAATCCATTATATTGTGAGTACTCGTAGTCTTAATAAATGTTTGGTCGACTCCGTCGATATTTATTTATATTTATGTTGAACAACATACTTATGTATAGTGCCATCTTTAGGAGCTGTGTAGATAATGTAATATACGAATAATACGGAAGAGCACCGATATTCGTTCTTGAGTAGATGATGTTTTCTACGTAATTAATTAATTTTCATCAAGAACCCAAATCACAAATCTTGTCGAGCTTACTACGGGACTAGATTGATTTGTGTAAGTCGTCCCATAGTATTTTCTTTCTTACTTTATGGTATTTGGAACTCGCCAATGACTTCTCACTCGCTTAACTGCAGGTGGCGTTGAGGCAAGTTTCACCGGTGTCTAGTAACTCACAAAATGTCCTAAACTATGATGTCTAGTATCTCACAAAGAGGGACTCACTGATAACTGCCGCTTCACTGCAGGCGGTGTTGAGGCAAGATACCGGGTATATGTTGAGCTGTTTGATTGATGGGACTTGTACACATAGGCAGAAGGTTTCTAATATTTCACTAAATGTCTCATCTACTTAGATAAATAGATAATACGACACAGTAACACATATATGTTAGATAGGATCTGGGACTCACCGATAACTGCCTCTTCACTGCAGGCGGTGTTGAGGCAGGTTTCACCGGATATCGGGTATATGTTGAGCTGTTTGGTTGAGACGACGACCGACCCATGGATCGTGGTAATGTCTGGGACTTCATTAAAGGCCCGGAGCCGCTGGGCAGCCGCCGGCCGCCTGTTGTCAGCTTACGGCCTGCCACTGGTGTCAATAATGCGTTATCAATTTGTTATTGAAAACATAATTAAATATTGTAGATTGGATATTAACGATGTAAAGCACTTCAATACTGTTAGTTACAGATTATTTATTGTGTTTTATAATTTAGTTTATGGAATGCGTCTAAGCTAATTCTGCACTGACTGAGCTACTACAAACGCCATATTTTACTGTAAATTTTATGTTTATGTCACTTCCATACAGCCGCTTGCTAAGTCAGTGCAAAATAGTTGGTCAAAAGACGTACCTATTACCTATCGTTTGTTATAAAGATGAAAGTCGAATCTTCTAGTTTTGAAAGATAACGGGGCTATTGGCAGATGTAATGTGTTTTACAATGAATTCGTGAAAAAACTAAGTTTTTGCACTGGCAAATCATTATCCATCGCACAATAGACGAAGTCGTGCAAATATTTGGTCACGACGCATTTTTTACAAGGAAAGGCTACGCTCACGGTCTTGTTCAAACGAGATGATCACTTAAATGGACTAATACTTTTATCTAACCATTGGTGGGCCTTATGTCGTTACAATAAGGTTTACGAATTGACAGTTAACAGTTAGGACGATTTTCTGCTAATATATGCACACGACAGATAATTTGAGTCAAAGTATAACGTGCTTGAAATCGAAAGTGAGCCTGATTACTGATTTTTGACACTTCCATAACGGGTTCTAGTTCACTTTCGAATTATTGTTTTGTAACAATTATGGCATTGATGCGAGTCTTTTAAGCTATTTCATTTTCGAAGAACATTGAAGTAAATTAAGGATTTATAAACGCTGTCGTGTCTCGGACGAGTCGCCTTAGAAACAAAAACAGCTGAATAAATGTATGGTCATCAATTTGGGTGCTAAGATTTAGATGTTACCATGACACCACCTGCGGGAGATACCGTCAGGTCTGCGTCATGTATTTGAATGTCCCATACATAACAGGAGAAGGGATTAAAACAGAAATCTGACGTTTTCAGCTAAAATATACCACGTTGTCGTATGTGTCGTTTCTCATTGCATCTCTATGATAATAGCGCCTTATTGAAATGCCACAAAAGAAAATGGTAACTGGGGTTAAATAGATTACAGCCCACGATGTTGCACACTAAATGACTTGTCGTTTGTCTGATGTCAACTATCACATAATTAATGTGTCCCAAAGGCGCCAGGCGGCGTGACTGTCACGGTCACGCAAATTATAGCCAATGTGTCGGGGTTGTCGTTTGGTCTAATATCAAAATAAATTTGTGTATATAATAATAACAACGTAAATTCTTTACTAAATTATTGATTCACGAGTGACTCGAATCAATATCTACATTTCATCCTCCATTCTCAATTTTTTTGGCTATCGAGTTACATGAGAGTTGCTTTTCTCAAAGTTTCGTAGGTAACAATAATTACATAGATACTTACAGACAATAGTACATTACGATATTTACGATACAAGTGCGAAAAATAGGCAATTCGTAACGAGTGGCCATAAATCGACACGAGTTGCGAATTACGTATTCGCACATGTATCGTACAATGTTTTACAGTACATATGGCCCTTAATTTTTTTGACATAGTTACGTAATGTGCTAATTATCGCACTAGTACTGTAAAAATGATTAGTCGACTAGAGAACTTTTTATCAAGCTGGTTGAACTGTAAGCTAAAATAAACGTTCTATTGAATATTAGCATTCCCGCCTTGCAAGCCACACCTGTCATCGAAAATGGTATGTGTCTGTTGATAAATTCCATTCCATTTCGGTGTTGGCGCTGCACCTCAACGATTCCATGTTGCATTTGCATTTCTATATGTAGTATTTCAAAATTCAACTCTATTCCAAATGATATAAGATCGACAAGCGCAACATCGCCTAAAGTGAGACACAGTCCTAAAAGAACCTAAGAATGTTCGTTGCTCAAAGTTAATACACCCTTACAGTTGTTCGTTTGATTCCTAATTGATTTAATATAAACAATGGAATAGCCGGAATACCTTCAGGGGAGCAGGGGTTCTAATGAGTAAACATTCCCGAATGACTAGCGAGGACGAATGGGAGGATTGGTCGATCTGCGACCAAAATCAAGCCCAAAGGAAAACAAAAAGACTATTTTCTAACCTTTTGAGCAAGGTCACTTTTAAAGTTTTCGTAATGTACTATGTTCTTGGGTGAATCTATCTGGCTCACAATGGGTCTCAGGGGCCAGTCGTTTTTATGGATACAGTATGTGATACAGCCCAATATTCTCCTTTTTCAAAGTTATAACAATGATTATGATATTTGTGGTACAAACAAACATGAATATATCAATTAAGCAAACGGTATCTAACTAAGTGGCTTAGTCAACTGGATTACCACGACACTGAATTCCTCCTATATGTGTTAAAATAATTAAATATTTATATATTACATTCACATCACATATGTTAAATTTTTTATACATTTTTATAAAAAAAAAAAAAAAAATTAAGAAGTATAATTATCCTCTTATTATAAACTTTAGTATGCATTTTTACACACTAACACACACACGCGCGCACACACACACACACACACACACACACACACACACACACACACACACACACACAAATACACATACATACAAACAAACACTCGCTCACACGCAGCAACATATATGTTAAAGTATGCACAGCTATCTGTAAGTTTCAAAGTAACTCTCTGTACAATTTGTACCAATATATACCTAGATTAAGAAACTAGTATAACGAAACTGGGTCCTGTAACACAGGGTTTCCTAGCTCAGGACACAGGGTCGTGATTTATTGTATACTCAAATTTGCACAATAAACTTTTTTTCATTTTTAATTTTTTTTTTTTTTTTCAATCAAATTCGATCGCTTAGTCCTCTATTTACCTCTATCACTCTTGTGTAGGTAGGTAAATACCTAGACTATTGAATGATCGAAGATGTTCGCGGTAGGCCCTCTGGTTCCACCGTGAAAGGGTAAATATTCTAACACGAGTATTTTTAAAAACGTACGCATCGTAGTCATGCTCCGCATTGTTAACTGACTCGCAAACCTTAAGCTTTAGAGTGTCACGTTAGTAGATAGGTAAATCGTTTGTGCCTACGCCCTTTTATTTATTTATTTATTTATTTTATACTTTATTGCACATAAAATAAGTACAAATGGTGGACTTAATGCCTTAAGGCATTCTCTACCAGTCAACCACTGGGCCAAAAAGAGACGTTTGTTGGTGCAGGCTTTGTACTGTATTTGGAAATAATTAAACGATATCACTACCTACTATTTACAAATTAAATACTAATTATAGTATACCTATTATATTTAAATCATAAACTTAAACATATACTTTGTATGATACACTTACATACATATCTACATATATACTTATACATGTACCTACTGTGAAACATTACTTACATCTTTCAGACAAATGCTTGCGCAGCATACGCTTGAACGTGAATTTACTTTGAGCTTTTCTGATATTGAGTGGAAGGTCGTTCCACAGGCGTGTCGCCTGAACAGTATAGGAGTTGGTCAGGAAACCAGTGCGATGAGGGGGAATGGAAAGCTTAAGGCTACGGGAGGGACGGAGAACACCACCAGGGCGAGCAGTAACAAATTTAAATTTGGATCTGAGATATTCTGGTGTATTGGGATCAAATAGAAGAGAGTAAAGTGTACCTAACAGTCTCAAAGATCTTCGCTCACGAATAGGAAGCCAATTAAGCTGCTTACGATAAGCTGATACGTGGTCGTACTTCCGAAGACAAAATATAAACCTAATACAGTTGTTGAGCAGTCTGTCCAGTTTGTTAAGTGAAGTTTGAACTAGATTAGAGTAGCACACATCAGCATAACACACAGCAGCCTTTTCTGTCAGTAATTGCCATAATTGACTGGCCAAATACCAGGGGATCAGGAGCACCGAAGCGTGAACATTTCCGAATGACTGCCGGTTCATAGATCGGCGCACCCTACCTTTCCGCTCTGTAGGGCCAGAGAAATAACCTATTGATTTCCAATGAAACCCAATACTTCACGGTTTGAGGGTTTCTCTGAAGAAAATTGCTATCGATTTCGGAAGACGGCTAACACTAATTATAGCTGAATGCCCAAACTCCCATTCTCAATAACAAGTCAGAAGATTAGAAAACAAGTCTATACTTACACATAATTTGTACTTGAATTTCATGACGACGATCACGATGATCCCACGGTTTAGTCAAAAAGCCTATCCTAATCTAGCTTAGCTATTTACTGACACAAGGAGAGAACTGTCTTAACATTCATATTTGATCACCACCACACATCGCCAACATGGCGCCGAAATCTTTTATATCTTATTCAACTTTTTTTGACGTTTGAATTTTTGTTGCGGGATAGCAAACATAAAATTCGTGTTTGAACTTTAGTGCCGATAGCTTTAGTGGTCGTTCTCTCGAAAGTGTTTTAACGATAAACATTCGCCTGGATAGAAAACATTCCAATAAAAGTTGCTTTTCTAAATTTACAATCAAAATATTTCAGACATGAGTGATCACGTCATCTAAGTTGATTATCACTACAATCAACAGGATCAACAGGAGCTTTATTTGCGAATAGTCTTACCATATATTATGTAATGTTTTTCATGGGATTTGTCGTTACTTTATCCCTAAGATCCCTTTAATTTTTGATCTGTGTCTGATATAGCGTCGGGAGAAACGCTTACTAAAACTTCCGAGGAATATTAACTTTTAGCCCGGCGTCATGTAGTTGATGCCAGCATTCCTACCTGATTAAAACCTGGAGAATATTGCCTGACAAAAGAGTGTGGTCACCACACACAATCAGCAACAAATCAGCAAACATTAAATATGATCACCCCATAGAGAAATTTCTAACTTTTAATAAAAGCAACATTTATCGAGCTAGGACTGTGTTGACGAATGGTTTGTTGCAACTTGCAACCGACTTTAAATATTTCAATGGCCGAGTATCAACAGTAGGTATCACGAGAGTTATATTTTCAGTTAATAATATTTATTATTAAGATGTCTTCACCCCGTATTTACCTACCAGCTAAACGTTCGTAGTTCAATATTTTAAATAACAAATGAAACAATACATTAAACTTTAGACCACAAAAAATTCCGAAATCACTTCTTTTGTTTTTGTCTATTGTCCGACAGATTTGCAAATCATTTACAACTGAAACTAAATATCTGTAGAAACAATCAGCAAACCAAATGTATGCCAAATACAGCCACGTCCAATATTATGTATACATTTAAGCCTTAAGTCTAGAATGTAAGGTCTCAAATTGTATACACACTTTTAAACTAGGCGTAACCAAAACGTCATTACATAATTCTTAAATAATAACTATTTTTTTGAGTAGGTGTTATTAGCAACGTCTCCAGTTACACTAAAACGCCGTATGTCCAAAAGGAAATTAAGCACATACGCTTTTTTGCAGTCAATGAAATTAAACAACAGTTAGTTACATCAAGACGTATGTCCATTCAAGTCTTTTGACTTGCGCTTTTGCGCATACGTCGTGTTAGAGATAAATTCAAAGGGCAGTGGGCGTCATTAGAACGTAAGTGAAGCAAAAAAAAAACTTAAAATCTGTGTCAATGACATCCACATGTTTCAAACGGAACCATGATAATATGTCACTTAGGCCAAACAAAAATAGTCTTTACTACGCACAGATACGGATGTTTGCGTGTTCTGGACTGGGTTTTGCTATACAAGGATGGAATTATGTAATGTCGTCTTGTGCTTGTGTCATATAAATCGCGTACAGAAAAAAAGCAAGCACAGTGAACCCACATGCAAATAAAATATACGCCAATTGTTTTGTAGTTATGGGATATATGTGAGAGAGAGAGTCGCTTTCTCTTGCTTACAAACGTTGAGGTAGTCCATTTTTATTCTAAAGGCCAGAGCACACCGGCTGCGTGTGCGTAGACGTGCACATGTTGAAGCCGAGCACGCATACGTCACGCAAGTGGTGTGCCGTCTCTCATAATGATCTGCATATTGCAATGCGCAGGTGCACGCATCCGGTATGCACAGGCCTTTAAAGTATTACTGTAAATATGTTTCTGACTACCTCTTAAAAACACGTGAATGTTAACGTCACACGAGTTAGAAAAATCTTCTATTCAGAATTAGGGTGTACAAATTTAGTTTTTTTGCAGTAGGTTACGTCAAACGAAGCTAAGCATTAGTCCGCATTATCGCCGATAACCCGTCCTTGTCGCACTGAGGGTGAAAAAGCGAGACGCCTTTAAATTTAATGATGGTGCAAAAGAGAGCTAAGGACATGAGGTAAGGTTTAACCATTTATAAGGCATAAGGGGTCAGGAATTATGCAAAATTGAACAATCAATTCGAAATGAAGTTCAAAATCAGGTAAAAAATATTCCCTCTGCCTTATAAAGGCTTAAAATTCAATGGAAGTTATTGTCAATTATGTTTTATACATATAACTTAGAAGCAGCATACAGCATAAATGTTTTTGTTTGAAGCTATTCTATGCAATAAAATAAGGTATATTATTAATTGTTCAAGCGTAATACTCGTAACACAAAGTAATGTCCTGAAGTCCTTAACAATCCCAAATTTAATGCATCTTTGTAAGTTAATGTTAAATTTATGTAAAGGTACGTCCACAATTCCACATGTCAAATGTGCCGTGAGTGCCATTCGTGCACCTGTGAGCGATTCGTAAATAGCGCGCATTTGCTGGATCTGGACGCACCTTTGGATGTATTCAACACATGCAATGAAATTGTAGAAGATGCTGTTAAAAATTAATCCTTATCATCAACACATTTAAGTCTCTTTTTGCATGTTATCGGTGACAATGCAGCGGGTATATTCGTGTTCTACCTTCACTCGTTGCCTTCGTTTGACCACTGTTACTTTCAGTATGGGCGAGTAACGTCGTCTTAGCCTTTTCTAAAGGCCTCCTCTTAACAGGGGACTCCGCTTTTTTGTCTTTGTCGCTCCTCTCTTCGACGCCCAACTGACTGAGCGCGACTAGGTTAGCTATTCGGGAAAATATCTAATTTTAACCTTATTTGTAGGAGGGTAGAGTTGGTATTACAGTGGAACTTGGATAAATGGAATTAGGCACAAGTAATGCTAACATTAATTTAAATAGTTTAGCAAACAATTATATTCCAAACATTTTTGGCACATTGTATCTTTATTTGGAGCTTTTTATTATGAACTGAAATATTGTTAATATCAAGTGCAACCGTAAGGCGACACGTGTTTTTGTGACTAATATGTTAGGTGACGCATTTGCCCGTAGCGCTACAACGTAGTTTGGAGTGAGATATGTCTGCCAGAACTTAGCATTTATCCATTTATCCAGGTTCTACTGTATTATGTGTGGTGTGTAAAATAAGGCTACCATGCAATAACAACACGTTGTACATAAGAAGCGTTCAAATACGACAAGTTCAAATTATAATAGAGAATTTGAGCAGGTGGAGTTGATTATACTGGGTTTTGGGGTCATTATGAACATGTGTTTTGTAACGTTTATTTAATATTTCGAAATAATAATGAAGTAGAATTGGGAAAGTATAGAAGGAAAGCAGAACAATTTGTGGTAACAATTTGTTTTTAATCTTTTTTTTTAAATTTTTTGAAAAAAGGACAAGTTAAATACTACTAAAGATAAATTCACTAGGGCCCACTTGCACCATTTCACTAACCAGGGTTAACCGGTTAAACCTGGAGTTACCATGGTTACCAGTACAATTTGACACCGGGTTAACGGTTTAACCTTAATACTTTTTTAAGTAATTTCACATCACAACAACTTATTAACTTTTTCTTGGCCTTCCCCTACCTCTCCTTCCGTTTATTTTCCCTTCTATGATGTTCCTGATGAATTGGTCGTGTCGTAGCAGGTGGCCGATCATTTTTCCTCTTCTATTTTTAATAATGTTCATTATACTTCTCTTTTCCTTCACTCTTTTTAGGATGTCTTCATTGGTAACTTTTTCCGTCCAACTTATTCCCTCCATCCTTCGCCAACACCACATTTCAAATGCCTGTATATACTTTTCATCTCTCTGCATGCATGCATGCAGCAGGCAGGGGCCGTGTCATACCAGGATACTAAAGGGCTGGCTTCGGATCGACCAAGGTGGAGACAACTTCATCACGCTGCACCGACAAGAGCCTACAGCTCTTAAATTGAATGATGATGAACAACTTAATAAGAATGGGGACAGAATGTTTTACAAATGCAGGAAAAAACTATAGCTCTCACTAGTATAACAAATAACCCCAAATCCAGTACAATCAGCTCCTCTACGAAATAATACCCTCCCTCCCTCCATACCAAGAAAATGCAGCCTGTCCTTAGCCATCCCGAGATTGGTCTTCATCTTGTCATGCAGCCGCTGCGCGCGCTGCCAGGCGTCGCCGCGGCCGCCCCAGCAGTCCACAGCAATGCCTCTTTCCAGTTCATAGATGCCCTTCTTATAGAGTTCTATTGCTAGCTCTTTCTGACCTGTGTACGAGAGTTTTTCAAATTGTATTTATTATAACTCTCTTCACTAATCTGATATGATGTGGGATGAATACAGTTAAATGACAATTTTAATACATGTCACTAGAATTCATTAATAAGTTAGCTAATTTCAATTTTCAGGTTGAAAAGGGTACTAAAGTGTGTTTAAATAAACTTGATATAATAAGTTTGTAGTAGGTTATCATTAAAGTATGTAACAGTAAAATGGCTTAAAATTAATAGGTATTTGGTTCAAAAGTTTTAATGCTTTATATCCATATTATAAAAACACTTAATAATAAATAGGAATAAAAGTAGTTGAATTTTAAGGTCGTTAACATTTTTTAAGATGGTATTTAATGAGTTTAGGGAGCTCTGCTATAGCATTTGTCTGGGCTTAGTGGAACAACATAAAAAGAAAAGATTTTCATTTTTTAGGCCAAATATTTAGGCCAGATTTTGGCTTTTTGCCATCTAGGCCACCTAGGAGATGAGTAATTACTAATTAGATATTTCAACCCATAAGAAACTTTTGCTAACTCTATTAAAGTAGATTAAAAAATGTTTAGCATTGAAGATACATTTCAGATTTTCTTTTATTTTTAATGTTTAGATTTAGCACTCCCACTAAAATTGTATATAAATCTAATTAGACAACTATTACACAGTTTATATATTTGACTCACCCTCATTCTCCTCATCAATCTTCAAAGCTTTTGATATGTACTCAAAAGCTTTCCGATGGTGATGTTTCTGTTTGGCCAGCAGTGGGTCCCCCGGCCCCACATTGTGGCTGTACGCCATCTCGCCCGCGATCTCCGTCGACACCGCTCCGTCCTTCACTACCACCTCTAGGTTATATTCACCATTCTTACACGGTTTACGCATAAAACGATGAGACGCCGAATACAAATACTTAAACACTATAAATAACTGATAAAGCAATGATCTTAGAACATTAAAAAGTATAATAATGGGAAAAGAAACAACGTAAAGGTTCCTCTTGTGAACAGAAGGCGGCGGGTCATTTCGCAACGCAGACCCCTTCGCTAGGTCCGCATCAGCCTTCTTCGACTTTCGGTTCGGGGACCTCGTTGTTTTACGCGATAAACGACCATTTGAATCGTCACCCGAAACCATCAAGAACACTGGTCACGTAACAGTCGATTAACACCTAGTCTCCATACAAAGGAAACAAAGAAACGCACGTTATTGTACTACTCCACTATTCTAAAAACAGCAACAAAAATTTCAGACTGAATTTGTATTGACAATTTTTGACGTTTGCGGGTAGCCGGTGGTAAAAAAAAGTATATAACACGGGAAATCACTTGTTTCTATGAAATAAATTTACATCAAGACTTATATTTGCGAAAGTTATAGATAAGTAAATTAGAAATCTAATAAGATGTATTCAATAGCCTTTTCTCCTATTAAACCTTAGCAAATGTAAGTTGATTAGTCAGTATAGTATTGAGTTTTTAATCGCGACGATAGGGAGTAATGATTTGAAGCGCTGGCAATACTTGCCTAAGTGCGTTTTGTTACTTCATTGAAAATGATTAAACATAAAAGCATATCAACACAAACAAATAAATAATTTATTTTATATTTTACTCTGGGAAAATAACACTACATTATATATTATTAAATCAAAGCATGTTATCAAAAAAGCATGTTTAAACCTTTATTTTCATATTGATTTATGTAAGTATTTATATTTTAGTAACGTACGAACAAAACGTTTTGACAACACATGACGTGACGTGAAAGGTGTTGCGGTACCTCGTACCTCGGCGGCAGCTGTTCGTCACCGTATCGGCAGTGATTTGGATCGATGTTGCTTTTTCAGGAAATTGCATCATATTTTGCAGTGTACAATCACAGTATTCAAAATATCGAACCTTATCAGTATCACCCCAAATATCGAGTTATTAAGATAGGTTAGTACATTCTGTAATTATATTTCACGTAACCTAACATTATTGTTAACTAATCACACTTTTTTTAGTTTTATGAGTGACACGCTCTCGTCTTTTATTTACAACGTACGTATCTGGTGGTTCTGTTCAATAGAATGTCTTTAAACACCAAGTAATAGTTAAGGAAACCTGTGGAAAAACCCAACTCTTGATAAGAAACTTAATTAAGATTTCAGTGTGTAGCCACCTTAATCATGGCAGAAGACAAAGCACCAGAAGAACAGATGAACAACCTGGCTGTGAATGATGATGATGATGTGGTGGATCCATGGAATGTCTCTGGAAAGTCAGAAACTGGTATAGACTATGACAAATTGATAAGTAAGTACCATTAATTATATTTGGCTTAAATATATTTTTGGTTGAATTTAACACATTCACTGTGGTAGGGGGTCGACCCCATGCAAAGTATGGTTATTTATGAGTTACACAAATTGCCACAGCATAGGTGTTATAAACATAAACTGGCAAAATGTATGAAAAATCACTTATCTTCTAAAGTAGTATGTATTACTTATGAAACCTATCAGCAAAATGTGTTTTTGGTCAAGCAACTTCTCAGTGAATATAATATATAATATCGATATGAAAATCAACTTTACCATTGTTTGTTCATGATTTTTATTAATTGTTTTCAGAAAGATTTGGCAGTTCCAAGATTGATGATGAAGTCATACAAAGATTTGAAAAGGTTACTGGGAAAAAAGGTAAACATTTCATTAAGTACATTATTTTAAATGTAAAAAAAATATTGATATTTCATAATTTAGAATTAGGCTGCGTTTCCACCAGATTATGTGCAGGGATGTGTACATATCTGGTGGAAACTGCTCTGCTGCTGGCTCTGAATCCAAAAGTTCCTCGAGTACCTACTATTGTGATTTGAACTCTATTCTTCAATATATTGATTTAAACTAACACGATTTTCACTCATAATTTAAAACTAACACGGGACTTAAAGCTATTCTATTCTTCAAGCTGTAAACTTGTTATCTGTATGAAATGAATCTTGTTATTATAGCATTTAATTATGCTCAGGTAATTAGCGGTTTGTTTTAACAAAAGATAACAATGCCATGCATTGGCAGATATTCTCTCTAGTGGATCCTGACATTATAAAACCATACGACTATACAAAGGGTAACTGAAACTGAATACCTACTTGACATAGTCTACAATTATATTCTATTTAGTTAATCTATTACATTCTCTTCTGAAATTATTAAATCCAATATTATTACTTTCAGCTCACCACTTATTACGGCGTGGCATATTCTTCTCCCACCGTGACATCCACAGCATCCTCAACCTTGTCGAAGCTGGCAAGAAGTTCTACCTCTACACTGGCAGGGGGCCATCATCAGATAGTATGCATCTTGGGCATATGATACCATTCATGTTCACTAAGTAAGTCATCTATGTAGTCTACTGTGTTATCCACAATTGCACAGCATCCTCGACATAGAAGCTAGCAAGTAGTTTTACCTCCACACCATTGAAGGCCGTCATTGGTGGTCTTGACGGACATAAGTGTATCTTTGTATCCTACACGGCAAAAAATAAATAAATAAATTCAGCAGCATGCTTCGGCACAAAGTCAGTTCAGTCAGTAAGTTTTCTAGTGGCATGGAATGGAAAGGGGCTATTGTACAGTCCACAGCAGAAGGAGCTTAACAAGTCACCACTGCTGTCTTAGAATAAGCTTGAAGGAGCCAATCATTGGATGGACTGTGCGACATTAGTATTGTTAATTTTAAAAGAGGAAAAATTACTGCCTTGTGTGAGACTTGAACTCACGGCCTCTGGATTTTTCCATTTTTGAAAATTATTCTGAGCTTAATAGCATTGTTCGCAGACGTTTCAATTAAAATTAAATTACGAGTAATATAGTTGTCCTCTACAGTTTATTTACAAGAAAAGAAAAATTACAAACTTGAAGTCGATAGATCATCTTCCTGGCGTTGTCCTGGCATTTTGCCATGGCTCATGGGAGCCTGGGGTCTGCTTGGCAACTAATCCCGTTTCAACCGGCGACCTCCAGATTGCAAGTCACACGCCCTTACTACTAGGCCACCAGCGCTTTCTTGAAGTCGATAGATATGTTATTAATATAATTTTAGTTTGGTTGCAGCGATACTGCTTTGCATCAGAAATTAATAAATTGCTTGTTTCCAGGTGGCTTCAAGATGTATTCGACGTGCCTCTCATCATCCAGCTCACCGACGACGAGAAAGTTCTGTGGAGGGACATTAAAGTGGAGCAGGCGCGGCAAATGGCGCACAACAACGCGAAAGACATCATTGCTGTCGGTTTCAGCCCGGAGAACACTTTCATATTCAATGATCTGGACTTTATTGGGTAATAACAAAAAACAAAAGGTTTTCATAATATTGTCTTCGGTTACCGCGATAGTTACTCATGAAATAAAACTATGAAAACGGATTATATCGCGTATATTGAATTCAATTTGAAGGTCAACGGGTGACCACGAACGCTGTAAAGAGTTCGAAACGTCGGGATGTATTATAAATTCAATATACGCGATATAATCCGTTTTCATAGTTTTATTTCAAAAGGTTTTCAATAAAATAACATTAAATTCACCAGAAAGTGCTGTGTGTATCATGTATCTCCTAGTGCAGCTCGTGACATATGACAATTAGCACTGGAGGATAATGTTTCATTGCTGAGTTCCTTTGATCGTGTGAACATACGTACTTACAGGTTTTTTTCTACTTGGTTCAGCCATCTTTTGGTAATCGGGGAACAAACATAAAAAAAATATCTCGACGAAAACCTCCCTTTAGATTCTAATGAATTTTAAAATTTATACATTTGCATTGCATCACAGAATAAATAATAATACTATATAAGTACAGAAGGTTCACTCTCTAACAAAACGCGTGTATTACGACAGGTGTGCCCGCAAGGTGGCGCAAGCGCGAGCTGCGTCCGTTCCGTAGCGGTGCGCGGCAACTACTATGGCTAGACACCAAAATTGGTGTGGGCCGCATGTACTTGTAGCGACGCGACGAAATCGCGGAGTGAACCACGGCTGATTGCATTTAAAAGTTCATTTTATAATTGCAGCCAGTGTCCAGCATTCTACCAAAACATGCTCCGCATCCAGAAGTGCGTGACCTTCAACCAGGTGAAGGGCATATTCGGGTTCGGCGACTCTGACGTCATCGGCAAGATCACCTTCCCCTCCATCGAGGCTGCGCCCGCCTTCTCCACCAGTTTTCCCTTTATATTCGACAATAAAGTGGTAAGTTAGACCTAAATGGTTAATTACACCCAACTTCCCGTCAGTCGAGGCTGCGCCCGCGTTCTCTACTAGTTTCCCCTTCATATTTGTTAATAAAGTGGTAGGTTGTAAGACGAGTGTCAAAACAATTTTTAATATAGACTTCTCACATAAACATCGAAAAGTAGAAAGATCGAACCTCACTCTTCCACGTAACATTAGAAAACGTTTGATCTTCGTAGAACTCTAAATTATACTATCGAAGATTACAAAAATAAAATCAAACTTTTAAAAAGTTACTAGATACTATCTAAGCAAACTTCACAGCGACAAAGTGTGTCAGCGCCACTATAAATGGATTTGATGTTTATGGTATTACTTCCACACTTTTTCACTTCGTCGATGCAGAGATAGCTTAGACCAGTGGTTCCTAACCTCGTTAGTACTGTGACCCCTTTGACTAACTAGGAAACTCGATTTTACCCCTCCTCCATAATCATTAATATTTTTTCTTATAATTAGGTATTCTTTGTGTGTAGCTTTGTAATGTTTTAATATGTATCTTTGTGTGTTATCTGTCGTGGCATCACCGAATGGGCCCTACGGAAGACCAGCGCTGGCTTTATAGCTAGCATTATGCTGAGTTGGGTCCATTTCGTGATGCACACTTGATGATCTCTTCTTTTCTTGCTGTTGTTGTCTGTACATGTTCGTACTTGTGTTGTGATCGTCACGAATAAATGTCTTTTATCTTTTATCTTTATCTTTAATGCACTAAATTGAAAATTGGGAGACCTTATTTCGTTACTGTAAGGTTTACAAACCGTCAGTTAACAGTGACTTCATTTTCCAGGTTCCTTGCCTAGTTCCATGCGCGATCGACCAGGACCCATACTTCCGTATGACCCGCGACGTCGCCGCCCGTCTCAAGATGCCCAAACCGGCGTTACTACATTCTTCCTTCCTACCGGCCTTACAAGGGGCTCAGCACAAGATGTCCGCCAGCGACCCTAACGCGTCCATATTCCTTAATGACACTGCTAAGCAGATTAAAAACAAGGTAATCTTTAAGGTTCAATAATATCTAGTTGTATTTAGCACAACCACCTTAGCTAAGATTTTAAAAGGGCCTTAGATGTGAAGACTTACCGACCCTACAGAGATTCAGATCAAGATGCGATTAAGACGAAAGACTG
Organism: Cydia strobilella; assembly: GCF_947568885.1. NCBI lineage: Eukaryota > Metazoa > Arthropoda > Insecta > Lepidoptera > Tortricidae > Cydia > Cydia strobilella. Next base: position 4,960,014 of record NC_086056.1, read on the forward strand.
GGATTCTGTACTCAAATGAATGTGGCCAACAAAAACGGATAATTTATTGGCAATGGTTCTTAGATAGATTTTATCTTTTAACTAAAATATATTACATACACTAAAGAGAAAGACCAAGTCCACCGGTAGCCGAGGCGAAAATCGAACCCGCGTCTCCAGCTTACGCGGCTAACGTCCTGACCACTAGAGCACCCGGCCACCAGATATATTAGATAGGTTAGATTTTATCTTATAAGTCGATGCTATGCTATACGATATTCGAAAAAGCTTGTTGCTAGACTTGCTAGGCCTACTCAAATAAAGCATATTTGAAGTATATGCTGTATATTTTTTCGGGAGATTTTAAATTACATAATTAGCCTCATGCATGAAGTTTATATTTGAACGAAAAATGTTTTATTCGGATGTTTGTTACCGTTATATCATGTTACAAATGCATTTCCGTTTTTAAATTACCATTTAATTACTTAAAATTATAAATAAAAAGTACAAAAATTTGCCCGCGAAAAACTAGTGAGCGAAACGCTCGAAACGCCACGTGACGTCACGTTAGCGTTCGACAGATTAGTGTCATTAGTAGCAAACGTCAGTTGGGCCGCCCAACGTGTGACGTCATCACGCTCTGTCGAATTCGCGCCAAAAATTATGAGCGTTTCAACCGCTCAAAAATTTTCAACATTTTAAATATTTTTTAATAAAATAATGTTAAGGTTTACAAAAGTATTTTTATCATTTTTGGTGTTCCAACGATATAAATTATGAATCCAAAAATAAAAATAAATTCATGCATGGAGCTAATTACTTACTAAATTTGGTCCTTAATTTCAGATCAACAAGTACGCGTTTTCGGGCGGCCAGGCGACGGTAGAGGAGCACAGAGAGAAGGGCGGCAACACTGAGGTGGACATCTCCTACAAGTACCTCACGTTCTTCCTGGAGGACGACGAGAGGCTGGCTGAGGTAAGCTTTCTTTTCTTATAAAGAATTAGAGGTCGTCCTAATATAACGCGACTACGCGATTATCGCAAGTTCGCGCACATTTTACTCGTGCGAACGCGCGATCAAACGTTGAACTTGAATAGGTATCCTAATAGATAAACGCGCGAATATGTTTGACCGCGCGTTCGCACGAGTAAAATTCGCGCTAACTTGCGATAATCGCGTAGTCGTAGTCGCGTTGTATTAGGACGACCTCTTACGACATGCACGCGCAATGCTTTTTGTCATCGCTTACGGACTGTGTCTTAGCAGCAACACTCTTAACTGACCATTAGCACAGGGCGGACACGCTATACATCAAAAATCACCGTTTCTATGTGTGAACGGCACGCTTGTACACGCGGCATGCGTCATAGTGTGAGTAAGTTGCTTAAAAATAGAACGGCCGTCAATCTGCTGTAATTCGGGGCGAGGTAATTCGAGTCAGGGCGGGGCGGTGCGTGGCCGTTCTGTATGATAATACTATTACTTATTCTGTGCCATTAGTTAAGAATGGAAATGTTGGTACATACACTACATACCATAATTATAGGGACCGTGCACGTTGAGGGTCTGCCTGCAAGAGGCTTCTATGTTGCCCCTTATGGTGTAGAGGTTATACATATTGATTTTAAACTTATACGTTTGGATATAAAGTTATAGTCTAAACTGAAAGGCCTAATTAGACGCACACATTGGTACAATATACATACATACCACGCCTATTTCCCGGAGGGGTAGGCAGAGATCACGGATTTCCACTTGCTACGATCCTGGCATACCTCTTTCGCTTCCTTCACTTTCATAACATTCCTCATACACGCTCGCCGGTTTAGGGTGCTCTTGACCTAGCCTTTCTTCAGGATTTCCCCGATCTGATCAGAGAAAGTCCGCCGAGGTCTGCCCATTCCAACACCCGTTTCTACCTCACCCTTATACACTCTCTTTGTTAGATTGTAGGCATAGATTTAACAGCGGAACTATGAAATGCTGAAATGGGTGTTTTGTACGTGGTAGATTTCTTTCTGTAAGTTTAACACCGAACACACACAGATTATACACTGAAGAGCTGACAACATCTCTATTTCAGATAAAAAAATCGTACGAATCCGGTGAGATGCTAACAGGCGAGCTGAAGAAGATCGCCATCGACACAGTCACCCCCGTCATCACCGACTACCAGGCGCGGCGGGCCAAGGTCAGCGACCAGCTCATGCAAGACTTCTTCCGGATCAGGAGGATCAACTTCTGAACTCTTATGATACCTGTCACAAACTCGAAACATTTTGTGTCCGATTTTTCAAATCTGTCGGATGTTCAAATGGGATGAACGCGGGAAGCTCAACGCAGATGGCGCTGCGTTCATTTAAAAATAAAACATGTCATTGTATATGCGAAATCCAAAGAAACATAAACCTATAATGACTTTTTACAGTACATCTGGTGCTCCATTACGATACCCTGTGCTATAATAAGCACATTACGTAACTACGTCGAAAATTTAAAGGGCCATGTGTACTGTAAAACGTTGTACGATACACGTGCGATTAGGTAATTCGCAACTCGTCTCGATTTAAAACACTCGTTGCGAATTTCCTATTTTTCGCACTTGTATCGTAAATAACTATTAAAGGACGTCTTTTTAAAAACTAAGTAATATCATTGTATTTTGAAAAAAAAAAATACATTCGGTCAAATGAAAGTCTGCCAATTGAGATATCAGACAAAAAAAATCGAGTTTGCGATCGGATTCCGTACACAAGATATGAAATAAGCATTTTTGGACCTTATATAGATGTAATGAGACTAATGAGATCTGGAAATGGTTGAGTGTGTTTGATGGTAATACTTAAAATAAATATTTATTTATTGTTCCATGTTATTTTTTTAATGCTTGTGTATCATTACCATTTATAAATTTGTTGTGCGTTGTTGTAAATTTACACTATTTACGTTGAAATAATGTATGATGAGAACATAGGTATATGAGGAAATGCTAATGGCAATAATCTTATTTTACAGTACATATGGCGATACTTTTTTTTAACTACCAACTAAACTTTTTTTTAAACTTTACCGCACTAGTGCGATAATTAGCACATTACGTAAACATGTCGAAAATTTAAAGGGCCATATGAACTGTTAAACGTTGTACGATACATGTGCGAATAGGTAATTCGCAACTCTTGTCGATTTAAAACACTCCCTTTGGTCGTATTTTAATTTATCGCCACTCGGTTCGAATTTCCTAGTTTTCGCACTTGTATCGTAATGTACTATTATGACAGTGTTCCTATAAAAATACAGTGTATGTACTCGTAAGTTTCAGAATTATAACTATTTTTATCATTATAAAAAACTACAGTTAGGGCCACTAACCCGGGTTAACCGGTTTAACCATTTAACCCCGGGTTAGTGGGATGGTGCAAGTGGCGCTTAGTGAGCATTTCGGAACTGAGAATTAAGGTACCTCTAACTTAAATGTTCTTAAACGGTTCTGGGTTCTTAATCCCTTTAATCTTTGATTAGGTTATCCTGTTGTAGCATTTTGTAATGGCGTGGGTGCCATTCCATCTGTCCAATATCTTTGTCCAATGTCATTGCGTCTCACTCTCTAATGAGCAAAATGTGAGACGAAATACACATTGGCCAATATATTGGACATATGGTATACCACACAAACCAATTTAAATATGGGGCATTTTCTATGAAAAGGGACCTTATTGTCGATTGCGCTTACGCCGCACAGCGTCGCGCGGCATTGTATTTATATCGGAGCATTGTTAATAATGGCGTGAGCGTCATCGAGAATAAGGTCCCTTTTTATAGAAAATACCACATATGTTGTTCCCCGCACCTAAATCTAGATCTAGGTTAAATATCTTATTGTTTTTGATAGTTTTTCCATGAAAGTACTCCTTAGTGTTGGTACATTATTAGTATTATATTTAAATACATTGTAACCACTACTTTGCTTAGGGTGGTATTCCATCTGTCCAATATCTTTGTCCAATGTCATTGCGTCTCACTCTCACATGAAGCAAAATGTGAGACAAAATACACATTGGACAAAGAAATTGGACAGATGCAATCATCCTTAGATATTAGAGTATGATCTCTAGTTTAATGGTTAATTTAAATAAAAACTGCAATGTAAAACAAGCCTTATTTATAAAAGCTGTGCTTAAAGCATGACAGTATCTAGTTATCAATAAAGTGATTTTTGCATTTTAATAATATGGTATTCTTAGTTAAAATGTTCCCTTTAATACCTACCAGTGGCGGCGCGTCAAAAATATTCGCTGGGTAAGCTTCTAAGAGTTTATTTGAGGCATTTTCTATGAAAAGGAACCTTATTGTCGATGGCGTTTACACCGCACAGCGCCGCGCGGCATTGTATTTATATCGGAGCATCGTTAATAATGGCGTAAGCGCCATCGACAATAAGGTCCCCTTTTATAGGAAATACCACATTTGGCTTGCTGTTTGTACGGTATTTTTAAAATAAAGCTCCTTTCAATGGGCAAGCCGGTGGGAATCGAGTTGTGTGGACGCTCCGCCACTGATACCGACTAACCTTACGTCTTTACGGTAAGGTTTACTATCTGTCAACTGTGTGGTGAAAATGGTATGACCCGGTTATCTATTTACTTAATTCAAGTTATAAATTGATTCAAATATATCAATATTTGACGAAATATTCAAATGTGTCGTTTTCAAGCAAAATGTACCACTGAATCATTTTACGGTTTAGACTCACTTGTTTAAACCGTAATAGTACATTATGATACAAGTGTGCTAAGTTGGTGATTACACACGAGGCGATCTTGTGCGCGCGAGCTGTAAGCGAGCGCGCAATAAGAAAGCCGATGTGTGTAATGACCAATGCACACGCGTTTCATACGACGTTTTTCAACACACTTGCGAGAAAAAAAAGAAACTCATATTAATCAAATTTTAATAGTTAAAACAGTATTGTGTGTTTCATCTGTCATACTCGTACCGCCCGCGGCCGGGGCGAGCGAGGGCCGGCCGGGCCGCGCACTGCGCAGGCGGTCGGGCACGCCCGTGCCCGCCAGTCCGACCAATTAAAGAAGGCTCCCTTTCCATGCATATTATTAGCAATCAGTTAGCTTCTTAACTCAGTCGGATAATATAATGAAAAAGCACGAGTGGAAAAATACACTGAAAGAGCACGCATGTTTAATATCTAGGATTATGAGCCAAAAATCGGTGGAATAAAAACGTCGTTTTGAGCAAGTGTGTTGAAAAATGATTTAATGTTAGTATGTCTCACAACAGTTTAAATTCGAAAATGTACCACATTGTGGCTTGCCATAAGGATCCTCTGACTGGTTTTTCGTATAAACATACAAGCAATTTTCGTCCTCATGGTAAGCTATAATGTACCTTTTGATTGAAAACGTCACAAATAATGAAATAAATAACACGCGACACTTTTAAGAGTCCGCAGCGGGACGGGTGCCACACGGCGCTTGGCAGTCAAGGTCAACCGAAGCGGCCATTTTGTTCGATGGCTGATAGTATGGATAAGACGTTTGGAATTGGATTTACTTTTTGTTTTTAACTTGGGGCATGTATTTCTACACTCAATTGAATAAAGGTTTAGTATACCTAACTTTTTCACAGATGATGTATTTCTGTTGCCGCTATAAAACAATAAATACTAAAAAGTACGGAACCCTCGGTGGGCGAGTCCGACTCGCACTTAGCCGGATTTTTTTTTCTGAAACTTCTGATAAAAAAGTGTGTGATGTGTTTTATTCAGTCTGTTTTGAATTGAACTTTATTATTGTAAATAAAATGCATGTTTTGCCAAAAAATATTGCAACTTATTTTATGTAACCCCCCCCCATCCCTCTTGCTCCGGGAATTTAGCATACGAAGGGTTAAGATCTTTGTTGTGGAAAATATGATAATTGCGCTATCATCGACTGTTTGATGGACTGATGGAAAGAGCGGGATAGGTACTATTATTTAAAAATGCGAGAGAAACTCTCTGTCTCCCTGTTTTATCTGATAACTCTACGGTTAAGCTACTGAATCGATTTTGATGAAGTTCGGCATTTTAAAAGCCAAAGACCTGGGGTTGGCATAGGCTAAACTTTCTTTTGGAGATTCACTCCGTAGTGGATAATGGTACAAATCGAATTTCATGCGGGCAGAGCTGCTCTCACACATGAAAAAAAAAATTCTATGTTATTTTTAGGGTTCCGTACCCAAAGGGTAAAAACGGGACCCTATAAGACTCCGCTGTCTGTCTGTCTATCTGTATTTCTGTGGCCGCTATAACAACAAATACTTACTAAAAACAGAATAAAATAAATATTTAATTGGGGCTCCCATACAACAAACGTGATTTGTTTGTCATTTTATGCGTAATGGTACGGAACCCTTCGTGCGCGAGTCCGACTCGCACTTGGCCGGTTTTTTCATATCTAAATATGGTAAGTAAGTAGGTAGGTAGTAAGTACAGTAAGAATACCCATTTTATAAAACTTCCTATCCTATACAACACAACACACTATAAGTATTCTTAACTATACAACCAACTCGAGTAAAATACGAAACGAAATCAAACATCTTATAACAATAGATACAACAGGCCCCGTGAAAAAGAATTCTGTACACTTGTGTCCACACGCAACTTTGATCGGATATGCATGACAATAGCACAGAAAAGTGGATGACACAGTCTACATTTGTAACAGGTAGCTTGTGGTCGTTAATTAAAGTTTAAATAAGTATTTTTTATAAAACAACCGCGAAATAAAACTTATTTTACGCGCTTAACAAAGTTCGCGGTGTTAACTTCAAACAGTGCTATTCTTGATGGAATTTAATATCGAGATTACGTCGAAATTAAAGGAACACTCTAGAACAAAATTACGATTCAAGTTTAGTAAAAATAAGCGACTTTTAGTACTAAAGCGAATCGCTTTACGAGGCCGAGTCCAAACAGAGTTCTGATACGAAACAGCCTTCTAAAGAATCTCAACTGCAATATGTATAATCAAACCTACGACGATGAAACGCCTATACCCCTAATCGCAAACTACAATGTAGTCAAAGAAAACCAAGAAGATAATAATAGAGAGACTGAAGATCGGGTTATTCTAGAAATAGGGAAAGCTGATGATAAGCCGAAGGAAGAATTGACGTTCAGCCATAAGAAGTATGATAAAACGACGTCGCATCACAGGTCCTATGTGTTGGAGGATTATTCTGAGACGAGAAAGGTGACATACTTTAGGCCGCATGAATTGGAGACTAGTCAAGAAGGTATGATTTTCATAATTTACTATGTATTTCTTAATTGTCTATCGCTAATCATTTCATTTAAAAGTAACTACCAGACTTTTATCACCCCAATCCAACTAACTGCCTACTAATAAATAATAAGTAATTACCGACCGATTGAAGTTGCTAATGAGGCAGTGTTAAGCACTGGGACATACAGGTAGGTAGAGTTCGTCTAAGCTAACTTTGCACCTATATGAAAATAATAAAGTGAGGGAGTGTCATTATAAACGTGATCTTTACAAGATAAAAATTAGAACATAGACATTTGACATTAATGATGACATGGCCACACTTTGCCATTGCAAATTCCAGCAAACAAGCAAGTTAGCTTGGTCCAACTCTACCTCAAAGCGAAGATAATCTATGACTTCTTAATTCTCTTTGCTCAAAGTAAACAAAAAACGCGAACCCTAGGTTAGCTTCTAAGTAAAAATAGCACAAAACACCCAAAATTCCGGTTAATACCGGGGGCTTCATACAGCGTCGCATTATTGTCAAGATGTACCTATGTCTCCCCAGATATTTAATGTATTAAGTACTGGATTATCAATCAATACCTACTTCTGATCACATTTCAGCACCACCACCGACCTATGGGGTCAGCTACGCTCCCTATAAAGAGTACGCTCCTCCCAAAGACTATGCCTCATCTCTCACCTCCCTGCCAGATACGGCGCACTCTGAGTCCTCACTGGACTATTCTCATGAGGATGTAAAACCCGAAGCAGACGAGAAACACTGGAAGGAACGTGCGCTTCAGCTTGAAAAAGGTATGTCACTTCTTTTTTTTTATCCAGGGGAAATCCGTTATGGATCTCACCCGGCCCGGGAAAAACCGAGTGGGTACACGGACTAAAACCCCTGGGGTGTTCCGACGCTCGCTTTTGGGCGGGGTTACAGGAACAACTTTGCAGACCTCCGAGACCCCGCCGGCGTTGCCCTTGCGGGCCCATCAATTTGGGGCTGCTCCAGCAGCCTACTCCGCTGAAGGCACCTCGGAACACTTGAGGGTCTTCCAGCTCGGAAACCTCTTCAGGCGAGTGATGGAGCTCCCGACCCCACTATTGTCACTTCTGTCTCAACTCAGCGCAATGGGGTTTGCCGAGCGAAGTATTTTACAGATGGCGCCAGCATTGGTTTTACCTGTCAATCTTACATAATTATATAGTTGGTCAAACCAAATTGGCAGTAAATAAGAACCAAAAAAACTATACTCATCCTTTTTTTTGGGTGCTAGTACTAGTGTAAGACGAAGATAGTATGATTATCTCTGTCTATGTTTGAAATGAAACAGTCCTTTGACAAACTATAGTATAGTATCTTATTCACGTTTTTCTTTTGGAATTGTATGGCTTGGATGCTAAAAAGTTTATATGCTCTTTAAGCCAAATCCCATAGGACAAAATTAGAAACTAAAGTCTATGATGCTAAAACCTTCGACAGTGGCCAACGTCAATATCGCAAGAAAAATCTTGATAGCGCGATTCAGGACTTTAACGACACGGAACAGCGCCATCTAGGTGGGGTATGAGTACAAAGAGTACTCCCGACTTTTACAATATTTGTTAAATTAGACAAAGCACTCTAAAAGTAGGTATATAACCTTCTCGCAACGCCGCCCGTTCTACCAAATGCCCTGCCGAAGCTTATTTGAATCCGGCATTATTATTCTATCATTACCCTTTATTGAGGCCGGTTCTGAATTATCAATTTGTTATGGTTTTAATTTTGTTTTGATAAGACCTCGCTCGCACTTATTGTACCTACTGCTAAACCTGCCGTAAAACTAAGTGGCGAGTCATTTCACTCTTGGTTGGTCTTAACAATGGTAAAGGAGATAGCATTATGATCTCAGTCGCCAGTTGGTATTACGGCAAGTATAGTCGTGCCATGGTAGAGACAGAGACAGGTTACCGTTTCGTTCGACAGAGCGAACGATTAGCGTCTTGTTTAGGCACCCAGATCTGCTTAATAAAAGTATTTCATGGACTACCTATATAATTTACAGAGTACAAAAAGACGGCGTGCGATCGCGAGCGCACGCGCATGCGCGACATGAACCGCGCGTTCGACCTGCTGCGGTCCAAGTTGCCCGTCACCAAGCCCACCAAGAAGAAGTACTCCAAGATCGAGTGTCTCAGGTACACGCACGTTATTTAAAATATATAAAAAAAACTTCTAAATCTATTCTAAGCTTAATAGCATTGTTCGCAGACGTTTCTACTTGTTAAAAAATAATTTAGAATTGGTAGTACATCGTAACTGGTGAATTTCCAATATGTCTTGGAACTCCGGTGGCCGTTTAAGAATTGTAACGCTCTTACGGTAGATGTCGCTAGGGTCCCCTAGACCCATATAGTAGGAAGATTTGCTAACTATGGATGAGGTCTTGGTGGCTCATTTGGCAGTGCGCTGGAGTATCGATCCAGGGGCCGTGAGTTCAAGTCTCGCCCAAGGCAGTAATTTTTCCACTTTTTTAACTGTTAATACTTCAGCATACCCCCAAAATCGAAATTGTGGCGCCCCCATATAGAGTGGGCCTGAGTACTTCTTCTTCTTATCGTGCTATATCCTATCGGATGTCGGCGAGATCCGATAGGATATAGTACGACACACGACACGACACGACACGACACGACAGCTTACTTGGGACATATCTATGTCCCAAGTAAGCTGTACTGTCAAAACCAAATAGATAGTGACGGCCGAAGTGGTCACATATATTGGTACGGGGTCCCTTTTGTTTGACATAATTATAGAAAGTCATAATGTAATGATTGTCATATTATCATTATCATAATTATGAAACCGTTAACTTTTCAGGATTTTCGTAAGGTTGTCCTATAGATAGGTTAGGTTAGGTTAAGTTTGTTTTATGGCAATCCTGAAAAGTTACGCGTTTCTGAGAAAAAACAAATTATGACTAACGAAAATGTGGACAAACAATAAATTATGACTTAAACCTTTATGGTAAAAACAATGGAGACCCATATTGGTACACGTTCTTATTTCTATTGCTAACAAAGGTGCGATAATTTGGCCACTTTGGCTGTCACTATCTATTTGAGTCTGACTGTACTGTTGGTCAATTTTCTTAGAAAAAGTTTTAGCCAGGGCCGTGAAGGACAATCCGTCAATGATTATGCACGCTACGAGATCGGTATTAAATATCGCCGCTATACTTACTCAACCTCGTATCTGCAACACTCATTTGATGACAAAAACATCCGTATTCCGAATGAGAGGAAAGCAAATTTTCCATCAAATGATTGTTGCAGATATGAGGTTGAGTAAGTATAGCGACGATATGTAGGCTGGGCCAAATGAATTTGTTCTTTAAACTACACAAATTCTTGTTTTCAGGATAGCGATTTGCTACATCCGCCATTTGGAGGTCATGCTAGCAGACGGCGCCGACGCCGGCGCAGAGGACAGTACCTACTTAGAATTGAATGCTGACGCGCGACGGCGGCATAGGTTCTGATGATAGGGGTGGGATTAGAAAACAACCTTATCGATTTTTCAAACTAAGAGTTACATGAACCCGCTACAAAAAAGCCGATTTAGCGTATCTATGTCTGCCGGGCTAGCACATGATTGGCGCGACAGTATCTCGCCGCGAGATAGACTACCCGTCCCCCTTTAATTCATACCAAAGAGAATATATAGGATAGAAGGGTACTGTCATAGTAAATTTTGTAGTCACAGTAAATTTACTGCCATCTATCGACACACGATTAAAACTAAAAAAAAAAATGTATTATATATGGATAAATTATTTTATAATTTGAATTTATGATGTTTATATGATTTTGACCCATGTTCTTTCACAGATGTGTTAAAATTGTTAACTAACAAACGAAACCGTCAACGTCATCTAGCCGAGAATAGGCCAAAGATTGGTATTGGTGGTAGCGCCATCAGAAATCAGAAATCAGAAATTATTTATTTGCATTGATACAGTATGGGGATGTTACAATACATAAGGTTTACAGTACATGTATCTAGCTTGCATGCATTATTTGCATCTGTGAGAGAATCAATTTTAATTGATTTCCGAGACATGTTTTTTCCTTAGACTGTTAGACTTAGATTCATCTTGTATACGGAGTTACATAGGTCTTTGATTCATACATTTAGTAAAAGACGGGTAGTCTTTTTCTCGGCGCGAATCATGTGCTAGGCCTACTGGTACTTATAGTTTTCGTAGATCCCGTAGCGAGTAGAAATTTTGTACCTATGTCAAACTTAAAAACTAGGTTTCCAAAACTAGTATCAATACCCGTACCATGAGTCACTGACAGTAACAATGACACTGACATATACGTCAGCATCTACGTAATTTACTTTATATACATCTCGCTCGCACTAATATGTCTGTACTCGACACTAGATGTCACTTGTGTCGCGACTGACGAAAAGTGTATTGTTTAACAATTTACAACTAATATTATAAGCAGAAGGAGTTGCAAATAGAGTTCCGGTTAATCCGGTTATAATATTTATTATTTATTTCCACTTTATTGCACAGTAAAAATTGTACAAAAGGCGAACTTAATGCCAGAAGGCATTCTCTAACGTTAACCCTTGGGCCAAACAGAAAAATCAGTAATATGTGCAAGAAATATTTAGTAGTAGTAGTAGTAGTAAACTCTTTATTGTACAAATATACATATTAAAAATTACATGGTACAAATAATAAGATGTACAAAGGCGAATTTATCCCTTTGAGGGATCTCTTCCAGTTAACCTTTGAGAAGATGAGAGGAGAAAGTGAAAAGAGGGTGACAAATGTAGCAAAATGTACAACAAGGTACCAGAAAGATAAAGGATATAAATACATACAAAATTAATAGGATAAACATATAATATATTACACAAAAAGGAATGGGGAAAATACACTAAAAATTGGAAAGAAGTAGAAAAATATAAAGCAACATACAATACAAATATAGGCACATTAATCAATCAGATAACCATAGCTTCTTTAACCTCTCCTTGAACGACGCAAGCGATTGCGCCTGTCTGAGCGAAACTGGCAGCTCATTCCACAGCTTCACTGAACGCACTGCGAAGGACTTGTTGTGTCCACGAGATTTGGGAGAGGGGACATTTAAGTACGAAAAAAATATTAAATATAAATGTTTATGTAAAAGTATAAGTAAATGTTTTTTCTTAATTCGTATACGACATTTATTTCGGTTCGGTTTATACCTTATATACTAGTGTTTCTAGTAGAAATTAAAATATCTTCATAAAATAATTCAATTTGTCCTAATGGTTGTAGCAAATAATGTCCCACTGCTGGGCAAAGGCCTCCCACCCACTTTTTCCAGTCTTCCCGATCCTGTGCAGTTTCTGACCATTCTTTTAAAAAGGAGTCTAACTCGTCTCGCCATCGACGACGTGGTAACGGCATAACATATAACTTAAATAATGTTTGCTATCAATAATTGTCATTATAGCTAGGCCTCAGGCTCAATCTTCCACCGTCGCAGTTGAATGCTCACCGCGATCTTGCGCCGCCCCTTTAAAGGCGTTTTTAGACGGTAGTAGGATCCTCGTCCTTTAGTCCGTCATACCCGTCTCGCTTCCCTCGAGACGGGATACGTGAAGGCATTTTCCCAACATAAAAAAAAGGCTCAATCTTCCACGATTCATAGTTTCAGGACCTAGGTTACGGATAAAGACTATAAAGCTGTAGGTAAGAAGTTTTATTTCAAAACACTGGTTATAAATATAGCTAAACAAAAGGTTTTTCTTATATTAGCTGAGCTTACCTACATGTTACATTACAATTGAAAGCGTAAGGGTGAATATTTTTTTATCAAACCAAACTTCACAATATTTAAAAAGACAGCGCGTGTACAGCGTCCATTTTTTTGCCGATTTTTTAATTTCTTACACTATAACAAATTGAAATGTAACTAACAAAATTAATACTACAAAAGTGATTTTAAAACAAGTCGTTCTTATAAAAAAAGTATACACTTGTTTGACAATTTTTTTTATTATCCCATGAAATTATTAAGTGTAGGGTGCCAACAATAGGATTACCCTTTAGACGTAAGCAACAGATTATTTTTGTAAAAAACTAAACACCTATTAAAAAAAATTACTCACAAATATCTTCATCCTTGTTTCCTGAGTTTTCTTTCACGTATTTCGTCCAATTTTTTCTTATGAATGGCTTTTAGGTACTCTAAGTATTGGCATTTGAGAATTTGAGGGAGCTTCACAATACCTGCGAAGAAGATAGTCAGTCAACGTTATATTTCCAGTGGAATTTGTCGTTTATGATGGTTTGATGGTACTTCCACACTCTGTCACGGCAAAGTCTGTACGGAGTCAACTTAATCCTATATTTTGTACTGTGCTCGCGATTTAGTACCTACCTTTTACGACACGACACGAGCACTCTAAATCATATAACATAACTGCTGTTATGGTTATTTTGGGTCTCGGTACAGTCAAGGGCATAAATATATATACATTCCCAAAGTTTCAAAAATATGTGTACGCTCTTACACCTTAGACAATAAAGTCGTGTTCACATATTTTTGAGCCATTTGTCTGGATCGATATTTTTGCCTTCGACTGCGACCACAATACAACCAATTCAGTGCCGAATGTTGGCGTAATTTGCGAGTTTCCTGGCAACTATGTACCGGTGTTCAACGCAAAATAAACTGACGACCGGGGTCGTTAAAACTTGTCATATCATTCACTGCACACTCGTGTGGTCGTAGGTAGGGTAAGATAGACAGTTATTTGACCCCGGACAGTCAGCGTTTGGTTTGCGTCTACTAATGTGTACAAAGTTTTTTTTTCTGAGAATAATATCGTGAGCAGTTTTTTTTTCAGCCTCCCGTCTGTGTTTGCTGAAAAAAAACGGGTTTCTATTGTTTGACATAATTATTGAAAGTCATAATGTAATGATTGTCATATTATCATTAGTCATAATTTGGTTTTGCTCTGAAACGCGTAACTTTTCAGGATTGCCATAAAACAAAACTAACCTAACCTAACCTATCTATAGGATAACCTGAGGAAAATCCTGAAAAGTTAACGGTTTCAGAATTATGACTAATGATAATATGACAATCATTACTTTCATTTACATGACTTTCAATAATTATGTCAAACAAAGGGACCTCAAAAGAAACATAACCTAATTATATTGGAACTTAGTAAGGGAAGGAGGAACTTAGGAAGGGAAGGTGAAGTGATGCTCTTCATCAACCCCAACTTCATTTGGCTTGTACTCCTAAACTATGGTTCAATATATTTCAACTAAGTACAAATTAAGTACCAATTGTGTACTTAAATCCTCAGGAAATAAAAATGCCAAAACCTAATGTGGGGTTGCCAAAGAGTATGACGTCCCTCGTTTTCGGACACTTGAATATGTAACTGATGTTATATGTTAGTGTAATTGGTATAACGTTGGTATACTCATACTCATACTCATATTATTTATAATATTTCTAATATTGTTTTTTTTTTGAATATATAATTATCACTTGCCTGCAAAACACAATGTGACAAAGTGTTTATACAACGCGTAGGCTGGAGCGATGATACTCTCCGGATTTTCTTTTTTCTGAAAATAAAAAGCAAATAGAAGATTGACGAACTATATTTTTTTATAGGTCGTCCGCTTTGAGATTTAATACAAAACAAAATTATATGGTTGTTACCCCTTTTCCAGGCATAAAAGTTGACTAAAAACCCGATTTGGATCATTATCATAGGTACCGTAAACTGGGGTGGGGGTTACTTTGATTCGCGGGGTAACCTTGATCATCGATTTTTGAGGAATAAGCAGTTGATTTTTGAAAGCGAGTTTAAGAATTTTATGTTGTGGTTGGCAACCTTAACAGAAATACATGATAAAAGTGTTCAGAAACCAACTCCTTATAGTTTATAAAGGGGCCCCCTGGTTATACCAGTCCGCCGGACGATCCGAGTTCCGAACACAGGCTGATATCGTGCGGCGGACTGGTAATCAGTGGGCCCCTTAAATCGTTACGAGAGGTTAAGAGGCCACTTCCACCATTACAATTCAATCACATTACTTCAACGCAGTGCTGTCAATGATATGACCCAATTATACCAGGGCGTTATCACTACAAAGGATATTGCGTCCTTTCCGCATGAAACAAGGCCTATTGTTGAAACCATTTAATCCTTGTCCACCCTGCCCCTCTCCCGTCCTACAAACTAGGGCCTTAGAGGGAGATTGAGCTTCTGCGAAAGTTTGCAAAAATGTGGGCAGATATCAACATCCGCATGGCTGACTTTGGCCTTCTGGATTAAGCGAGTGCTAAATGTGTTACGGTTACAATAGTTTAGCGATAAGCTAATTTGTAACAAATTACTCATATATATGTAGGGGCAAAAAAACCGGCTGTGCGAGTCGGACTCGCGCGCGAAGGTTTCCGTACCATTACGCAAAAACCCGGCCAAGTGCGAGTCGGACTCGCGTTCCAAGGGTTCCGTTCATTACACAATTTTTAACAAAGTATTATTTTACGTAAAATGTGACTGGAATGTCTTTAAAAAACCCGTGGGGGTCGGAACAATAACTAAGTAATTAAATCCGACTCACGCTTGACTGCACATTCCTAATAGGTTTTCCTGTCATCTATAAGTAAAGAACTATTTTATGTATTTTTTTTCAAAATTTTAGACCCAGTAGTTTCGGAGATAAAGGGTGGGGGGGAGGGGGGAATGGTCATATTTTGCCTATTTTCTTGAATAACTTCTAAAATGTTTATCCTACAATTATAAAAAAAATATATATTTGAAATTCTCACAAGGAGCTCTTTCATTTGATATGTAACACGATATAGTTTATAAAAACTTCTTTTTTTAATTTTCTCATTTACCCCCCTAAAGTGGCCCCCATGTTTAAAATTCGTTTGTTTACGTTACATGTCCGTCTTTGGGTCACAAACTTACATATGTGTACCAAATTTCAACTTAATTGGTCCAGTAGTTTCGGAGAAAGTAGGCTGTGACAAACGGACAGACAGACGCACGAGTGATATAATATAAAGGTTCCGTTTTTTCCTTTTGAGGTACGGAACCCTAAAAACGGCAAAAAATCACGTTTGTTGTAGGGGAGCCCGACTTAAATATTTATTTTATTCTTTTTTTAGTGTTAGTTGTTATAGCGGCATCAGAAATACATCATCTGAGAAAATTTCAACTGTCTAGCATGTTTTATGAGCCTATCTATGATGAGACGGACAGACAGACGGACCGAGCGGAGTCCTAGTAATAGGGTCCCGTTTTTACCCTTGGGGCTCGGAACCCTAAAAACGAGTTTGGTTACCTACCAACAATTTCCCATCCTCGTTTGAGCGCAAAATAAGGGGTTTTGGTTTATTTCATTTTTGCTTTCAACTGAGTTTCAGAAAAACCTACGTTTCGAATAAAGTCAATATGGTTTTTTCACTACACAAGCTTGTCAAAAGCTTGCCCGAAGCTTAGCCGATGAAAGTTGAACTTTGCATTTATTCACAAAAGTGTCAAAGTAATAAAATAAATGAAATATCGGGGTTTGCTAAATTTAAAACGTCGAATTTTTTTGGCATCAAAAATTTGATTGGCTCCCCTCCTTTAATTAATGTATGAGTCAAAAGGACCAACTCTGTAAAAACAAGTTCCATCATCATCATTTGCTATATATCGCACACTTGTTTGTTAGTCAAGACTTGCAAATCTGTAAAATGTAAGCTCTTCCAGAACTTTTCAAGTACTCTCTACCATCACGTTACGTTACGTTTTCCCGTTGTCACAAAAACACATGATGAGACGGCTAAAAACTTCCCGTCTCTCCTACTATCCTCTGACTGCAAACCAGCTGCAAACCCTACACTCCAGTCCTATCTACTGGGTGCTCCGGTGTCTCGGGCAGGCTGCGGGTGCCTACAGCGGGGTGACAGGGGTTGTTGCGTAATAAGCCGGTTTGCGCGCGTACTTTGTTTAATTTCGCGTTTAAGGCTTAGCCGGTGTGAGGTGACGCTGACAAACTCCACCGACTCGGTGGCGATGCGACCGCATGGCTATGCGAGCTTACAGTGCTATCTTGTATCAACATCGCCTCCCCCTTGTAGTCTTCTCTTCCTAGTCCTTGCTGCAGGATCTGCTGGCTGGAGTTGTTGAATCCATAGTGTATTTTGATTATTTAGAGTGTTGAAAATTGGTGTGTAAGTCTCTTGCCTTTTAACCTGTTTGTTTCTAGGTAATTGCCTAGGAAACGATTTATCTTTAGCTGCTTATGTAATTGCAGCATTTCCAAATGATATTAGAATGATACAGTACCTACAGGTGAACCGAATAATTCGGCCGAATATTCATTCGTATTCGGCAAACTCCATATTAGGGACATCTCTACTTTCAATTCAACCAATTATCTACTTATGAAAAGTGAATTTTCTGAACAGGATAAATAAAATATAAATTAAATTTCGAATGATCATCTTCCTCGCGTTGCCCCGGCATTTTGCCACGGCTTATGGGAGCCTGGGGTCCGCTTGGCAACAAATCCCAAGAATCGGCGTAGGTACTACTTTTTACGAAAGCGACTGCCATCTCACCTTCCAACCCAGAGGGTAAACTAGGTATCAAATGATATTTCGTACATAATACATAAGTTTCTAAAAACTCAATGGTACGAGCCCGGGTTTGAACCCGCGACCCGCGACCTCCGGATTGAAAGTCGTACGCCCTTAGCGTTAGGCCACCCCACCAGCGCTTATAAATTAAATTTTGAATAGAGACTAAAAAAAGGAATCTAGTGCAAAAGATGACGCCTCCTTCTCGTCTTTAGCAACACTACATTCACAATCTGACAACAATGTATGAACATAACAACACACACACATTACTTATATATCTGCCTCTAAAACTCGTGCGTACACGCCTACCTGTGTTGTATGAGAGTGTACGTACCTGTCCGTGTTGTATGTGTATGTATGGCACCCACCCATCTCTACGCGTATCGGCACGAGAGCAGACAGATAACGCTCCGGCGTCCCTCGTATGTAGGCACCTTGTTGCTACCAAGGTAGCATGAGTTTGAGATTGGTGGCTAAACATTGATGCGTCAAGCGCGATCTATTTATGTCTTTGAAAATTCTGTAGAGGTATTCAAATTTGATGTTTGCGGGCGTTAATATTCCTAGTTGCACTCATAAATCCTTTCTTGTTTCTTATAAATATTTTCAAGAAAAAATGCCTAAGCAGAAAATAGTACATTTCGATGCTAGTGCGGAAAGTATGTCATTACTTCACGAGTACCGAGATATCTTGCCACGAGCCGTAGGCGAGTGGTAAGACTCGGGACCAGCGAAGAATGACATTTCCGCACGTGTATCGAACGACGTTTTTTTAATACAGTTGAGAAAAAATAAGAAAAGCAACAAGTAAGGAATGGAATTCGGAACTTTTATATTATTAATTCTGTGACATCATTGACATTGACATTATGAAGAGGTGTTTTTCTTCTAGCTTTTATTCGACTAGAATAGATTTTGTTATTATTATTGAACCCACTTCAATGAAAGTTTTTTTTTTCAAATGCATGTTCTATAGGTATAAGACAGAAACAATTGTAAATATTAAAACATTGTACTATTATTACCTAAATATCGTTATTTACGATTATTTGTGTATCGTATATTTATAAAAACAATATCGAATGTTGCCTTTGGAAACTTAAAACATTCTTGCAGTAAGAAAATACACCTCTTCTTTGACAGGCGTTCCGTTCCATTCAGACAACTTATTAAGAACGATTTTTCAATATTAAAAAATAAACGTGTTATAATACTTATAATGATGAAGAGGTAAGTAATAAAATAGAAATATGCATATTTTTCGTATTCTTACATTAACAGTAAGTTTTTATGTTGATTACGACTACGACGTTTAAAGGAAACTAATATTAACACTCATCAATAAGTAGTCATGAATTGGAACAAGTAAAAATTTAAAAAAAATTGGAAAAGTAAAAAGCACTAGCTCGCGAAAACCAACTTTCCGCACGCTAAACAGCCACGAAAAGTAGCACTTTTTGAGCAACTGTATTAAAAATACTTATTCAAAGTTCCAACTACTGTCATTTTACTCTTTCCAGTGGTGTAACTAGGGGGGGGGGCAGAGGGGGCAAGTGCCTCGCGCGCCATCCAAGGGGGGGGGGCGCCAAAATGTACGCCCCCTGACTCTTTCTTATTCTGAATTTCATTATAGTACGTTAACTTCTAAGTGAACCCTCCTTTAGAATTTAGAATATGTTTTCTATCAAGACATACAGAAAAAAGAATGGAATCAGAATTTCGGAAACAATATTTCACAAATAAATGTAATGACCAATAAAGGCAAGTTTAGTTACTCTATCTAGAGAAGTCCAGAGAGGTTTAATACTCGTATCAGAGGTTCAAGTTACACCCACCTGTATACTGTGTGAAAAGAAAATCTTTTTGCTTAATTAATAGTGGAATTAAATTAATTTCGCAATACCTACATACCTAAATTGAATTGCATTTAACATGATTTTGGAATAAACTGATTGTGATTTGACTCTATAGTAGGGATGTACCGACTAGTCGGGAAAGCCGTCTATCCGGCTACCTTTGTAGTTGGCGATTAGTCGGCGTATTATTAGCTACAGAAAAACAGGACATAAAAGAAATAAACAACCAATACTTATCAAATGTTATGTACCCATTTTACTCAAATACCTATTTAGGGTGCAAACGAAAACTTTTGTTCGAAAATTGTTGTTTTGTTTGTTCTATTGTTGTGTTTTGTTTTGTTCGTATTAAATTCATGTGAAGGTAGTATGTATGTCGTTACAGTCCGTATAATATTTTGTATAAATGATAATATTACAACAGGTAATTTTTATTATTATTTCTATTAATTAGGGCATCTTATACTATGCTGCTAGGACCTACTAAGATGTTAACACCTCACAAAACACGGGTTTCTTAAGGAAAGTTTATGTTGTTCAAAGCGCTCCAATGGCAACAAAGAGAAAGAGAAGTGAGAGTTATACTTGGCGTTCCCTGCGAGAATGAATTAAGAATGAGATAATCCGCATTAACTCCAGAAAATTAAAAAAATCTGCGGATATAATTCGTGTAGTTTTGAAAATTGGTATAGTTATACCTTGCGGTGTCCAGATAAACATAAAAGTCCTCGAGGGTGGGGGGTATACTGAGGGTGTAGGAGGGGGTTGAATGTACCTTTTTCATATTTTTGCTCGTATCTCGAATATCTGTACGAATAGCATTATAATTACTTTGGACAAAAGTTTTAACATAACATTTTCTACAAATTTGGTTATGTAAGGCTGTTAAAGTATTGATCGTAGAGTAAAAATAAACATAACCATATTTGTAGAAAATTTTATGTTAAAACTTTCGTCCGAACTCTAAAGTAATTATAATGCTATTCGTACAGATATTCGAGATATGAGGAACACCATAAGGTATAACTATACCAATTTTCAAAACTACACGAATTATTTCCGCTGATTGCCCAAATGCCCATTTACGGCTTAATTTCACGTGGCTACATGGGAATTATTAATGTCGTTATGTGTAATTGCCGAGCACATTGATCGTAGAGCCGATATTGATTGAACACAACGTGTACCTACTGCTAATCGGGACAGAGTCACAAAAAGTAGTTGAACTGGGACACCACACAACTAGAAGTTACGTTAGGTCTTTGAATCAGCACGGAACATCTTTCAGTTGATATTAAATAGCGCGACGCAAGGATCAAAACAATTGTTTTCCAAATGCATCCGAACTTAAACGAAGCTGATGCAGTGGCCATACGAATGTAACCTTTATCGGGAGGTAACGATTATGAATTTGCCGATCCGAGCGCCGATTAGTCGGCTAGTCGGCCAAACCCATAGTCGGAACATCACTACTCTATATCTTAGACAATGTGCCTACGTGTACCGCGCCGCTTCTAGGTATGCACGTTTTTTTTCAATGCTGCGGTATTCTAAAAAAGTATCAACGTAGGCGTGGCTGACACAATTGAATTTGACTGTTGAGCTTTTAATACGAAAACAAAGTACCAGGGCAGCATCATTTCTCGGTTACAGGGTGTCCAATAGAATCCATAGGATTGAGGAGTAGCAGAGGAATGTCATGGAGGCAAGGTGCCGCGTAGGTCGATACGCATGGCCGGCATCTTTTCAACTCTATTGTATACTAGGGTCGCAGAACTGCCAAGGAGCTTTTATATCCGGAAACGGTAATGCATTTTGGATTTTAAAAGCATAACATTAGAGCTTAGATTTGTTAACAGGAATTGAGGATAGAAATAGAATGAATGGATAATTTAATTGTAGACTCCCTCTTTTACTTTTGTCGATTGGACTGGCCACTGGCCCGCCTAGAGTTAATTTCTGTGAGCACTTCGGTTTTCTCTTTCTTATCTTTCTTTCTTCTCTTTTATAAATTATTCCAAAAACAAGGGGAGGGGGAGCTGTTGCGGCAAGCTAGAGTGTACTGGGCAGCCAGAGAAGTTGTGTTTTAATAAATTTTGAATGTCAGTAATTTTCAGGATTATTAAGAACTATTTTTTGCTTGAAATGGTATGAAGTAACGGTTGTAGGTTACACCTAGTTAGCCAGATTTTTATGGTCATGAAAATGAAAAACACAAATGGTGGGGCGGTGTGCTTACGGTAAAGTCAACCGGGGTAAATGCGTTACTGTTTTTTTTATTTTTTTTACTCTCCTTTAATCCCATATTATGAAATATTTAATAAATGTATTGCAATATGATTTTGCTGTGTGTGTGTGTCGTAATATGTACCGCTCGCACCTAATGTGTTATAAATCCAACCCTCACATCTGCAATGCACACGGTACATTTTCTTCGCAGTCGTGTGTGTGCAGCAGCGGGCTAACCTGTCTTGCATTTTCTGCCCGCCTCGATTTTTCGTCCACGGTAACCTTAGCGACCAAACTAACTGATGACGTAACTGCTCGCACCAGGGTAGCATAAGTGTCGTGCAGGTTAAAATAGCATGCCGTTGGCAAGGGAGACAACCGAGGGATACATTGATAATTTACGCAAACTTTTAATACCGCTTAGCTTTTCATTGAAATTGTAACTATATGTTTTTAGCAGTAAGGTCTAATATAGCATACACCGATCGATTTCACTACGCTTAGTAGTAAACGAGTTAGGTTAGGGTAAAAACTGAGGGACAACGCTGATAACTTTCGCACGATCGTCCTCCAGTTTTACATTGTAATTTAAACTTTACGCCCAAGCATCAAAGTTCAATGTTGTATAATTATTGCTTATTACAATGTAACGCGGTGGCTATTCCGTGCTTTAAAGCATTTCCGATCTTAATTTGTTAGGTTTAAAGTTGAAATTCACTTACGATAACAAGACCGCACTTGTCGAACACGGGAGGGCGGCGGGTGTTCATACTGCGTATGTACTCCTGCCATCGCGCGATCGCCTCGGTGACGTCTCGCTGGTCGCCCCACACTCCTTGCGTGTACGTGAAGTAAACTGCGCCGACTAGGAGCCCAGCCTGTGCAGGGAGATGATGTTTTGTGTTTATGTAATTAGGAGATGATGAATTGTTGGAGAGGAAGTGAATACTGGGTTAAAAGTAAAACATCTATGTCCTAAACCTCTCCACGTAGGTTCCTTATTATGAAAATCAGAACCTGTTTTTGGTAGGTACAGTCGCGTTTACAACCATCTATACAAGCCAAAGTTCTAAAAACAATATATTTAATTTACACGCCTTTTAGACACTGACAATAAGGTCGTGTAAATATAATGCTGTGTAATTTTTTGCATCAATAAAATAAAATAAAATAAAAATAAAATATTTTCTGACCTCCGACCGGAAAGCCTCAAGCGTAGCTCCCGTATTATTCGCGCAAACACCTCAATATCTAGGGCACACTCTTATGTGGGGTTTATATGGAGTTATGTGTAACAAAGTGGGGCTTCTCACCTTGGCGGCATACATCAGTTTTCCATGACCGTAGAGTACGGGAGCACGGGACACATTTTGGGCGGTAGCTCTCCTTTGTCTAAGGCATACTCTATGGTGGGGTTTCAAATCCAAGAGTGACAATTAGAGTTTTTACCTTGACGGCATACATCAGCTTTCCATGACCATAGGGCACGGGACACATCTTGGGCGGTAGCTCCCCTTTCATCCGCGCAAGGACTTCATGTCTCGGGCACACTCTGATGCAGGTGGGGTTTAAAGGGAGCTCTGTGTGACAATAGTACGGTTAGTAATGAGCAGAAATGTATGGAGCAGTGTGCACTTTAGTCTCAGGCGATGCCTCTTGGCACGATTGTTCCTTGGGTCAAACAAAGCTGATTTGGCCCGGTAGCCACGAGATCGTACCGTGCATACCCCCCACAATGGGGGGTGAAAGGGTCGGCTCCCCAGGTCCAATCTATGCTATATTTCTTCCTGTTCTTAGCAACTAGGGCATAGGCAAACTATATATATCATTTTCGTATAATTTAGGGACGAGGAATTCATTTTGGAAATAATACAAACCTTTTCATACAAATTACCAGGCCAAATCAGCTTTGTTCAAACAAACCTAAAGAACAATCGTGCCAAGCGGCATCGCCTGAGACAAAAGTGCATACCTACTCAATGCGCTTACGAACCCTCTACTCACAAAACAACAAAATTAAGAAAGGTAAGGGTAAACAGTTCACTTCATTTTAGGTATAGACACACAAACAGGCATGTTCCAACAGTAAAGTTGTGTATGCTAAGGCAAAGTTTATATTGTAAAATTATGTATATTTAAAAAAATACTACTTATACTTTATTATGTAACTCCTACCTTCTAGTTTTAAGAACCCTTATCTACTGCATAAAATACAAATATGTAAGATGTATATTAAAACATAAGAGCCTCTCAGCTAAGCGCCGTATAAAATCGTCTAAGCAACGGCCACGTGAGGCATTACATAATTTGTAATAAATACTAGGGCGAAAGAAACCAAGAGCAGACACGATGTAATACAAAAGTGCCCCGTTTTGAGGCAAGGGGAATTAGAGGGAAGAGCAGCATGATATAACACATCTCATTCACTCATTGGTTCATTCATAAATTCCTGTGATTATAGAATGAGAAATGAAACACAAATAATGAAATGTATGAAGACGAATCCATTGTGGTTCAATTGTAACATAGTAGCAGGTTGCAGTTATACCAGGGTAGCAAGATTTATAAGCAGCTGTTTACAGGCCTTACAAACGTAAGAAAATTAGGTACACATATTTGTTTTTTTTTCTACTCCGAATCGTAAACACCTTTGATCCAGATAATAAGAATAATGTCCCAAATTGTACAGTAAGCTACATAGATAACTGACCAAACAACATTCTTTGGCTTTCTCTCGTTTTAATTTAAACTTTTTTATTTAAATGTGTAAGTACACGACTATAAAACTAACATGATGCTAAGGAATTTAATTTTCATACAAAAACGCCCCGCGCGTCATTGCTTAGATCGCAAAAGCTAATGATTATAGATAAGAAAAGGAAACCAAGGAATTGTACAGCGATAAACTTTATTGCAAAGACAGGGCTACCGTTCGGGTGTCCGTTTGTCCCCACCCCACTTGATCGCCGCCATACATGAGGTGGAGACAAATGGGAATGAGTATTTGTAAACGACTATTTTCAATTGTTCCCAGGGACAAATGGGAATACACCACCGTCACCACCCGTTGGTCAGTTTAGAACGTGGTGGGGAGTGTTCGGCTGATAAGTACTTACCTGTGAAGCGTCCGCCGCAGTCCGGCTTCCGCACGGGGGTGCACTTGTTGTACAACTCCATGCTCGGCTTGGGGTTGTACTTGTCCGTCGCCAGGTTTATGGTCCGACATGCCTCGCATCTTATGCGATCAGCCTTCACGTTTTGATTGTCGCACATTTTACAGAAATTTCGACCTGTTTTTACAGAAATTTCGGTAGTAAACTGTAGATTTTAACAGGAGGCCATAAGGATTTTAAACCGAAGCGTTAGTTTTGACAGAAGATACTTTGGTAATTTTCTTTTGACGTTGACTGCCAGAAATCTTTTACGAAATTTTCTAAAAAGGACAGTCCAACCAAAGACACCGCTTATAGTTTGTCAAAGGACTTTCTCTTTCAGACATAGACAGAGATAATCATACTCTTCTTTGTCTTACATTAGTACTAGCACCCAAGAAAAAAGAATGAGTATAGTTTTTTTTTGTTCTTATTTACTGACAATATGGTTTGACTAACGTTTTTTGGTTGATTTACTTAGCAAGTACCTGTATTAGCAATCTAGCGAAGCGAAGACCTATGTTTAAGTTACAATAGCTACTACAATACAAGATTCCTCCATTTTCTATACTTCGTGTTTAGTCCAAAGTACTTGACATGATTATCAAAGCAATTAGTGAAGACTGAACTTTTAGATTATCCAATAACAATAATTTCCAGATCATCTAAAAGTTCAAAGTCTTCACTAATTGAAAGAATGCTTTGATAATTATGTCAAGTAGTTTGGACTAAACACAAAGTATAGAAAATGGAGCAATCTTAATAAATAATAATTGATGGTAGCAAAGTCTAGAAATTAAATTGTAACACGTGTCTAACTCATCCAGTACATTTTCCTTCATTCTTGCTATTACCTCTCGCGTCGGATGATGGTCCCTAATATGCCAGTCCCATCAAGTATCATTTGGTTGAGTTAGTTAAAAAAATATGATGAAATACGCATTTACCGTATTTATACCAGATTTATACGTCTACCATTAAACTTGTAAAAGGTGCTCGGTAAAGAATTAATGCAGTGGTTTTCGAGCAGTTTAGGTTTGCGAACTAGGTATATCTTTGTTACAAATCAGTCGCATGCAACCAAACCTTCTGCTAGGCCGCAATTAATCACAATAACTTTTTATATGTGTTAAATTTATAAATGCAGTTCCAATAGCACACAGTTGTTAGACGTTACTATTTTCCGCACACAATACAATACAATACAAAAATACAATACAAATCCTCCTCACAAATAAAACTTGAAGATAGAGGTAAACAACAGGCGGCCTTATCGCTAATGAGCGATCTCTTCCAGACAACCTTTAGGTAGTGGCACACGTTTATAAGTTTCCCTGTCAAGTGCTACGTCAAGTTATGGCACTTCTGACAAGTGTGAATCGATCTAGCAGCAACAGCGTGGACGCGGCGGTATAAACGGCATGTATAGGTAATTTGACGGAAGGCAGTGACGCTTGGATTAGAGTTAGAGTATGGAAGGTAGAGGTAAGGAAATGAATCTTCATCTATCAAAAAGTGACCGTAAAAAACAGTAAATAGGCTGCGCCACCATACACTGAAGTACCTAGACCATACACCTAGTATTTTATATAGATGTGCACCCGTGCGACCGTGAGGGACAGAACATACGCAATGCGACAAAATTTAAAACACGTTTTAACATTCCTGACGACATACCAGAAACAACCTACGTAATTTGGTCGGGTTATTTGCTGCCCCTCCCCCATTTCATCTCTACATTATTATGCCTCTATTGTTCATGTCATGTCATAGAGTCTCCTATATATTACAATACTCTTTGGTCTCAGAGCCTATCTAGCGCCACCGGAGAGATTAGGAACTATTATTTAAAGCTAAGTTTGCATGCCAAGTGCTACGTAAAGTGAGGAGTTTATAGGGATATGTGTGCAGTCTTATTGCCAATTTTGTGCAAAGTTAGCGTGATTAGTCTAGGCTGACTCTAGCTCGTAATTAGACTAATTCCCGCTCTTGTAACTAAGAGCAAAATAACAACTTTACAAATATAAACTTGTTTTGACATTACTCGCAGTTCTTCCCGCTCGCACTAATAAACTGGTTCATCTGAAATGCACTTCAACTAATTTAAATCAAGTTGAAATTCTAAGGTTCGATACTTCAAGAGAACATGAATGACATGTGCTCCTGCGTTGCTACGCGCGGAAGCGATATGCGCCCACGCATCCGCCCCCGCGTTGCTCTAGGATAGATAAAGCTTGCGAAACATTGCCAAAATGCGTGAGGAAGTGCCGTAGGATGTGGATCAGATTGCCAATAGTATGGTTTCCGGCCCTATAGTTTTAACCCTTTAGACTTCTGGCGGAGAGGGAATTAAAAAAAATGGTCTGTAATGTCTGTATCTACTCTGCCTAGCGTGCAGGTAAATAGGCAAGCGAGCATGTCACTTTTCTACGTTCCTACCAAACCATTACCGTATAATCATTCCAACATAGGTTAGGTTTTAATATATATAATTGAGTACCTCATCCTAAAGGCCTAGAAGTAAGAAGTAGGAAGGCACTCCAGCTTGCCCAATGAGATCATTTTTTAATGAGTATATAATTAGTTGGAGTCCGGTTAGCTCTGATAAGACGGATTCTATAGGTATAGCTATATGAATATTACTAATATTGATAAGAGGGATTCTATAGCTATATGAATATTACGAATATTCTTACTTATTCTTTTTTTAACATTCCTTAGGCATTCCGCCTAGCTGGGGAACTAGGACGGATATATCGTGGTGGCCACGAGGATGACCACCTCTATAAAAAGTTGTTAAGGCAACCTGAGGGGGTGGAAACCGGGGTGTCTCCATCTCCTCCCGGCATGGAGGTTGTCATGAGTGACCAGTGTGTGGAGTTGCTGTGCACTCTGCCTTCGGGAGGGGGCCGAAGCTCCAGGGCCTGCTGCCAGGCGATGTTCGTGGTGGAATGCTCTGTGATCACGTGTTCACCGCTCTTTGGTTCACCGACACCATCGCAGCGAGACAGGCATACTGTACCGTGGAGGGTTTAGCCGGTATTCCTATTTATCCTGCATGCAGGCCAAAGATATTCCGTATAAGTATATTCCGTGTATAGGCTTTGGATATTGTCATAATGACACTTGTCATATGTATGATAAAGCGGATATAGTTGAGGATATAGTAGCCACTGCTAGCCATGAACTTATAATTTTTCCTGTTCCTGTGGATATGGACCGTGATTACCTTTAAACTTATGTAAGTATAAGAATACTTTAAAAGGTTCTCGTTACGATGTATTCACGATTGAAAAGCGAGGTCTGCGATAAGGCTATTTTGCCGAAGCGAAGTAGTTGTGATTACTTGTTGTACTGAAGAAGCTGAAATCTTCTAATCTGCTTTAAATATGCTAATCTGCTTCACGTACCTATGTTTCATAAAAGGAAGTTCAAACCTTCTACTTCTTAACAGCTGTACCTACTTATGATAAAAAGCAATCGTAAAATGTACCCAAATTGTTACCTGTAGGTAATAGGTAGGTAGGTATTACCTAATACGTACCTATTACGGTGTTCTATTTATAGGACATCAGACGCCTGTTTTGAGGCACGATTATGACAAGTAAGTAGGTACGTTTCGTAATTTTTTTTAATTGCTGAAATACCTATCGGGAAAAAATAGGATAAACAGTTTTTTTTAAAGCTATGTTGTATAAATTTCTAAGTAATTACGTTGGTTTCAGTAGGTTTGCAAAACATTTTCATATTTCGAGTCTACTCATGTACTGTTTCCGCTCGTGGCGATAACGAATTTAATGTCAATGAAGCCCATTTATCATTTTATTGTAGTACATACTATTAATAGGCACAATTGCTATCAAATATATGTAGGTAGGTACCTACGCAAAATGAGTGTTCAAAACTATCTGAAACATAATTATTGAAAGTCATAATATAATAATTGTCAGATTATCATTAGTCATAGTTCTGAAACCGTTAACTTGTCAGGATTTTCGTAAGGTTATCCTATAGATAGGTTAGGTTAGGTTTGTTATATATATATATAATCCTGAAAAGGTACGGTTTCTGAGAAAACCAAATTATGACTAACAAAAATGCGGACAAACAATACATTATGAATGACTTAAACTTTATGAAAACAATAGAAACCCCCTTTTTTATTATTTTTTGATTTGAAAGAACCTTGTTTGTTCCATATTTACATATACACGTGGGTACATATTACATACAGAATTTTTTAAAGTTACGAGTAGGTATGCAATCCAGCAAAAAATTTACACGCGTTTGCGAGCTTATTAAATTATTTTTATATATTTTTTTTAAAAGTAGTCACTACTATATATAGATTATAAACAGAAGTATTAAAAAATTAAGAAAAGTGACGAATCCCTCCAGTCACTTCAGAAGGGCTTCGTTACTTTTTCTTTAATATATGATATTTAACTCAGTTTATAAAAAAAATCTGTTTT
Source organism: Cydia strobilella (assembly GCF_947568885.1). Taxonomy (NCBI): domain Eukaryota; kingdom Metazoa; phylum Arthropoda; class Insecta; order Lepidoptera; family Tortricidae; genus Cydia; species Cydia strobilella. The sequence continues at coordinate 4,989,653 of NC_086056.1, forward strand.
AAGAAGTGGCTAAAGAGCAATTTTTAGACAAAAGTGGGTAGTGGTGGTATTCGCTCCTGTGGTCATTATTCCTTGGATAGTCGGTATTTGGCATGATAACGTTTGATAACCTAGCTTTAAATTCAACGGTATTATAGTTAATACAGATTTCTGCAGGTTATTAAGGTCGCGTCACATGTCACATCCCCTACAAAGTGGACCTTTTTTATGGAATGCCCCCAAAGCCATGTACGTTCAGATAGCATTTCAGTCCCTCACATGGTTACTACGTTACCCTAACACTTCAACCTACGTAATCCAGCTAAGTTATCAGTCACGTGGCCGTCGCCGCCCCGAAAGCTCATTCAGTGGCGGTTTTCAGGAGTGGGGATGCGAGGCTGCGCGAGCGCCGGTTCCAGCTACTACAGTCAGTCTAAAGCGCGCCGGCGCGCAGGGTGTACGAATTGACAGTGAGTGTGTGTGTGTTTGGCATGCTGTAAGGCTCAACATGGGGTGTTTTAGTTTGAGGTGAGTTTTGGGCTAAGTTTTTAAGTGGTGGTAATTTTTGAGTGCTTAAATTTTTTGTGGTAATTTTTTGGTAATTACCTAGTTAGTGGTTAATTAATTGTTTTTTCAATTATTTAAGTATGCATTTTCGGGGAGGAAATTCGTGCAGATTTTATAATTAAAGAATACTTAGTTGGTGTATTTAGATATTTATCTATCTGCAACTAATCTGGAGTATGTATATTTTTGCTTAGGTAAGTAGTAGTTAGAAATCACGGATATTGTTTTAAAATTGTAAAAAAATGGCTAATGATTTTTTTAAGAATGATGGATTTTTAATGTCCTGAACCTTCATTACCGCTACCGGCATTTTTTGTAATCGATTTGTGCGCGATATATAATTGGTTCCAAATTGAGCCCATACAATTTATTTTACATAATACTCAAATAACAGTAATATAGGTAAATAAATACTATTTTTATTCAGAAATTTAAAGTTATAAAGTTTTTGAAATGATCATTACTCTCAAGTTCCTATTTTATTTGAAAAGGCAACGGGCATTGGAACTGTTGATTGCACATAAGATTATTAAAGGCGTTAATATAATTGCAATTTTAAATAAAATAATGCCATTCAGTAACAATAATATATAGCACTATTAATGAAATACCTACGTTGTTATGTTAGATCGGTATATTAATTATTCTTATAAATTTTTGGCATTTTAAGGTTCTCTAGTTATAGAGGTTTTGTAGCTTTAAATCGACCTTCTGTAATTAGTAGCTATCTCGTATTTTTTTAGGATATTTTCGTACATTCGAATAGATATCGTATTTTTGACTTCTTTAAACAAACTTTTTAGCAAAAACAAATCCAGTTGTAATGTTATCGTAAAACTTTTAATACCACCCAGCCTATGATCTCAAGATACATTTACTGTGTTTATAGTTTGATGCAATCCTCTATTTCAGTCTAATTAATGACAGGTCATTCACCCCGTTTATTACTTTTACAAAAAGCAATTTCGCAAACTTACACGCGTAAGGCGGGCAATGGCGTGGAACCTTGTCACAGTGAAGATTTCGTTTAATGCATCACTTTATTTACGATCAACTTACTTATTGGTTTACGACATAAATCTAATTAGTTATGCACATTATGGGGAGCGAGGTCTTTAAAACTGTTTTTATCTTTTCACCGAAATCACTTCAAAAATTATGTTTAAATTATTAAGTTATTCAATTCATATTTTAAGTTGGGATAAAATCAGTACGCTAGCTCCAAGCCGTAAGGACCTATAATTTGCAGACGTTAAAATGATTTTCGGTAATTTTTAATATAAAATACTGAAAATGATCTGCGTAGGTAGATTCGAGTATATATTATATTCACAAGAAAGTTACATAAGTAGCAGCTGCACAGATTATTTTCAGTAAATTCAATTTGGTGTCTCGTGTTTTGAAAATCGCTACCAACCATCTACCAACACACTCGTTGTTCAATCTTAGAATACTTCATTGAATCCGCACTCGTAGGTACTTAAGCACCCGTTAACTAAAACGTAAAACTATGTTTAAACTTCCTTGGTAAGACTAAGAGACCAAAACTTAAACTGATAAGTACTACATCAAACTTTTAAGGTACTTTACGCAGATCCGAATCTCACGCAAATTGCTATAGCTGTCATGTCAGCCGATGGCCAGAAGGCCTACCGCGAACCACTTTGTTCGTTATTCTGTTATCTCTATCTCTCAAATATCTCAAGAGCGAGGTTATAAGGGGGAGGTAAACTGGATCCAAGTCGAAAAAATAAATAAAAAGGCAAGATTAAAACTAAACTATTGTTCCTTTACGGTGGAATTTTGTCGCTTCATGCATTCATTCATTACTGGTTTTGTACGAGAAGAAAGGATAGGGTTGGTAGTTTTGGTACTCACTTGGTATTGGTACTAACGAGGTGTACTTTGCAACTGACGAAGTGGATTAAATTGCCAATGGCCTTAATTCCAAAAGAGACGAACGTACACTGATCAGAATGATATTTAAATGATCTCATTTAGTTATCATGCGTATCGCGCCAGAACATGTACGGACAATAAGTACGGAATAACTAATACGATACTAGATGAAATAATAAAAAAACAGCTTAAGATATAAAATTAGCCTCATTATCAGCACATCCTTTGTCCGACAACCCTGAACAAGCTTCGTATAATTAAACGTTTAAAGATTTAGATAACTGCAAACCCTAACCTGCTACAAGCTAAAACTTATTCTAACCCATTAGGATTAAGTTTAATTTTAAATAATACGGTATTGTTTTGCGAACAGTAGCCTGGAGTGTTCCAATAGTTACACAACGCAGGCGAGTCCAATGAGATTAAGTATTTTTTGGGTTTTTCTTGTTCAAATTACTAATTCTACATTGCTGTATCAACTTCAACTTCAAAAATATAATAAAATATTCAAGTAGGCTTAATAATAAATTAATAAGCACTTTTGACATCAGTATTAGATATCATTAATATTTAAAATGACTTGGCAATCGCACTTAATACTTTACTCGTACCGTACTCTTAATTTAATTTTATAAAATAATTTTATTAGCTATAAAACACAGATTAAAAAGAAAGTGTATCTGTAACTACTTTTAATTAATTTCGCTTTTACTGAACTGTGACGCGGTGGGCAAAGTTATGTTGAAAGGGCAAAGTTGGAAACTTCTACGGTATGTAGTTTTCTTGGTTTCATTTCGATTTTCAAAAATCGAGCACGTGACGGAATTTACAAGCGCAGCGACGATACACAGGACAAACAGGTTCGCCAGAGCGGTCGACTCGCTAACCATTGGGAACGCGTCCTGCGCCTGAGTCGGGTTCATTGTGATTTCGCTTTCAATTTCGGCGGTTGTTTGTTTTTGTGATGCCGGTCCCGTTTGTTGCTGGCGTCAGCTCCGGTTTCTTGTTAGGCGGACTCGTGTGGGGTAAAAAGTCTGTGACGCACATTATAAGGTCCCTTCAGGATTAAAGTGGGATTAAAAGTACTTGAATAGTGCTTCGTAAAATTGGTGTCAATGATGCCATGCAGACAGATCTTCTACATAAACACATTTGCACCTAATTCCACCATTCATTGACAGGTTTGTTCGCCAGACATATCTCAAATAGCCTACCGTGGGACAGGTCGATTGGTATAAAAGTATTATTAGAGGAAGGAACTAATTATACAATTTGTTGATTGTGAAATTATACTCATAGCAGATATTATATTTCGTAAATACTCTAAAGCTACTTCTCTCGCTCAGTGCAACTTCCTAACAAAATTCGAAATTGATTTCTAAAGCTACGACATTCATAACCTAGCTGGTTAAATGCCATGTTCAATTGTTTATACTACCAACTGTGACTCTATGAATGTATTCTAGACAATGGGACAACGGACAACAAATGACTTCAAGAAAGTTGAAAGGACCCCTTTCGCTGGCGCTTATAGTTCGAGAAGGTTGTTCTCATCGGTTGCTTCGGGTATAAAATTAATTTCACTATTAACTGATTTATGTAGGTATAGTAACCCACAATAATATCTTGTGCACCGAGACGTGTAAAATATCTGACATAATCTATGTATTGGTAGAGCCATAAGAGCGTGTCAGATAGGTTCGCGAGCTTCGTTGTGTAAGATATTATTATTGGGGACTTTACATTCCTACTAATATTATAAATGAAAAAGTATAATGGGTATTAAACTCAATGAAACCGGCACTATATATTACACTTACGCGCCAAGTTTTTTGCTGCCCATCCGCGCTTGCGTAAATTACCAATGTCTGGCTGGTCTAATGTGTGAGTGTGTGTAGTGCTTGTATTCCGAGTCTAGTGCTTATGGACCTCCAGACGAGTCTGGGAGCCTGTTAGCGTAGGTACGAACAAGTCAGCTTAGTCTTAGTCTGTGTAGACATTTAGATTTCTGAGGTGTGAATTAGATTTGTTCAGGTGTTCTGCTACCCCTATGTCAAAACCAGTTGGAATTGTTCTGTGCCTTAGTCACACACACTTATATCCCACAAACATATAATAACAAAAGATGTTACACAAACACATATATAAATAGGTTAGATAATTAGCATTAGTTTATAACCCTTTAGTTTATAACTTTAACTTATACTTAAAAAAACCTTTGATTTTAGAGCCTCATTACAGTCATTACCACTTCATAGTCCTAATGATGATGATGATGATAATGATAGTCCTTAAAAATTCGAACTCGAATAAATTCGAACTTAAGCCTTTAAGGGCTCTCTTCCAGCTAACCTTGCATTGCTTGCTTGCTTCTCTTTAATTAACTTCTTCTTCTTCTTCGCGTTATCCCGAATTTTGCCACGGCTCATGGGAGCCTGGAGTCCGCTTGACAACTAATCCCAAGAATTGACGTAGGCACTAGTTTTTACGAAAGCAACTGCCATCTGACCTTCCAACCCAGAGGGGAAACTAGGCCATATTTAGATTAGTCCGATTTCCTCGCGGTGTTTTCCTTCACCGAAAAGCAACTGGTAAATATCAAATGATATTTCGTACATACTTTCCGAAAAACTCATTGGTACGAGCCGGGGTTTGAACTCGCGACCTCCGGATTAAAAAGTCGCACGCTCTTACCGCTAGGCCACTAGTTAACATAAAACAATAAGATTAGGTATCTACTTACTTACAATTCCTACTAACAATTTTGTAAATGCGAAAGTAACTCTGTCTGTCTGTTATCTCTCCGATTTCTATGAAATTTGCTATTTAGATAGTTTGAGGCTCGGGAAAGGACATAGGGTAGGTTTTATTTTATCAGTCATTATTTTAATTCCACGCAGGCGAAGTTGCGGGCAGAAGCTAATAGTCTTATATAAATAGTAAGTTGGGACCTAATGTCGCGAGTAGATAGTAAATCTTTCAGCAACTAGTTGGCACCACATTGCAACCATAATCTGAGCCTTGTTGTCCCGACAAATAACCCTTAGTACTACCAACAATGTATCTCACCTTTCGTAGACCTAATCTCATTGTAATAAGGATTACAATTAGTTAACTATGTCAAAGACGATATGGTAGGAGTGATGATGGATTGCTAAAAATAACATCTTCACGACCCTAGTATCCTGGTAAGGGCGTTATTATTTCTTAGAAAATACGGGAGAAGCGATAAGGAGCTTCCATTTTTCATTTATCTCTATTATTAAGGGACTCGAACAGCGAGCAGACGATCTACGTTATGTTTCATTCTGGTCCATTATCAATTTATCATTATCATAATCAAACCAGGCGCAGTTAAATACCACAGAATATGAATTCTTACTAAAGTAAAGAATATTAATTACTTAATACTTACTCGTACTTAGGTCTCAAGTGACACGCACGTCCGGTTATGCTAGAGTCGAAAATGGCTCTAACAATAACAACGTACCTAAACCTAGGTTTATTTCTTTCGCATTTGTTTTTTTCTGTCTAAAACTACTATTTTTGTTCTGTGTACCTATATTTTCATTTTTCTTTATCATCTCAGCTCTCTCTTTATTCCAGTAGTGTTCTCAGCTGCTGCTTTGGAGACTGTTCGCACGTCTTCATCATCCTTCTCTCTCAATTCTTTCGCAACGTCAAGCTACCTCCTGGACTACTATGTAGTCCATCTGTCTACCACTTATTCAGTACTTCTTACTTCATTTTATATCCCCAAGCCAAAGTAAACCAATGAGTTTTTCGGAACTTACGTACGAACGTTTGATATTTACCAGTTGCTCTTCGGTGAAGGAAAACATCGTGAGGAAACCGGACTAATCCCAATAAGGCCACGTGTCCCCTCTGGGTTGTAAGGTCAGATGACAGTTGCTTTCGTAAAAACTAGTGCCTACTTCAATTCTTGGGATTAGTTGTCAAGCGGACCCCAGGCTCCCATGAGGCGTGACTAAATACCGGGATAACGCGAGGAAGAAGTGGTTACTAGTGAAAAACAAATATTTTCAAGTAGTCCTTAGGTTAGGAACCAATCGTTTTTCACTAGCGATTAGCCTATTCCCCGCGTTTTATGAATGGCCCGAGATTTTCCTGCAAGATTCCCGGCCCGTGTTTCGGAGAAGTCGTGTTTTAAATCGTGGCTCGTTAATGAGGCAGCGAGTGTGGGAATAGGCATTACACTAATGCTCGATAAACTGGCGTGGGCGGCGTACGGTCAGGAAAAACATCGATACATTTGTACCTAAGGGACAAACGTACGGTACGTTGAACGTTTTCAGTCAGCTGCAGAGACAGGTGACCTCTGTAGATTTGTGAGCGTACAAGGTCGATTTCAGACTAGCGTATTAAACTTTACGCGCGTATACGGTTTCGGCGGTACGAGATTATACGCGCATTACATTTCCCTACATTTGGTTTTACGAGTTTACGCGTGCGTTGCTTTTCCCTACATTTTGGTCTGTATGAGCTTACACGCTCGTACGCGTACGCTCGTATAAAACGCTAGTCTGTAACCGCCCTAAGCCATTTTATGAGAGAAACCTAACAATCAGGTGTAAAATAAGTACACGTTATCCATTACATTTATTTCCCGACAGTCCCCAGGCTTAAATTGTAATCCGTAGTATCGACAAACCTGTCCGCCTATCCCAAGCCGGTCAAGGTTGTGTTGTGTTTATATTACGTATAAGATTCGGGGTATTTGGGGAAAGTACTACATCCAGAGTTCCAGAGCACGGCTAGTGGTCGGAGTGGTTATCGTTTCCTAGTTTGGAGTGGGTGCGAACTTTAAAACTGCATGTGTTTTAATCACCAGATCTGGAGGCCAATTCAGATTTAACAACTTGTTATAAATTTGATTTTATTTTGATACGACCTTGACTTAATTGCTCACGCTGGTTAGTACATTCAAAATAGGAAATATGACGCGAAACTCTGCGCGGGGCGCGCCACTACCACAATCTGAGGGTCTATAGCAAAACAAGTAAATCGTAATTTCCTTAATGTAAGTATGTTAATTATGTTAGCATCTCTGTCACTCTTGCATATTCGAGCGGTAAAGAGGCAGATAGCGCGGATTCGCGTTTCCCGGTAGGTTCTCTGTAAACAAACCGCCTTGATGCATCAATGTCATATTTTATTATCTCTGAAAACTTGTCAAAAAAACTGTTAAAGGCACAGTATGTATAATTTATTTTAATGGTTTACTAAACGGGCTAGTGCTGCACTCTGGTGGCAGAACATTGCAGTAATACCCCCTATTATGTGTGCTGTGCGTGAGAGGCGCGCCAATAACCATGATGATCATCAAGGTCGTATTAACCCCAGTTCAAAACCATAACAAAATGTCAAATTAGAATCGGCCTCTTAAACGAGTGCGAGTCGGACTCGCCCACCGAGGGCGCCGTACTTTATAGTATTTGTTGTTATAGCGGCAACAGAAATACATCATCTGTGAAAATTTCAACTTTCTAGCTGCCACGGTTCATGAGATACAGCCTGGTGACAGACAGACGGACAGTGGAGTCTTTGAGTTTTCCTTTTTGGTACGGAACCCTAAAAATCTACTGATTTTATCTTTTTAATATTAAAATTAAACAAAAGTAAAAATCTTCCATCAAATGCCAGGCAGTTAACAGATACAAGCACAGCTAAGTTAGTTTATTACAGCTACGTCCTAAGTCTCATGTCTTATAGCCTTCTGATGTGGGGAAAATCTGCTAGAGTTAGATCAAGAAAAGTCTGCCACGATTTTGATCGCATACGCAGTGCAAGTGTTATTTATACGTCATAATGTCATAGAAATTTGACGTTTAAAATAACACTTGCACTACGTCTGCTATCAAAATAGTTGTAGACTTATCTTGGTTTAACTCTAATGTAGAATGTAGATAGCATATTTGTTTTATAAAAGCGAGCTGTACGTGCCATTTACAATCTGAAGCCGCGAACATCTTTGAGAAGGTGTCAAACATAAATTAATTAAAAAATCGTACTATAAAGTGTCAGAATATTTAGAAGAAAAACATGTATGGGATAATTAATTGTATTTGTTAACTAATAGTCAAGTAATTAAAAATGTAATAATTAAAGGGAACAATGTGCAATAATTGACGGTCATAAGTGTATCTTTGTCTATTTAAGGCAAAATAACAATTAAATTGAAATAGAAATACCAATAATTAATTAATACCCATTAAAATCACCTTAGAAGTTTTTGTAGTTTACACAGTATAGTACTTACTCGTAATCATATAAATATTTACTCTTACATAAACTGCTAAAATGTTACCTGTCATTTTTTACTTTCCCTTTTTTACGTTTTGCAAAATCCGTGAAGTCACATATAGAGACCACTTTCAATATACCACAAACAACCAAAGATCGGTTTGCTTATTCAGCTTTTTTAAGTCTCAATTCAGCAATGAGATTCTACTTTCTTACGTCATTGTACCTACCTACTGATTTAATGTTAGTTCAGATGATTGTATAATTTTTTATCTGAAATAAAGTGCAGACAAATGATTTCAGGAATCGCATGTTTACGTACAAAGCAAATTTTTTCATTCATTTTTTTGAAACCCGTTTTCCCGCTCGGGTTCCTAGTGTTCCGACAGCTTTGCCGGCGCACTAACGACGCCATTCACGATGCTTAGCGTCACATCCGCGTGCCACACTCACAGTACTCCTATCATACCCATAGGATTAGTTGCTTAGTCTTGTCAACCATTTTCCGTCACTAAATAGAAAACGGCACGAAATATAAAAGAATGCTTGAAAAGTTGGCCCTACAGATTTTTCCACCTGTGTGACGGAATTGGTTAGCCAGACTATAGGGTTAAAAGTGGTGGAGATGTTGGGATGCTTCCTGGTATATCATATCAGAAATCTTTAGTATACTTTGAAAATGTTCTTGAAGCTCGTTTTCCCTCAGTATGGTACTCCTATCATACCCGTAGGTGGAGGTAATCCTCTTTGGATACTACCGGAACGGTTTCCGGCAGCATGCGGGCCACTCAGCTGGAAATTAGATTCCATGTACGTACGCTAACGTCATATTTTCATAAAGGTTTAACATTTGTAATGTCTTTTCCAGACTGCCGCTTGCCAATTCGCTACTTTTAACCTAGTTAAATAAGTGGAAAAGTGGCGGAGGTGCTGGGATGACTCGTTGTTTAAATTAACTTTAATTGAAGCACATTGGATTGTTCGGAAAAATGTCTTGTTTTCCTTTCACTTGGGTAAGTGGGTTGGGTTTCAGTTTTTGACGATATCGAAGTTTACTCGTTCGATCCACGTGCTACTTGCGCAGTTCACAATATCATCGATACCATGCCGTAGTTGGTAAAAATGACAACCGGGGTCATATTGCTATCTTTTTAAATCTTGATACGACCATACAAGTAACTGTGTACATTGTACAACCCTGGTCATCAGTTGCGATTATGATAACCGAATGTTTTGTAATGTATTCCGTAGATCTTAGTCAATGGTGAATATACTGTTTTTGTATAATCGAAACGTTTTCTGTTTTTTCGATCCATTCTAATTTTTTGAAATCTACAAAGAACCTCGGGGACATCGTCTTACGCACTGTTTTTCCACTGTCCAGTGCGTCCATCACCTGCATTGTATGGATAACCGTTATTGTTGATATTTTACACGCATGTGCCTCAAACAAGACGGTCATTATCGACAGCCGACCTAGAGTCGTCGTCAAAGATATGTTTACATTTTTCGCCTTATTACAAAGGAGTAAGGTGCAAAAGCGTTCACATATTTTTGACGCCGACCTACAATAGGGCCCAATCACGGTCGGCTTGTCGATTGGCTTACTAGCCTGTCCATGAATGGTTTTACTTTACCTGATTCGAGTTGCAGTTACTTAGTACTAGTTTTTTTTTTTTTTTTTAATCTATTTAATAAAGGGGTTTTATCATATTTGATGATGGCACCCCCATTGTTACAAATCAAAATCACAAATTTACCTTCGCTTAATTCCTAAATTGACTAATTTATATAAATCTTTAGCTGTTTTTGACAAAGGGTGTGCTAAGATATCATTACATGTACCCACATTCAATATATTAATTTTATGTTTAATTACAAAAGCTTGCCTTTCTGTTTCGTTCCGGATACATTCCATCATAATGTGAGTAGCATCTTCTCTCGTCCCACATTCCGTACAGTTTTGAGTATCACTCTTGCGCATCAAGAAAGCAAAGCTATTAAGTGGAATGTGTCCCGATCGAAGTCTGAGGGCTATTATGATATCTAACCTACTCATACCAGATCCTCTAAACCATGGCACTTGACACAGATTAGGTTGAATTGTTCTGTACCATATTCCTTTGTTCAGAGACCTCTCGTCGAAGTGCTCCTTCCATAAGTCCCGGCATTTAGAACGTACCATGTTTAGACAGTCAGTATGGTATGGTAAACAATTAAATATTATTCCCTCTGTGATAGCTTCCTTAACTTACTTAGTACTAGTTTGAAACTTTGCACCAACCACAATAGGGTATTTAACTACTAGTCAAATCAGTTTCTTTTTTCGAACTGTCAAATCGATTTTGCCACTATATTCATATGAAACACTAGCATGTGACGTCACAATCAAATTACCTACTCTTTATAGTTGTATACGGGTTTAAAAATAAGAAATTGTGCCTAAAAAAATAACTGCTGTCTACGTTTCTCTATGAATCTTCTGGTGCTTTATTTCATGCATGGTTTAATTTTTTTTATTTTAAATACAGTCAAATACCCTATTGATGCACTAATCAACGACACTCAGCACTGACCTACCTACCATCTCACCTTATACTTACGGGAGCCCTTGCGGATACACTTCGACCCATAGGGATCTTTTGTGCAATTACCCCTTTAAAAATGATCCATTAAGGGGCTACCTGAGGTTTTCATCGATTTTTGAAAAGTTTTGAATCGTATCTCCAACTTTTGCACTACATATAGAATTATAAGACAAGCGGCTATCGGTTCTTTAATCTTTTATCTCCATTTTTGTCTACCGGATTGTGAAAAAAATGAATACTTATATATTTATTTATGATTGTTTTAAACATTGTCTAAAAAAACACTTTTTTCGTATCTCGATTGCTGTGAAAGATCTTACTTATACGAAATCTACATATTTGGGTTTGTCTTAGACGTCTCTAAAAATTTGTCTAAGGTTTTAATTTTAAACTAATTAACACAAAAGTTATGGCCAGAAAACCAGTTTTTTGGCCTAAAATTGTTCAACTTTGATGCCAAATATTTCGAAAACAATGAACTTTGAAGTAAATATGGGATACTATATTGCTAAAATCCGTTGCTGTTAATATGATAAGCTACAAAAACATTAGAAAACTAAGGGACTCAAATCGAAGGTCATTAGGGCATGACTACTCAAGACCTTTTTGCGCAAGACTACAATCATTTTAGGCATTAGATTAAGATGTAGTGTTTGGTAAATATACTAATACTAATACTGGAGTTACGAAATCATAATTAGTTCTGCTGGTACCTAATATACATATACTACATGATTTAAGTACTCGTAGTAAGAGAATTTAGTTATTTTGTATGTGTCGATCTAAGATTGGGTTCAATTCACTATAAGTTAACTATAGAAACAGAAACGTAGGTATCAAATTACCGTGAGAAAACTCCAATATACTTGCATTAAAATTAACAAAAAACACATCTACATATACGACAGACATGTAAAGCGTTTACACAAATTTGAACCTTGTGTCCCAGACATAAGTACCCAAGGAACGTATAAATAGACGTGTGAACATTTGTTTAATCCCCACTGAGTGCATTTGACAGTTGTCTATGGGACTATTTTCCTGTACAATTTCGAAACAGCATATATTCGTTCGGCTTAGTTAGACAATAGTCTTGGAGTAAATTGACAGATAAATAATTAAATTCGGTTTTTGTATTTCGTCTGAGATATAAATAAGATATTGTGAAAAACTATAGTATTTTTAAAGATGTTTAAAAAAGGTGTTTTATTGTTACTCTTTTATGCAAAAACCACTTAACGAATATTTATAAATGAAATAAAACTATGAAAACGAATTATATCGCGTATATTGAATTTATACTACATCCCGACGTTTTGAACCTTTTACAGCGTAAACGCACACGAACACGAATGCTGTAAAGGGTTCGAAACGTCAGGATGTATTATAAATTCAATATACACGATATAATCCGTTTTAATAGTTTTATTTCATGAGTAACAATCGCGGTAACCGAAGACAATATTATGAATATTATTGATAATATAAGATTTGCACACAAATATAGGTAGTTTACAACCTAACCTAACACGTGGAAAACTTTGGTGTTGATATAAAGCCATACATAATACGCCTGCTAGAAATATGGATAACCTTTCCTCGTTTAAAATTACTGATTTCCTACCGCGAAAAAATAAACAATTTTTTTCTGCCTCTATCGCTCGAATCCGCAAGAGCGATACAGGCAGGCAAATTTCGATTTTCATTTTTTCGCGATAGGCCCTCTGAATTGCTTCTTTATATTTCCGGAAAGTTTGCCTAGACTATACCTAGTTTTGTTGTATGGCACTTACGCTGTTTAGAGCGAAGGCGGTAGTTTCGGTCCACTCCGGCGCAGCCGGGGTGCACGTGTGTGCATGACATGTGCGCAGGGCTGCCACAGGTTGATAAAAAACGGGTGATTATGTTAATGATGGTTTTTTCAGTTTGTTGCTTTTCTAATTAATTTATTGCTGAATGATGATGAATGAAAATTTACATCTCACTTAAGCGCTAAATTCGAAATAGAATTCGAGCTAGAAATTTATGATTTAAACGAACACCTTACTTTCACATTTTGTTCTTTAAATTTGGTTTTGTATAGCATTCGATATTGACTTTTTTTACATTTATTTATTAAACGCGACGATGCGATATTGCTTGGCTTAACTATATACTAAACCCTTATCGGTGCAATTGCGATCGTTAGAACTAAATATAGACTGGAATTTTTCGTCATCTTAAATGCTATGGCCATAATTAGATTAAACGATTCTTATAAGCTCTGAATACAATTTAGTCCAACTAGTATTATTATTATACAAGAATTATGATATTCAAAAGAAGTCGAATTATTGATTTGTTTAATGTTATCTTTGCACAAACTTTCAACAGCATCCTTGCAAATGATAGTTGCAGCGTCTAAGGAGGTATTTTGAGGATGTACACCGACTACGATGGCTGTATAATCCAATAGCCGGTGGGCATTTCTTGCCACATCGATCACAGACATGAGACATGTCTTGACTCCTGGGGTGATCCAACAGCTCTGTGAAGTCGCTTAAGATGATCCAAACAGACTTCGTCGTGCTTTTCCACGTCATTCCGCAAGTTACGACGCTTTCCGGTCTCATCTCCGCGCGGTTCTCCTAACAGCACAGCGATGCACAGCGTTGGCAGCCCTATTCGTAGTAGTAGAACAATACAGTAATCACCCGCAAAGCGCATCGCGCATGCTTTACGATGCCGCAGTCTTCCTGAATTTGCGTAAATAGATCAGCTCGGTCTCTGACCCGTGTTCATGTTAGTGTTGGTAGGAAGTCTTTTGAGTTTAACCAATATCCAGAACTAGTTTTTGGTCTGAACTCTTTGACGTTACAGGTAGAGTCTCTCCTACTAATTTTAATGTGTAGGCATGAGTTTTATTCAGTGGGTCGAAAACGACCCAATAGGTATACCGATATGTGCTAAATTTGAAGAACTTATTCGTTTTTACGAGTCTATGCTAAAAAAAAACCGAGTCCTTTAAGTCTCGAGTCTAGTCCTTTATTAAGTTTTTTTAAGCGCAATTCAATAGAGGGCCTAATACGAACACCGAAGTGCGTAAATTGCAGGCATCTTTCTCTTTTACTTCAATTAAGGCGTAATTATAGTGACAGAGAAAAATGCTTGCAATTTGCGAACTTGCGATTTTCGCGATTATAGCTCAGGACTCGAGCCTCCAAATAAAGGTTCTGCCTAAATGTTGCACATGTTTTATGTAAATACTTAGTAGCAGTAAAGAAAATAAGCATTATTGTATGGCGTACCAGTGTACCTAATCCATGAATTTTACATGAGGACTATGTTATTTTTGTACTCAAGTCTTGCACATTTGACCATGCAGTAATGACCACGCCATATTGCGGAATTTCACTGGAACTAATTTTTTCATACTATACTGAACTGTCAGACTGTCACCCTATACATAAGAATAACAGCGCCCTCTTGACAATGATCATATATTACTGGTCAAGCTTTACTTTGTAACGTAATTGTTTTCCTCGAAGGCTGATGATATCCCATAAATTTCCGTGGACTACACACCCCTCCCTCGTGATTAACTATTACTTCTGGCCACATATTTCTTCCCAAATGTTACCTTCTTGCGTTCTTGGTCTCCGAGTACTTGCAAATATCAAAAGTGAGTACATTTTGTACTTTTTGGAGTGGGCAATAGAGTCCAAATTTTAATGGACTGGCAGTTTTAAATTAGTGATCTCTGTAACTAAGATTATTTTAGCTTTTGTTAACAAACTTGTATTTGTCAAGTAACTACTAATTTATTCGTACTTTCTTTTTAGTGTTGGTAATCGCAAGGTAAGGTTTTATTAATTACTGCTGTTTTGTAAGTGGGTACTGGGTAGGGAAGTTGTTTAATAATAAAACAATAATCGTAAAACAAGGGGTGTTGAATGTTTAAAAAAATTTCACTTACTTCAATCGCAAAATACAAACTTAAATAAAACATACTGGTAGGTACGTACATAATCTTCACTTGTTATAAACTTTACAAAATCACGCAATCAACTAAAGTATTCAATTTAAACCTTCGCCTTCGATATCTCGCATTAAAGGCTTAAAATGTACTTAGTCTCACCACTAGAAAAAAAGTAAATAGTTTATGAAAAGGGCACTCGACTGGGCCAATTATTATTATCGCGCGAACACCGCAATCTCCCGATCGGTCCTTTCAAGATGAACCTCGCGTTTTATGTTATCCTGGTACATTTTACACGGTATTTACAAGGTCCCTTGGGAACTCGCTTGGTTCGTTGTCATGGCTATGAGTGCTAAACCACGGGAAGATTCCATATGGGTTGGTTCTTAAAGTATTTGAGAAAGGGTTGAAAATTGCTTGTTAAAACCGTTTTTCTTATTGGTTTTTGTCTGTAAGGGCTCGGCAGGGACTCCCGGGTCCAGGTTTGTTCTTGGCTATTTTGTTTTTGGTTTTATTAGTTTACAAAAACTATTTACAAAAGTTCTAACAATGAAAATGGTTTAAATATTTCCGCTATATTATTCTGCTTTGAAAGCCTTGGTGGGAGAGCCTTTGCAGATTTTAAATTCAGTAGGTGATGCAAAAAAGTACGCTTCCTGATTTATTTATTTCATTATCGTGTACATAATTGGCCTTAGATTGGCCCAAGTTGGCCCAATATGTAAACTCGGCTTAAGATGCGCTCGTAATGCGATCGTATCAAAACCAGTTCCAAGCTATAACAAATTGTTAAATTAGAATCTACCTCTGTTCAAACGAATTTAGTTTGTTGTGTAATTTTTATTGTTGCTCTACTAAAACATGACATCGCTGTGACGTTAAGAATTTAAGTGAAAACAGTAATCTCCATTCTCCATAGTTAAGTACGTCATATTTTTTGACATTTCAGTTTCACGTAGGTAGCCAAAGTTCTTTCGTCAGGCAGGCACTATAAATAAGTGTCCAAACAAAATCCCCTTTATTTTTTATAGAACAAACAAAGAAAAATTTACAAATGGAAACATGTCAACATGTCAAACAGAGACACATACGAGCATAGATTAGTATATGTTATTACTGTAACATACGAGTATAATCTAATTATAATGGCGCAGGAGAGATTCATGCGTATAACTTACAAGAATAATTAGCTCCATGCATGTTTTTTTTTAATTTTTGTAATCATAATTTATATCGCTTGAACACCGGAAAATATAAAAATACTTTTGTAAACCTTCAATTTATTATTTTCATTTTATATCAATTTATTAAATTGATTATTTTATTTTCAAAGAACTCAACCTCCTTACTTTGCCATCAATGTTTGTACTAGAAGTAGGTCAATTTGTAAAAACATATCCAGAATTATTTACACAGTTACAGAGTGTATGTATTAAATCACATTTAGAAACGGGTCTATCGCGAATTTATTTTGTTACCTTTATTTACCGACGTTTCGACACAGGTTTTACTGGTCGTGGTCGTGGCTAACTGACGTCCCAGCAAAATGTCAAAACAGAGATTTGTGTGACTACCCCACGAAAAGTGCATTTAAAGTTCGAGGTAGACATCACATTTTCAAACCACCCACTACAAGTTAATTATTGTCAATAGTCCGACACACAACACTCACAACATCCGCGCACACATCCGAAGATAGATCCCTTGGCTTTAACGGAAGACATGAGGGACGACAGTGACATGGAACGAGAGAGAAGAGCGCTGGCTGTTCGTGGCAACATGATAGCCCGTAGGTTTGCCAGGTGTAGCAGGGGAGTCAAATGTACATGTATGTAAAATGTATAATTTTGGTGCAATAAAGAATATTTACTTACTTACTTACTTACATTATTTAATGCATATTGTCTTTCTTTCTACACCTGTCAACTGTGGGTCAGGTACAGCAGGAAAACGTACAGCGCCATCCGTGTGCAGTATAATAATATATTCCGGACACTGATGGGGCTGCCGCGTTCCTGCAGTGCCTCCACCATGTTCGCGGAAGCCAGAATTCCTGACTTCTTCGCAGTGATACGCGCGCGCATTGCTTCCTTCTGGGAGGGTATGCGCCGCTCGCAAAACACCATTCTCATGTCGGTGTATCGCAACATTAGTTGCAATATGTTTAGGCACTGGCTTTCCGTGCACCAAAACGGGAACAAAAAATAGTGTAATTTATGCTATTTAAATTGTTCAACTTATTTTATTTTATTTTATTATTAAGTACTACTTCTTTTGGCGCTTTAACTTTTAAATTGTATCTTGATATGGGTGTACGAATGTATTTTTTGCCTGAAATAAAACTTTATTTATTTATTTATTTTATTTTATTTTATTTAACTTCTGGATCACTGGTCCCCAAGTTGCCGGTAAGTTAGAGTGTATGTAGTTTTAATACTAGATACCCTACCAAACTTGTGCTACTTAAAGCAAAATCGAAATTATACAGCAGGAATTGTTACTGCATGGCAATAAAAGTTTTCAACAACATTCCAATAGAAATAAGAGAAAACCCAAAACCAAACCTACCTAACCTACCTAACCTAACCTAAGGAATACCTTAGAAAATTACATAATTGGCTTATGAACAAGGAACAAGCAATTTTACTCCCTTAAAGAATATTTAGCATGTAAAGGTTTGTAGTAGCATGTTCTTATAATTTGATGACTGTTTTGTTATTTATTAATTTGCTATTTTATAGTTATAGCTAAATTAATTTAGGTTATAGTTTTAGAATTAAGATATATTGCGTGCTGGATTTCGGCAGATTGTGATGGACTTTTGTATATACTAACACCTTTTGTACTCACTTTCATGCAATAAAAAATTATGAATTATGAATTATTAAAAAAATATTTAAAATGTTGAAAATTTTTAAGCGGTTGAAACGCTTATTACTTTTGGCGCGAATTCCACAGAGTGCGATGGCATCACACGTTGGACGGTCCAACTGACGTTTGCTGCTAATACTTATGTGAATTAATTTGTTGAACGTGACGTTTCGCGCGTTTCGCTCACTAGCTTTTCGCGGGCAAATATTTGTCCTTTTTATTTATTATTTTAAGCAATTAAGTGATAAAAAAAAAAATAGTGAACGGCTTATTATGAAAATTTGATTCAATCAAAAACCCACTTAGCTTCTGCCACTCGTCATATTATACAATAAAACATCAAATGAAGCGGGTTTTTGATTGAATCAAAAACCATTGACGCAAAATTCAAAAAGAAAACACTTCTTATCGTTCGGCGTTAGGTAACCCAATTTTTAGCCCGAACGAGTCACGTGTTCAAACCGAGACCACACCAGGAGATAATGACTGGGAGCATCTCACCGCACATTGTCTTTTGTCTGCCTCACACTTTGCTGAATGAATGAGATGACGCCTCCTCCAAACTTTTCTCCCGCTATCTCCTAACTAGTTCCCACAATCTTAGACTTTACACGTTATGAACATGTAAGTACATACTTACCTATTCAGATACGAGTACCTAAGTTGGACGTTTAGACAAATGGGGAACACTCTCAAAGGTTTTCATGGATAGCATATAGTTTCTAGTTTTGTTTAAAACACTTTTAGTAGAATTGTAAAAAAAAAACTTCGGCCAGTCAAGTGAGCTAAGCCGAACCCCATTTCATTGAAATATCATAAAAATACCAACTCAGATTGTATTCATAGCCTTAGGAAAACTTCGCTTTAGCATATTTAGCTTTATTACCTATACAGTATTATTAGGTACACGATACATACTAATAGACTTATGCCAAATAACATAACAGGCTTCTATTTTACCTAACAACGATTCAAAGAACAGCTTTCAGTTCAACTTACATTTCCTTGCGACTTATTTTCACGAAGATTTTCTGGATAACAATTAGAACGTTATAGATCTTTATTACGCTCGAGTGTCCTGTAAAACTTTTCACTTTTCCCGGCGACCGCACCTCCACCAACTTTTGTCCTACTTTTTCTTACACCTAGTTCCCACTATCTTCTGTCACCCTCGCGCTTTGCCAGTTGGAATAACAATTGCTCCTACTAGCTTCTGGTCGCCTGGTAGTTGCCGGGCGTTGGAGCACCGCACGCCCTCACCGCGCACACATGCGCACTCGATTCTATTGCGTACACCAATCCTATGCAAGTTCACACACTGTCATGTCAACAAAGAACATGGCCTGCCACAATAACAGGAAGGAAAAAATCCCAAACATAATCTGTATTTGTGTGTAAATTTGCAATGTGTGCGGCCTAAACACAAGCAAACAGGGATTGAAGTGACCGGTGCCAATTTTATCATAAACACGGAAATGTTCAATAAAGTAACCACGTATTTAGCATTAATACGGTTCGCAATTTTAATTTAAACGGAAGTCTCGGAACCAGCGCTGTGGTTAGGTCGGCTCGGCTCGCCGAGCCGACTATACACTCATACAGTAATTTATGTTAGGTAACTGTAACGACACCGCATGCGTTAATGCGCTGGTTAGGTTATTCTAGCTACTCGTATATCAATTACCGGTAATCATTTAAAAATCATTTAAATAGACTTAAATTGGTATCTGACTATATCTGTGAACATAATACATTAGGAGTTAGTAAGTCAAAAAGTTATATCAATACATGGGACGTCACCGCCTAACGGGATAGAGCACCGCCTACTAGCTATTGTCACTTGAGGGTAAACTCCGTTTACGTTATGCCACCCTAGTGCTCTTGGTGACAGTTTTTGTGAGGCAGTTAGTAAACCCCATTTAAACAAAGAATGCAAGTAACCCCTCTTCAATTTAAACCCATTTTTTACCCAGTGGTTATGATAAATGTTGGTTACGTTAGGTACGGTACGTACGATAAGTTTGGTCATAGTATTGTATTTTTAGTCACTTATTCGTTATAATTTTTCATATACTTTGTATATAACCAAATTTTTTAAGAAAAAGGGTGTGTACAACATTAAATAAGATGATGGCCTACCGAGTTTTTGATTAGTTTCTAAATCTAACTTAATTATGAAAATAAATTATATTAAACACAAACACAAAAAATGGAAACTTGCTACTGAGTCATATCCTGAGAGACAGACTGGACAACGGCCTATATTAAACGTTGCGACGGTCACCAAAACAAGACAGCCATTGTTTCAGCCTTGTGTGTATTTCCGCCGCCGGTCAACAAAAAAATGACACAATTCACAGTCGCCATACTGGGAATCACTTCATTTTATTCGGATTGTAAATTTTGAATGTCTAATTAAACTGTAAAAACATTCTACTGTGTGAAACTATATGTATAGGTACTTAGATTAGATAAGTAGATAGGTACTTATAAAGGGCGTTTTTAGGGTTCCGTACCCAAAGGGTAAAAACGGGACCTCATTACTAAGACTCTGCTGTCCGTCTGTCCGTCTGTCCGTTTGTCCATCTGTCACCAGGCTGTATCTCATGAACCGTGATAGCTAGACAGTTGAAATTTTCACAGATGATGTATTTCTGTTGCCGCTATAACAACAAATACTAAAAAGTACGGAACCCTCATTGGCCGGTTTTTAACCCTTAGCCATATACTGAGCAATTTTTACTATGGGACAAACCCCGATATGTGCATGTTTTGGAAAATACCAAAATTTTCTCACAAAAGTGAGCCTAGTTTGCATAATTAAATGACTTGTGAAAATTTTCACGTTTTTATAATTCTGTAGGTAAATAAAATTGTAATCAGTTATTAGACTCGTTCTAGTCACCATTTTTTATAAACTTTAACGCGTTCTATAAGCACGTATAAGTATATGTATTGTTAATAAAATAAAACTTTATTTCAGAATGTAAAAAAATGATTAAAACGGAACTTATGTACGAAATATCATTGATATTTACCAGTTGCTTTTCGTTGAAGGAAAACATCGTGAGGAAACGGGACTAATCCTAATAAGGCCTAGTTTCCTAGTTAGAAGGTCAGATGTCAGTCGCTTTCGTAAAAACTAGTGCTTACGTCAATTCTTGGGATTAGTTGCAAGCGGACCTCAGGCTCCCATGAGCCGTGACAAAATGCCGGGATAACGCGAGGCAGAAGAGTTAGAAAAAATGGCTAACAAAATATTTGCGACATCTGAAATTTGTGAGAATGCAACAGGTTCGCCGTTGCACAACGTGACCTAATTCCTTTCTTTATGCCCATAAAGGTGTTCAAATTTAAGATGTACATCTGTTCTGACAGGTCCATATTGCGCAAACTAATAAAAGGGTACGCTCCAAATTCTTCTCATAAACGTTCTAAAACACGTAAACACGTAAATAGTTCCTTTAAACATGGCCGGTCAAAACGTGAATTAGCGCTGTTAGTATTGGGAAGAAAGAGTTCTGTTATCGGCTATTCGGCTGACAAGACAATGTTACATGCGGAGTAATAAATAACTTAAATAAACTATGGACCGGCCTACTAGCCCTACAAAATCTACCGATAACTAAAAAGGCGTAACTCCTTATAAAATGGATTTTAGATTGACATACAGTATTTAAAGCACGGGACTGCAAAATGGATAAGCAAACAAATAGCGCCATGGCGTTTGTAGGGTTAGGTCTGTGGGTTATACCAAAGATAGATATAACTCCGTAATAGATGGATACAGTCTAAGGAAAAAACGTGCCTCGAAAATCAAGAAAATTTGATTCTCGTTCAGAGGGCGCTACTAGCTTTGGCCTACTGTCGTATAGATGGCGTTGACGGTTTCGTTTGTTATTTAACAATTTTAACGCATATTAGTGAAAGAAGTTCGAAATCATAAAAATAATTAATGCAAATAAAAAAAATCATTTATCCATATTTAAATACATTTTATCGTATTTTTATAAATATTTATTTTTAGTTTTAAAGTGTGTCGACAGATGGCAGTGAATTTACTGGGGTTACAAAATTTACTATGACAGTACCGCTCTAGTATAAGTTACTCTATGGTTATACTTTATACTGTGGTTACACTGCTGTAGCAGAAAAACAGGTGTATAATGTTTTTTTAATTTGACTTGTGCTGTTTTGAGAAATGTTAAAGATTTTCTTTCTTCATGTGAATTTCACGTAGGTGGTTTAGTCTGCCTTTCTCGTTGCTACTGAAAACGATACTGCACACTACCGCATGAGAATTAGCGCAGTTAGCCGCGTGCAATTGTTTATAATTGGAAAGGGAAATATCCCAGCGACTGACATCTAGACGTATTCAGGCTACTCGATTCCCCTAAACAGTTCTGGTGTTTGTCGTGAACTCCGGTCAGTGATGCTGCTCTGGTATGTTTCCTTTTTTGCATCGCGCTTTAAAAGCATTTTCAGATTCATACTAAATAAAATGCGAAAGTAACTGTCTATCTGTAACTCTACCTCTTCAAGCTTAAACCGCTGAACCGATTTAAATGAAACTTGGTATAAAGATAGTTTGAGGCCAGGAAGGACAAAGAATAATTTTTATCAATGATGATCATTATCCCACGTAGACGAAGCTAGTATTATTTGAATGATCCGATATCGATCTCGTCCGATCCGATATCTGAAGGTTCTATTATTATTCTTAAAAAATCGACGCTATCTTGAAATTGTACGTTATTGGGCCGATAGCATTGAAAATCGGTACAGCGGGCCTACTGCAAAAATCGAAAATCTGGATTCCGTTATCTGCCTCTCCATCGCTGTTGCATATTCGAACGATAACGAAGCAAATAGACGAACAAAAGAAAGAAGTGGTTCGCAATAGGCTCTCTAAGAGTCTGAGAGGTTCATATGAGATGAAATCAATTCACTTCGTGCCTTACGGTTTCTTTGCGGTGTGAACTGCACGCAGTTAATTGATTTAGCTTACCTACTCTAACTCAATATTGACTTCCATGTCAAACTTTGCCCATTTCGAAAAAACAGTGATTCTCTACCAACCAGCTGTATCTTATCTTATCTTATATTATACCTTTAATAAACGAGCAATTCTTGTATATATGTATTTATATGGGATCTCGGAAACGGCTCCATTACGATTTCGATGAAATTTGGCATATGGGGGTTTTCCGGGGCGAAAAATTAATCTAGCTAGGTCTTATCTCTGGGAAAGCGCGCATCCCAGATATTTTCAAATAATGTGAGTAAATGGAACATACCAGAATTATTGTTAAACTTGTTTTAATAATTGAGCAACTTTCCCCGGTTAAGGCATTTTTCCTAAACTAACTATGTTAAAATAACAAATAAACTCAGGATATCATGATACACATCTATTTACATAAGGAAATCTGCACGCTTTGAAGTAACATCCGAAGCAAATTAATAACGAGTTTGTATTTTGTATAACTATAAGAATCCATACGCATAGTTACGTATTAAAAATTCTAGTGCAGTGCATTGCTCTTCCTTCCTGCATGTCGCGGAAGCGTTATTTCGGGAAGAGCAGCACAGAATATTTATCATTATCAATTACGTTGTAGAAGTGTCATTCCCCGCAATAAGTACATTTTTATAAAAACAACTGACTGTGGCAACTCGAAGACTACCAGTCATACTCATATCCATCCATAATACTACAACAACTCAATCATAAAGGCCCCTCTTTAAGGCCGGTCACGCACTTGTAAGAAGTATATTTTAGACTTGTTAAGGCAAAACGTTAAAACCAGCGGAATTTCCATATCTTCCGTCGCAAGTCTCGCGTGATGGCGCGCCATATACAAATATCAAATTTACCGGTTTTACGCCCCCTACGTAAGTACCTAAAACCCCATGCATTAGAATAGTGTCCATCTTAACTTCCATCAATTGTACCCTTTACTTCCTCGTTCATAAAGGTTAGAACTAAACATAAATATATTACGGGAATAATCTCTTGCACCCGGTCCGAAACTGGGCCGGTTGTTAAAACGCACTAAACTTATCCAGATAGGTAACACTTTCTCCGAATATTTTAAATATTTTCGTCCCGGAATTCCATTTTTATTAAAGATGGTTTCTTTTCGATTTACGATGCTGATTTAAATAAATGCAGTTGATTTTTGATAGTTTATTTTTATAACTTTACCCATTTATTGGTCATAAACGGGGAGTGCTCCGAGGAATTGTTCGGATTAATCCCTGCCGCTTCTTTTCGCCATCGCCCTACGCGACAACATTACCATCCTCACCACTTAGATGGTTGGCAGTCCTCAACTGTGCGTTTCTCTAGAAACTTCCTGCCTCGCACAGCTAAACTGTGGAATGAACTGTCGCCTGCGGTATTTCCGGACCGATATGACCTTCAAACCTTCAAGAAAAGAGCGTATTCCCATCTTAAAGGCCGGCAACGCACTTACAACCCCTCTGGTGTTGCGGGTGCCCATGGGCGGCGGTAATCGCTTACCATCAGGTGATCCGTCTGCTCGTTTGCCTCCTATTTCATAAAAAAAAGCCATAATAAAAATACATATAAACAACCGTTCCTTTAATAATACAAATCACTACATAGTATAAAACAAAGTCGCTTCCTAGTCTTCCTACTGTCTGTCTGTACCCTATGTATGCTAAGATCTTTTAAACTACGCAACGGATTTTGATGCGGTTTTTTTAATATACATCAGGATTCGCCCGTGCTAAGCCGAGGCGGGTAGTCTAGTTACTTATAAAAACAAACAGTTAACTGTGTTGGATCTCACTTGGTCTTGAATAATACTCTAGTACCTACATTCCGTTTATATAAAGCTACTACTACACAAGCCTATTATAGCACACAAGACTACATGAATGATGAAACACCGTGGGATTGTGATTGAAAATAATTAATTATTTATTATTGTGTTAATAATTATGAAATTGATAATTCAATGAATACCTATATTAGGTAATCTGTATTTTTTGACATTTAGATTTTTATTCTAGAAAGTTTCTAGACTAGTATTTTTTATACAATTTTGGTGTTTGACGATCCTTTTGTGAATTCTTATTATTAAGTTTGACATATCTATAATAATTCAATGTTTTTAAGAATAATAATAACTGCATCAATAAATTGCTCTGATATTTAGATTAAGGTAATATTTAAAACTTGACAATTTAAAAGTGCTTGTTGCTAGGCCTATTTGAATAAAGATTATATTGACTGACTTTGACTTTGACTTTGACAACATTAAGAAATAATTGTACCTCCACTCTTTATCGCTTTTTATCTGGCGATCTTCACATCTTTCGCTGTCACTCTAATTACGCCTTTATTAGTGTAAAAGAGGAAGATGCCCGCAATTTGCGTTATCGGTATTCGCCGTAGGGTAGGGGCCCAGATCCGCACGTCGCTCAGCTGCATAGCGCTGTCTCGTTTACACACCGGAGCTGCATACGGATCTGCGTTAGTGTAATAACAGCGTAACGTAAAGTAGTATAATCCGTTAGGGTTCATCCATTTATTAAGTCACACGAATTTCGAAGTTTTTAGAACCCTCCCCCCCTCCTTGTCACACTTGATCACATTTCGCAAATCCTTCCCCCCCCCTGGTGTAACGTCACATTTTTTCTATGAAATCGGCAAATCGAATCAAGTATTATTAATATTTTATCAAAATAATTTTGACATAAGTAATATTATTATAAAATAATACCTCAAAACTGATTAGAAAAGAAAATTGAACGATTAAAAACGATTATCGTTTCAAAACTTATTATTTAACTGTACAGCGAATAAAATAATTTAAATAAGTTAAAGTGACGTCACAAAGTTTGTGACCCCCTCCCCCTTGTCACAACATGTCACATTTTCTTAACCCCCTCCCCCCCTAAACGTGTGGATGAACCTGTAAGTTGGTACGCAACCATTACAACAAACATGTGTTCCATCTGTAGGTATCTATAGGATTTATTAAATGTCTTCCTTGTAAGATTAATGGTAAGGAGTACTCACGGGTCGTACTTTCACTACGACCTTTCGGGCTATTTCTTGTTCGACATCGTATTAGACTTGCTTGGATTTTAATTAAAAGCTGAGGGTTAGATAGGTTTATGGGGCACTTGTTTTCACTGAGTATTTATAAAAAACAGCTGGGCGTAGCCAACATGACAATCGTACCTACATCGACAAACGCTAAACGAAAAGAAAAAAACAGCCAAGTGCGAGTCGTACTCGCGCACGATGAGTTCCGTACCGTTACGCTAAAAACGACAAAAAATCACGTTTGTTGTATGGGAGCCCCACTTAAATAATTATTTTATTCTGTGTTTATTATTCCTTGTTATAGCGGCAACACAAATACATCATCTGTGAAAATTTCAACTGTCTAGCTATCACGGTTCATGAGATACAGCCTGGTGACAGACGGACAGCGAAGTCTTAGTAATAGGGTCCCGTTTTTACTTTTCCCTTTGTGTACGGAACCCTAAAAATGTATGTATGGATAACGGCAACATATTTGTCTTTCTAATATGTTCACTTTGAACGGAGTGAGACTAATAAAAGATGATGATAATTTTATTTTCGTTTATTTGGGGTATCATCACCACAGCACAGCAATGTCAACAATACAAACAGAAATGCTAAACTTAAAGATATTAACACACAAAGCCAATAAAAATGCCTACATAAATGAATACCGTATTATGAAACCAAAATAATGTAAATTAACATACATATATGGTTTATATGGCGAAGCGCTGGTGGCCTAGCGGTAAGAGCGTGTGACTTTCAATCTGGAGGTCGCGGGTTCAAACCCCGGCTCGTACCAATGAGTTTTTCGGAACTTATGTACGAAATATCACTTTATATTTACCAGTAGCTTTTCTGTGAAGGAAAACATCGTGAGAAAACCGGACTAATCCCAACAAGGCCTAGTTTCCCCTCTGAGTTGGAAGGTCAGATGGCAGTCGCTTTCGTAAAAACTAGAGCCTACGACAATTCTCGGGATTAGTTGCCAAGCGGACCCCAGGCTCCCATGGATGAGCCGTGGCAAAAAGCCGGGATAACGCGAGGAAGATGATATAGTTTATACTAGTAATATAATTGTTATATATTTGCTGTGACTTATTTTTCATTGTCAGAGTGTTTTTCAATAGAGACACGTTAAGATCGCGTAGTCTTTTTCTCATGCTAAAAAAACGAGGTATAGGGGGAAGTAAAGACTTAAACAAACAAAAAATAAGCTTAAAACACTTAAAAAGTACCATTGTGTGCTAGCACGCGTAATCGCTATTATAAGTGTGTGTGTATTATTGCCTACTAACGAAAACATAAAATTTTGAGTTCATATAGTATTTAATTGTATTCCTACGACAAGGCACATTCACAGAAAATAACCTAGTTATGATATCGAGCCATATGGGCTTTGTCATCATATTGTTAAAAATTATAATGTCCGTAAATCTTACAAATTAAGACATTATCTCATCAATTGTCACATGTTCACATGAAAACATATGCAAATTTAAATTATCACATGAAAATGAAAATAAAATTACCCTGTGCAATAAAAACTTCATTAAAGTCAAACAAATGAATGCGAGTATTTTTTTTAAATTGTATTTGAATGCATTTTTATGTGTTCGATGCAAATAAATAAATGAAATGAAATGAAGTCGTAAAGATTCTGAGTCAGCTATGTGGTCTTAATAATAGTCCATGATCAAATGTTCGCTTTTTCATGAAATGAAAAATAGGCATAGTTATTGGCAACTTGATTAAACTGAATGAAAATGCCACTTCACTAGTAAAGGGAATTGAATTAGGTACGCTATTCATTTGTTCACAGTTTGCAACAGTGTACGAGTAGGTATATGAAGATAAAGCTAGATATGATGACAATGGCCGAAGATAGTAATTTATAGTTTGTACAAGAAAAATATGAAACGAAATTCTTTGAGATGCCGTTTTCTGATTTCTCTGATTTTCTGTTGCATCTTATCAATCAAAACTCATTTTGCGTTTCTATGTGTGAACGGCGCGTCTGTACTACTCTGTACACGCGTCATGCGTCATTGTGTGAGTAAGTTGCTTAAAAATCGAACTAAGCGTTCGCCAAAAGCTCGTCAATCTGCTGTCGCGGGGCGAGGTAATTCGAATCGGGGCGGGGCGGTGCGTGGCCGTTCTGTATGATAATACTATAACATATTTTGTGTCAATATCACAAAATTAACCAAAACCTACATCATCTAAGCTAGGGACTGTGACAAAGTACAAAATGGTACTAAAATTAAATTCCTCGGCCGTGCCTCTTTATTATCCAATCAAAAAGCTTATCGCCTCTGCTATACTAATAAGTAGTGACAATACATCAGCTACATGCCCTAATTCCCATTAATTCATGACAGTAAGATCCTGCTCTACAACTATAAGCTAACAGAGCTTATCTGCATCTACAGTGAAATAGCGATTAACATGTCATGCTAAATTAAGTTTTACTCCATTGTTTAAAGGGCTTTTGACGAGTAGCTTTTCCTAAGAACACGCTTAATTGTTTATAGATAGACCTTATATCGCTACAATAGGGTTTATAAATAGATAGTTACATGGTCCAGTCGCCATCGGATATATCGGAGCGGCCAAGGTGCTCACAAATATCTGAACACGCACTCTAGTGCCTCGACAACAGAGGTGTGTTCAGATATTTTTGAGCACCTCGGCCGTTCCGATATATCTGATGGCGATCACACATGACTTCGTGAAATTGACTTACGGCCTTTTAGGTTCGAAGTATTATTTTAAGCACTACGGAGTCTCATTGCGTCATCGCCTGCAGTGTGTCTACCATGTGCTAGGCTAGACCGATTATTCACCTATCAAGTAATTATTTTGTTAACAATGTGTTAATTCTTGTACAGTCAGACAGATATTAGGAAAACAACAATTTGTAAAGAAGTTCTTTTGTTTCACCGTAAACTATTTGGGTGGGTCCATTTCTTTTTTCTGTCCCGTCAGCCAGACGACAATAGTAGCATACTTTGTTAGAAGTAATATTATACTACATTCTACATTAGTAGAATACTACCTACTTAGCATATTAATGCTAAGTAGGTAGATGACCCATTAGGCCATTATGGTAAACTTATAACCTCCATAAAAATGTACGTTTGGGTATTTTAAACATGTACCATAAAACCAGGGTTTTTACAAGAAAATCATTGATTCACTCAATTGTATGCGTGCTCCTCTTATCTGAGTTATTTTTAGTTATAGTAAGTAAGTAAGTATTTATTTGCAAATAATAAGTAGTTACAATAGTGTCTTAGGTGGTAAGTGACAATTGGTTGCTTATTCTGCTATTTATAGGTAATGGTACTGACAATTAAAGAGTAATGTTTTTAGAAGATTCCAAGAATCTTGGCAGGGTCGCCATGTAGTGTTGGGTGTTAAATTCGACGTGTAATGTCTTAATTGTAAAACAAAAAATAAAATATGTAACTAACAATATCAGCCCAAACAGCATACTGAACACCATTGCAGAGCGATGTGAGGGGCGCTTCCAGAAGCACTGGAACCTTTTGCATTGCTCGCTAGGTTATGTATAATTGTTCTTGAGTGTGTTATTATGTATAGGTATATATTAATTTAAGGTGCCTACTAATACTAGCTCTAAGTAAACTTTTGTTACTAACAACTATGGACATTGTTTCCGAAATAAATTATATTTGAATTTGAATATGTGGATCTTGGTTATCTAAATAAAGGACTTTTATTATTATTATTTTTTATTATTAAAACACTGAAACTTATGCAATCAGTCACTTTTTTAAATTTCTGACATATTGTTTCAGGTAAATATGCTTTGGTCCAGTGAATACAAGTGACCCAGTTCTTCTTAATAAGTTGGACCATAACATTGCATAGATATAACAGGTAAAATTAATTTGTTTCTCTGTATTGAAAAAAAAAATATAGACACGAATATTACGGCATCATCAGCTTCCCCGCGTTATCCCGGCATTTTGCCACGGCTCATGGGAGCCTGGGGTCCGCTTGCCAACTAATCCCAAGAATTGACGTAGGCACACTAGTTTTTACGAAAGCGACTGCCATCTGACCTTCCAACCCAGAGGGGAAACTAGGCCTTAATAGGATTAAAGTCCGGTTTCCTCACAATATTTTCCTTCACCGAAAAGCGAGTGGTAGGTAAATATCAAATGGTATTTCGTACATAAGTTCCGAGAAACTCTTTGGTACGAGCCGGGGTTTGAACCCGCGACCTCCAGATTAAAAGTCGTATGCTCTTACCGCTAGGCTACCAGCGCTTTGACAATATATACGACATAATGGTTAAAAATCAAGTACTTGAAATTATGTACTTCATTATGCTAGTTGATTTTAATTGACAAGGTACGAAATCACCAAGTGGCTTTCCATATCTCGTATCCATATCTTCACTATCATTATGAAGTCAACCTTATTTTGTTGAACTGACAGTTTATTTTACGATGCAAGAACGAAAAGTAAGGTTACGAATGTTATGGATAAATGCAACTATGGGCTGGTACAAGTGGGTAAAGAAGTGTTTAGAATAAGTGCACTTTGTTTGAAGTGAATAGTAACGGAAGCTTTCAAGTTTTGAGTTTTTGATACGCGGCTTTTTGTGAAAAGTGCTCTTAACTGTAAAAAAAAACTTATATGACAGAACACAGAAGTTTATCGCAGTAAATATGATAGGTGTTTTATGTTTGGTGTTAAGTGAATCATATATGTAATTGCTAGTAGTAGCAGGTTTTGTAAATATTCAAATCAATAATAACTACTACTACTATTAAATTATAACTAAAAACAAATACCTACTAAGCTTAAAATAAATTTAAAAGTGGAAAAATTACTGCCTTGGGCGAGACTTGAACTCACGGCTTCTGGATCGATACTCCAGCGCTCTGCCAACTGAGCTACCAAGACCTCATCCACAGCCAGCAAATCTTTCCACCATATACCTACTAATTTACAAAATTGTATCGCTATTTGGGCTGATTGTTATTTCAATGTCGATCTTTTTTTCGTCAGATTACGATGAAATTTGGGGGATCGATAAAAGTTCCCTATTCTATACAATATATAAGCGCAATATGACCGTCTGTTCTTAAGAGTCCCCCGAATTTCACCTTCCCATACAAACGGAGTTTCGTTCTCATTTTAAAACTACGTGTTGGATTGTAATGAAACTTTGCACATACAATGACAACATGAAGTATATCTAGGTCTGCAATTTATATAGCTCTAGTATATAAAACAAACGAAATAGAGCAAAAACAAGTTTTGTATGAAAAACTTAATGTAGCGGTATTTTTTTTACTATTATATCATTTGTATCTGAAACCTACATAAACTAATTATAGACCTAGATAAACCTTATCCCATTGTAAGTAGAACGTTTCAGAACAATCTAACTAGACGTTTTAAAATGAGAGCGTGACTACGTTTGTATGTAGAACCGAGCTTGCCGGGGACTCTAATGGAAAATTACATACCTTTTTTCGGGACTAGTTTTGATTTCGTATTAATTCCGCCCAGAATGAGGAGCTCTTCAAAGTCTTCAAACCAGCAAAATTTTATCCAAATCTAACGAAAAAAACGGACAACAAAATAAAAATCGGTCCATGTCTAAATCATTCCGTCTGTACCACCATGTGCGTGCATCTGCTAGCGAGCGCGGCCGATTTGTTTATTTTGATAGGTTTTTATTAAAATGGGCCACTCGCGCGCATGCATATAACAACACTATTATATCGACTAACCTTTATGGACTGGGCGCCCAAAATAACGCCATGTAATATTGGTTTTGTCTGCTTCATTATAGACACGCACATTTGGTATGAAATTTACGCATAGCATAATAGGTAACTTTGCTCTTATGCATGTACCACTTTTCAGTTATGACCATATTTTGTAAGAAAGCATTTTTTATAACTAAGCTTTTTTAGGGTTCCGTACCCAAAGGGTAAAAACGGGACCCTATTACTAAGACTCCACTGTCCGTCTGTCCGTCTGTCTGTCACCAGACTGTATCTCATGAACCGTGATAGCTAGACAGTTGAAATTTTTACAGATAATGTATTTCCGTTGCCGCTATAACAATAAATACTAAAAAGTACGGAACCCTCGGTGAGCGAGTCCGCTTCGCACTTGGCCGGTTTTTGTTTTTGGCACGTAACAACACCGAACTATTCCGCTGCAAGTCTTTGTTGTAAAATGCCATTGTAATTTCAATCAATTCGTACCCAATAATATCCTATCATGATAAACCTACTCATTTTCAACACTTATCTTGTTAGAAGTTATATTAGCCGGCCAAACTTTGATCGAGGCTAGCTAAAGGTTAGCCCAGGCTATAACTAATGTAACACAGGTCGAGACAGTGGGTCGTCGGTGTCGCGTTGCCGACCGTTAAACCGCGGTGTTTCTGAATCAATGACTTGAGCCCTGACTTTTCCTGGTCCTGAGATGTTGATAGAAATCGATAGGTTAGTTATTAGTAAGCCTTGGGAAAATGGGCTTCGCAAATCGCAATGTCCCGCATAGCGGGTCTTCGTCAAATTTGATTTAAATGGAGAAATATTAATCCCCTGGCCCACGGACGATATATCGGGTCTACAGAATTTACCTCTAGGTCCTATGGACGCGATAGCGAAAAAGTCACCCCTTTATGACTTTTGAAAGTGCTGAGACTCGAGAGCTTAAAAGGGAATGTAATTAACTGATTATAAATAAATGATGTGCAATTAACGAAGATTATTTCTGTCTTCTGACACCAGTCATTTAATTTTCTTACCTATAATCTACGTAAATTAGCAATAAAAATGAAATATTTTAGAACGCTACCAATGCTAGGTTATATCTTATATCATAGAAACGTGCACTTTATGCTTATGTCCAATAAATTTATTTTATCTCATTGAACTTACTTTTAAATTAAATCTCATTCCATATTCCATATCTTCACTGCAGCTGCAAATAGACAATCTCATAGATCTCGTCAACCAAAAATGTATCTTATGTCCAAGTTATAAGGTACTTTCTACATGTTTCTTGAAGCCATTGCACTGATGTTCTTTTGAATGCGTCTGCGCTGGTCCCACGGTCAAATGATGAGTTTATGTTTATCTGTATTTTATTTCTACTGACATATTGACGGAAGCAGTGTAACTTAATTCAATTGCGCAATCTTTGAGTAAGTAATGACTGATTACATAATGTTTATGGAATTAATGTGTGTGATTAATGGTTCATTTGACACTTGGCTTAGCATGGTAGAGCTACCATGTGGTAAACTTTACATTACATATTGCATATGCATAATGCAGCTTATGAATTCTACTGTCCTCTGAACATCAATCTGCTGCGGTCTTTTGATGCACTCACTTATAAAATTTAAAACTTATACGTGCTGAACTTTTTTTATAGACTTTTGTCGGATAGTTCCAAAAGTTTGCCCACTGTTATGGCATTTTGCTGGGACATCGGTCACCTAAATAAATACCTACGTAAATTCCTGATAGACCCGCTAAATATGTATGAATGAAGGATAATTCACTGTCACTCTTGTTCTGTTTTTTCTATTTAATATTTAGGGACTATCTCACTCTTGTTCTAAAACTATTCGTATCGTACATTTTACGATACCTTCATTAATTTACTCAAGTTTCAGGACGATCTAAATCGACTGTAATATATTGCACCCTTACCTGGGACTGGTGGTGGCTTTTAGTTACTTAAATGCCATATCATTATTCACTACCAGCCATATTATTAATTATTATCTTATTGGGACTATTATGTGTTATCGCGTATAATCTTTAGGTCTGGACACAAGTATAATGGTTTTTAACGTCTAAAATAAGAAAACCGGTAAGATGAACTAATTTAAACTAAAATTAGAGTGTTTATTTATAAACTTATCTTAATTTGTATGCAGATAAGATGTTAAATATATGTGTTGAGCTTAAGAGATAAGGTTCGGCTTTGTAAGGGTTTTATAGTGTTGGAATAATTAGGTATAAAATAGTCGAGAAATACGAAAAAAATAACTTAAATGGATTATATTATTTGCCTGCAGATAGTCATATTTAATTGTTAGTACGATATATGACTGACCTAGGTAAGAGAATAGAATCATGTCACGATGTTTTGGAGTATAACTAGTATAAGCATTAATGGGAGAGGACAGTAACTTTAGCATTACTTTAACATTACATTATTACGTTAATGATTACTGAATTTTTAATTTTATTTTGTTTAGATTTAAAATGAAACAGAGTTCGTCTTAATTATAGTCGATCAAACAAGTTTGTCAGTAGAAAAAGGCGCGAAATTTAAATTTTCTTTGGGACAATAACCCTTCGCGCCGGACTACATTATTTAAATTTGTCGCTCTTTTGCTTTTCTGAAGGAAATTGCTTGACAGGGTATAACTTTGCACCGACTTGAACAGAACAAAGTGAGGGAGTGTCATTAGTCATTATACACGTCACCCTTTCTTAGAAATTTGGCATTAATAAATAATGATGACATGCCACACTTTGTCATTGCAAATGCCATCGGGGTTGGAGAGTTAGCTTGGTTCGACTTTGCCTATGTGGAGCGTATGTGTTTATGAACCCTAAACAGTTTTCCCATAGAGTAACTTATACTAGAGCGGTACTGTCATAGTAAATTTTGTAACCCCAGTAAATTCACTGCCATCTGTCGACACACTTTAAAACTAAAAATAAATATTTTTAAAAATACGATAAATTGTATTTAAATATGGATAAATGATTTTTTTATTTGCATTAATTATTTTTATATGATTTTGGGCCATGTTCTTTCACTGGTATGCGTTAAAATTATAAATAATAAACGAAACAGTCAACGCCCTCTATACGAGTGTAGGCCAAAACTAGTGGCGCCATCTGATCGAGAATCAAATTTTCGTGATTTTCGAGGCACGTTTTTTCCTTAGACTCTATCCATCTATTTATTACGGAGTTATATCTATCTTTGGTTTTCCTAATAAGTTATTAAAATCAACTTAATCTCGATATCGGTAAGACTACGAAATTTTTACAAACACATCACTACTCTTTCTCTTTTTTGCATTGCATCCCAAAGAGGGTTTGTTAATATCAGGTTCTGTGGCCATAATCTTAAGATCTATTTTCTAATATGCCCTATTCATTTTTTGCTCTAAACCTAAGGGTAATTTGATAAGTTTTATTGAATTAGGACGAATTAGAGCCAAATAGCATCAATCAAAATAAACTATGTGATAATGATAGTTATCATGCTTTACTCTTTAAAGGCGGAACCCGTATTTTGTTCTACGTAAATATTTTAGTTGTTTTTTTCTTATTCCAAGCATTTATTAGGTTCCCAGTACTTTGTATCGAAATTCAGTCTTTTATATGTAATTATGATGCAAAATAATGCAGCAATATATTTAATAAAAATGTTTATGGTTATCAAACAACCGTTTCAAACAAGTCATCGAAAAATTAAAAAAAAAATCTCATTCTATCACACTTATTTTTCTCTGGAATTTTAACATGGATTTAACTGCTTTTTGATAAACACAATTCCTGACTATGATCTAACTTAACATATTGACTCACCGCCATGAAAATAAACTGATCGAATACTACGTAATCATCAGATTTAAACAAACCGACCCACAGATGTAAACCAAATCTCAAACAATGTTTACTTACAACATTCCGAGGAAAATAGCCATTTTTCTCATGGCTCCGCCGTGTCTGGCGGATGTAGGTCACGGGGTGACCGCCACTTCCTAGTGTACTAGGGCCGGTGGAAGTCTAGGCGTTCGCTGGACTGTCTTATTGATTGTACCTATTGATTCGTGGCCGTGACATAGTTTTTTAGCCAAACAGCCCGACTGCTAATTAGGCTAAAGGTTTATGCCATGCCATTCTTCCCTGTCGCATTAGACCTTTCTCACATGGGGTCGCACAAACCCGCTGCCAAAAAGCCGCTTCCATACAAAGTTACGCACTCATTTTAAAACGACATCATACACACTCACTTTTTCAAAGTGGCTCCCATAACCCATTAATTTTCTGAGGCTAGACTAAGATGGTACGGTCACGTAATGAGAAGACCAGACGATCACGTGGTTAGAAAGTGCCTTTCCATCGCTACAAAAAAGAGGGGAATGGGAAGGCCTTCGATTGAAAACAACTTCGATGACGAATGTTCGAAAGGACATGAAGGTGTTGGGACTCCACGAACAAGACACCCAAGAAAGAAATAAATGGCGTCGCATGATTGGGAAAGCCGACCCCGCGTAACGGGAAAAAGGTGAGGCAAAAGGAGATCATACACATCTAAACGTAACATAAATATCTATGTCAGGTACTACTTAGTTTTCGTATCAAAAAATTGTTGTACAAAGAAAAATAGAGAAATTTTGTATGTAAAACATCGCTGTAATATCTTTATACAGGATGAAATTTTAACCACAAGCCATACTCTGCGTAGTGACTTTAATTAGGTCATACTCTCATACTGGACAACTTTTACTATGGGGCCAATCACGAAATCGTGAAAAAAAATTTGGCAGGCCCATATAAATCACCGGAATCACATCAGCCGGAATGTATAAAACAGCCAAATTTTTTTTTCGCGATTTCGGCATTAGTCCCATAATAAAAGTTGTTCAGTATGACCTATAAAGTCACTGCGCAAGTGCGCAGAGTATGGCTGATGGTTAAAATTTCACACTGTATTACACTTTCTTGCAACGCAAAGTAGTACCAGACATATAATATAGATATACGTTACTTGAATTTTCATATCAAATTTATAATAATAATAATAAATAAATAAATATTATAGGACATTTTTACACAAATTCACTAAGCTCCACGGTAAGCTCAAGAAGGCTTGTGTTGTGGGTACTCAGACAACGATATATATAATATATAAATACTTAAATACATAGAAAACAACCATGACTCGGGAACAATTTAAATATCTGTGTCATCACGCAAATAAATGGCCTTACCGGGATTCGAACCCGGGACTATCAACGGCTTCATAGGCACTACCCACTAAGCTAGACATGTCGTCAAACTTTTTAATGATATATCAGAATGCAGTTTTAAAATGAGAACGTAACTTGGACTGTTAGTGGGGGCTTCCCGGACGATATTGGCCTGTCAGTTGTTCGGAAGTTTCGGAACTGTCAAATTTTTGTTCTAACAGACCGATATCGTCCAGCGGCCTGATAGTCAGTGGGCCCTTTAAAAGATGTATCGGCTAACTTACCTAAAGAAGAAGCTCTAATTAATAGCACAAGTAGGCGTTTTTACTTCGAAAAATTTGCATTCTCCAGACACCATCTGTTTTAAAGAATTGCATCTGCTAAATTCGCTTACCTCTTTGTATATTTGCTTAATCCAATCCAGTTCAAATGAGTAGGTTATCGTTTAGGATGCCTGGAGATTTAGGAATGGGGTCAGAAAATGTTTAGAAATGGAGGATATCCTGGTTCGTTTGGTTGTCTGTTTAGTGCAATACCTAGAGCCCAATTCAGATTTAACAATTTGTTATGGTTATGAACTGGTTTTGAGACGATCGATGCGTAAGATGCGACTTTCACTTCATTCGCATACAATCAGCGTGAGCAATCTTTACGGTCGTATCAAAATAAGATTAACCCTTAAATGCATGTTTTTTTCTTTTTGCGCGAAATTAATATGTGTTACGTAATACGTGTTGTTTGCTGATTATGGGAAAAATGCTAAAAAAAATTATAACACAAATTTTCACTGCAAAATCAGTGTTAGGTTAGAAGTAGCATAGGCTAAAACATATTTTTGTAAATATATAATTTTCAGTAAGAATATGAAAAATCTTACTACCATCAGAAAAGCACACTATTTGTTATACAGGGTGGGCACAGGGATTCCGACAGACTTTAACCGTGGATTCCTGGCAGTGTTACGAAAGAAAAATGTTATATCAACATGGGTCCAAAATTGCCTAATTAATTTACTTAATTTCTGGAACAAAATAAATCAATTAACGATAGTACTAACTTGTGAACGTATCTTTAGTTTGAAAGAGTGAAAAAGACAACATGCGACACCAATATGACACTTTATAGTCTAGTTTATAGCAGGTGACAGGTAAGTTTACTTATTTTTAACACTTCTGCTTTGCATGTGTGATTGTTTGTGTCTTGGTATGTATGATTACGTCACATAAGGGCGTGTTAGCATTGAGTTTTTTTAACTTCGAAATTACTTAAATAATTGAATATCTCGTAAATTAGGCTTTCTATGGCATTGTTATATTACTTTTTTTTTATCCAAATAGGCACTAGAATTCATGGTTAAAGTGTGTCGGAATCCCTGTGCCCACCCTGTATGTATACCCATGATAAAGTTTTTAAATATAAAATAATTACAAACCCCGAAAAAAACGTTCAAAACTAAAAATCATCATCTTCTGGATTTTCCTAGTTTTCCGACATTTCGTATTAAAACAAATGTAATTTTTATAAATTCAAATACTGCGTAACTTTAAGTTAAACCGGACTAGTTTTACTACTGAAATAATATATAGGAACTAATAGATGTTATCTAATTATGTATAAAATTAGATGTTTTTGTTGTGTAGGCTGCATCCTACACTATGCATTTAAGAGTTAAATCAAAACCGATCGTCAAGGTCGTGTCAAGACCGGATAAAAACCATAACGAATTGTTAAATTAGAATTGACTTCCTGGTGGTCTATTCAGTTCAGTGGAAAATACATACATTTTCCTTCGAAGTTTGGTATTCCCACCTGTCCAATTTATTTGTCCTATGTGTATTTTGTGTCACATTTTGCTTAATGAGAGAGTGAGACGCAATGACATTGGACAGATGGAATACCATCCTAAGGTAGACTTCCGAGCAAATCGGCTCCGTCAGTAACGCAGCGACACTGACGCGGCCACACGACAGAGCGATACTATTATGCGGTATGGAAATGTATGAACTTCCGACCGCAGCGTCACGGTCGCAACTCCAGTGGCGCCGCGTCAGTATCGCTCGGCGATAGCGGCCGTGCTATGTTTACGTAGTCGCTGCGATCGCACGTAGTTTCTTGATGTTTCTGTCGCAACTTCTTCATATTATGTACCTTCCATTAATAAAATAAAATTAAACTGTTTTTTTTTCTTAAACCGACAAAATCTCGTGAATTTTCATCATTCTCATTAAAATGGTTTTTTATTAAGATGCTTCGTATGTGCCGTCTTATTTTAGACTTTTGAATATTGGGTTGGGTATAGGCTTCGCTCTGCTTCGCTCCATACTAAAATAGTAACGAAGCAAGATGATCATCCTCCTCTTCTTCTAAAGGGGCCAACTATCAGTCCGCCGGACGATATCGGCCTGTCAGTTAGAACAAATTTTTTACAGTTCCGAACAACTGACAGGCCGATATCGTCCGGCGGACTGATAGATAGTCAGTGGGCCCCTTAATAATGTTTTTATAATTGATCGGTTCATCTTTACACGTTTGAATATAGTATGGAATAACAACTGCGACTGTCGCCGGAAGTGTTTCTGCGTTAGTTACCGCTGCGACACTGACGCAGCGGCTCTGACGCTGCGGCCGTTGCGAGTGTTGCGACAGAGCCGCTTTGCTTGGAAGTCTACCTGCAACAACGATACAATATCGTCCACAAAAGCGTTGACGAAACAGTGACGTAACAAGTGCGCTGAATCACCAGGCTGCCAGAAGTCCGTAGCAGTTATGCGCGTTAGCAGACGCGGTAACGTAGCAACGGCCTCCACGACAGGCGTAATTGTGAAAGGACGTATGTACGGAAGTTCAACTCAATGTATCATAATACTACATAA
This sequence comes from Cydia strobilella, assembly GCF_947568885.1. Taxonomy (NCBI): domain Eukaryota; kingdom Metazoa; phylum Arthropoda; class Insecta; order Lepidoptera; family Tortricidae; genus Cydia; species Cydia strobilella. Next base: position 5,029,737 of record NC_086056.1, read on the forward strand.
TACGCCTTTTTACACGATTATAGTAGAGATAGTGAACATTTCAGCTTGGGTTGGCGGCAGTGTTGGTTAAGACTCGAGTGCTTTAACTCGACTTTGTTTTTCAGACTTTTCAACTTGTTAGGGACCCGAGTAAGTAAGTAAATATTCTTTATTGCACCAAAATTATACATTTTACATACATGTAAAACTACAAAGAAATTTTTAAAGAAAAATAGAAACAGGTAACAACAGGCGGACCCGAGTCTTTTGTAGAGAGTTAATTATTTTCCAAAGAACTATTTTTCTTTACAAAAAATGCATTGTTTACGATATAATAATGTTTATTTTCTTTACTGGTACTAATAGTACCTAATAACCTACAACATATCAACATTGTTGTGAGTCTTTATTCGGAGGGTCAAGTACTTATGTTATTAGTTGCGCTTAAATATTTAATAAAGGGCTCGAGATTTTTTTTTCTAAAATGAGTAGTTTTGAAATGTAGCCTCAAAAAACTTACTTCCTACCAACACTAATAATTCCAGGTTTAGAAACCGCACCATTTACCGATTGACCGGTGAAAAAAGAAAACAATTAAAACAAACACAAATTACAGTAGGTATTACGTTACTAAATAATCTCTAAAAATTTTAATTACATTAGTATTCTCGGGAATAGGTACCTAATAAAAAAATTGTACAGTCATTAATCAAAAGCTAACCAGTTTGGTCGCAGTGTGACAGAGATAGCCATCCCGAAAGAGACAGCACCACATTCCTACGGGAATCGTCCGGCATTCTACCGTGATTAGCATAAATGCAGTAACTTTACTTGGAAATGTATTTAATTGTATATCTTATATTAATGAGCTATAAAGTACACAATTGAATGAGTTAAAATGTACTTGCTTGGTATAAGCGCAGCAACATTCCTGTCGAAAGGGAAATTATTTATTTCTTTTTTAACCAACCCTCTTATTAAAATATCTCTTTGTGCTTTAATCCTTATTTAAAAGTTTTTTAAATTAATAGCCAGTAAAAGCGTAGGAAAGTGAAGGTGTCGGTATTTTAATGGCATCTTATTAGTTTATGAAACACGGCTATTCAAATGGGAGATAAAATCGACATGTTTTTTGTATTGTACCTTTAATAAATTACGTGATCGCCTGTGTTTACATTTTCATTTATTTAATTTAGATATTAAAAAAATAAAAGACTGTCACAGACAAAGTGTATTTATTATAATACGATTTATAGGTTCATTAGTACGGTACTATAGATACTTAGAAGTAGGTATATTTTACAAGTTATACGTATATTAGAAGACGTAATTTGGGAACTATTTATATATTTATTTAAAAAAAAACTGATTTTTATTCCTTTATGTAAGTACTGAAATATTTTTACTGTACAGTCGCCATCAGATATATCGGAGCGGCAAAGGCGCTCACAAATATCTCAACACGCCTCTATTGTCAAGGCGTTTGAGTGCGTCAGATATTTTTGATCATCTCGGCCGCTCCGATATATCTGATGGCAACTGTAATACGTAAATAGTAGGTATGTGTACGTAAATAAAAACAAAAATTAAAGCAAGTTTGTCAACGAAGCTGGAAGGCGCATCTAATTTGGTCATTGCAACATGCATGTCAACGCATTTGACAGTTAAACAAATATTGCCACGCATGCGTTATGCACCAGTACCTAGCTGTTCACCACTAATTTGTAGCGTACGGTAGCTAAACATTATCGACATCATACTTCTTGCCTAAGTATGTTTATATATACGTATATATGTTTAAGATAGGAAAATATGGATCCAATTTGTCCTTGTTTCATTAGGGAATATTACGCAAAACTCTTCGTAGAGGGCGTTACTAGCACAATCACAGGGCCTACCGCGAAACATGAATATCTAAAGTTTGGTTACTGCCTCTCTATCACTCTTGCGTATTCGATCAATAGAGAGGCATATAACGAAATTTTTGCGTTTCGCGGTAGGCCACCTGTAAATAAACCGCCTTGATGCATCAATGTCATAGTGAAAACTTGTAAAAAAAACTATTTAAGGCATAGTATGTATGTTTATAGCATGTGCACGAGTTCTGCACTCTGGCGGCAGAACATCGCAGTAATCCCTATTAGTTTCAGCCATTTCAGGGTCATTAAGTAAGTCTACTTTTGTCCGTTGTTCATTATATTATGCCAAAGCACTCACTTCCACTTTTTACTTTCTTCGCACTTTCTTCGTGGCACTTTTTCTTTTTTATGTTTCTCTGTTTTGTATAATTTGTGTGTGCTAACGAATAAATTATTTCTTTTCTATTCTATTCAAAGAAAAATAATATGTAGTTTTTGATGAAAACTTTAACAATCTACGATAGTTTTGGTAGACGATTTAGTGTTCGGTATTGACTCGGTTTCGGCCGAAGCCGAAACTTTTATTGACTTGATAACATCGTTGAAAAGAATGTCGTAGACCATTTATATAGACATATTAACAATAAAACACCTATAATTGTACAAGTGGTATAAAAAATAAAATACCGGTCAATTGCGTGTCGGGCTGCGACTATTCTGATTAAGAAAGACTAACTAGTTATCATTATAGAAAACTAGCCAAACGCTCTCCGAAAGTACAATATTGTAAGTTTCGGAGCGGGCGAAAGGTTCGGCACTCTTTACCGAAACCGAACTTTAGGCCGAAATACGATTTTTATACCGAAACCGAAACTTAACGACACAATCCTTCCTTGATCCTTCCTTCCTTGAATCCTTGATTCCTTAGGAATCATGGCTTAACTTGGCTACTTCGGGTAAGTACGTCGTCAATTGCTTTTGCCCGGTGACCACTCTTTTTTTGTTCGAAGTTTGACTCGTTGTAAATGTGAATACTGTTATGACTGCATCTTAGACACGGCACGGTCGTAAAGTATTTCGTACATGCGTTAAGTAATGGGCACGGAAGTACGAAACAGTGTTAATTTCACGCCGGTTATGTTTGCCAGGCGCGTTTGATGTTGTGTTAGCTTTTTATTGATAGCATAATGCATACATGGTATGCACACGAGAATTTGTTCACTTTGTTTTTATGCCGGTGGACGGTTACTTGACCTATCTTCTTGAGGCACAGCCAATAGTTGCGGATGAGTCAACTCGCCAAAAGTACCTCCTCCCACCCTGGAATACTTTCAAATAGACATATATTTCTACAGTTCGCATTCAATAGTTCTATCAACCGGGGTGAATGGGGATGGCTGGGGTGAAGAGGGACAAAGCTTAAAACGTGATTTACCTACCTGACAATTTCTTAAAAAATATCTACACAAACTGTATCATACAAAATCTACTATTATTTTCAATCGAATGATACAATTTGTGGTGGTATTTTTTAAGATATTGTCAAATAAGGTAAATCACATTAGTAAGTTCTGTTCCTATTCACCCCAGCCATTCCTATGCACCCTGGTTGACGGTACCTTATTCTGATTGTACTAATAATAGGTTATGAATTTGATCTGAATTTTTTATGGATATGACCTGCCTGTGTCAAAAGTGACATTTCTGCAACCAGAAACGTCGTTAATTGTCAATTTTGTTTGTATGACTTCTAACCTTGAGAACTCACGTACAAAATGATGACCATTAAAACCAATATTGTAGTACTGTCAATCAAGCTTCGTCTACTTACCATACATACACACAGCATGCGTGGTCATGCAAGCGAAATAAAGCCATTCGGGACATCGTAATTTAATGGGAGAATTTCTCGGTCGAGTGCCTCTCAAGAAGCATTAAGTGGCATTTTGAACCCTATGGCAATGGTTTAAGGACTAGTGTCTTCGTTAGTATGTGCAGTGACCCTTAGGCCGAACCTTGCTTGATTAAGAGTTAGACGTTGACATTATTATGTAGATATTGTGATTGCATATAGATTGGAATGAACGGCAATCAAGAGACAAATTCGATTTGTATTTAAACTTATTTAAAGGTATCTATGATATGCATGGCAAATGGTATCAAGAAAAATTTCGATGTTATCGGTAGATTGAAAAGTTTTGCAAGTACATATTTGAAAAGCATTAGATAAGTCGTACATATTTGAAGTCTGGTCAAGTAGACTTTTTGAAAATTTTGTGATATAAGTAACATAACGACCGACATGGTACAATGACCAATGTCACGAACTCACGACCTCTAATTGGAGGGTGAGATGGCGTCGCTTTCGTAAAAACTAGTGCCTGTGCATTGGCACCGAGAATTGTCTCGGGATTTAGTTATCGAGTGGACCACACACTCTAGGACTAGGCTATGCTCGGAGTATGTATGTATTATTTGTTTTTGTCTTTAAACCGTGTTCGATATGGTTTTAGGTTGCTAGGTACTATCATTCCTAGAACATAATGCACAGCTTATAATTTCCTCCATTTATTTTATTCATTTTGCAATTACACAGCAACAGCCATAATCAATATGGTTCTGTACTCGTATCGTATAGGCACCTAACTCGTTTCTAAGCAGTCAGTCACTGTGCGAACGTAAGTACGATCGAGCCGCCCGTCTCAGCCTACTACGTCTAAGCTACGCACACTAACGCACTGCTTCTGACGTCGCGTCGGGCTTACCCTCACACTTCACAATCTCACAACCTTGCCTAAGCCTAAGCACACGCACCCTTCAACCCCTAAGGCCTAATCAACCATCCCCATTATTCCCGTTAACCCTTACACCACGCGCCCTTTTTTATCAAGTTTTGTCCTAAAATGGAAAACAACTACCAGGTCTTCATACTCTAACAGAAGTCTAATAACTTTCACCCTGAAGAATGCGCAAACTCCGAAGTCGTCTTGATTTGCCGCAACCCCTAGCAGATATTCAACCTTTTCCAACACTTGGGGGTATTGTCTGTTGTCCCTGTCGCTCCTCCTTGGAGGGGTTGCACGGTTGTGGGCCAGTGCGGGTGTGTGAATATTAGGTTAGGGGCGACGAACGGCCGTGGCCGTGGCAACCCCTTCGAGCTTCGACACGCGATGCGTGTATGTCTATGGCGTGTGTTATGTCTCACACGGAGGCATACGTGTGCGAACATCCTAGCCACTCCTGTTATCCTGGTACACGAGTATGTGTAAAGATTAGAATTTGCTAAGCAAACGCTGGTTTTTTTCTAACACACATTCACGTGTGGACTAACGTTTTGTCTAATTATTAACAGAAATGTCATGCATGGCTCCGTTAGCCACACACGAATTTCTAAGCCACGGACACACAGTTTCACACAGAGCGTTTAGGAAGAGCGGGATAAGTAGGTAGGTAATCACCTGTCTCTGTCGCACGGGGACCGGGACCCCACACACGTTCTCGACAATGTGCGTACCTATCTTTTATGGAAACTTTGAAAACTGTCTCGAGCATTTTCTAAACATCAAAGGCAATAAAATAAAACTATGAAAACGTATTATATCGCGTATATTGAAGGCAAAGGCAATAATTTAACTACGTGCATGAAACTGATGGTAATTTTATGGAAACAAATGAATTGGTAATTAATACACATAAAACGTGCAAGGGGATATATGGCCAGCGTTATTAATATCTTAGGCTATTTGTAATAATTAATATAATTATGAATATCGTATACAATTAATTAAATTGATATGAAACAAATAAATTAATCGGTATTATTTCATCATGGGAATCTGGGGTCAACATAAGAGTGCGTAAAAAGTGGAGACGACTTTTTTACCACAATATTCTATCACTCGTTCTGAGAATGTATTATTTTTCGGTCATTTTGTTTAGGTAATTAGAAACGTCTACCTATGTGGTCACATATATTTATTTTGTATAAAAAACCGGCCAAGTGCGAGTCGGACTCGCGCACCGAGGTTTCCGTACTTTTTAGTATTTGTTGTTATAGCGGCAACAGAAATACATCATCTGTGAAAATTTCAACTGTCTAGCTATCACGGTTCATGAGATACAGCCTGGTGACAGACAGACAGACGGACGGACGGACAGACGGACAGCGGAGTCTTAGTAATAGGGTCCCATGTTTACCCTTTGGGTACGGAACCCTAAACACAGGGTTCATCTGTTTTGTTTATGTTTAATGATTTTTGATTAAACTATTTTGATTTGTTGCTGTTTTGATTAATTGATTAATTGTTATTGTAGAAAAATATGGAAACTTAAAAACTAATGCCCGATAGAAAGCAGGCGGTCTTATTGCTAAGCAGCGATCTCTGCCAACAATCTTATAAATACCTCTTACCTTTGATCTGTTGAATTTTAATTAGTCCGACTCTATACTATTTAGCGCACCTGCACGTTATTTCTTTTATTTAGTTTATGAAATTATTTTATAACCGCAAGATATTCCGATTAGTTATTCAAACTTTTCGTAGTTATTTGGTATATCTAAATGATATTACTTGCATAAGTAATTAATTAAGCGATCGAAATACATTCTAGGAAATGTGGTCAAGTTATCTTTATTTATACATATAAAACTGTTAATGCTAAATGTAAATATTCACTTACAGTGCAAAAAGAAAAATAAACCAAAAAAATACTAAATGTGTATGAACACTTTTTTAGTAACATATGTACCTAGGTTAATCATTGCTTCTACTTTATAGTTGCGTATTCCCCTTATACACTTTTGGCGCCTTATATTTCAATCATTACATCATTATCATTAGACAGGCCTAATTGCTTCATTCTCCGGAACTTTCGTCTGTAAAGAAGTTGCCTGCTTTTCTTTTGTAGCCACGGAAAGACACTTCTTCTTTGTTAGTCATTGTATGTAACCTTGTAAAATATGTGACCAGTCAAGTTCGCCACCTGTGCTGTGTCCACACCGGCGCTCCACACGCTAATGTTTGCTCGCCACGTGACCGCAGTACCGTTGCAGGCGCACACGCATAGTGTTTCGGAAATTGCCCGTTTGACAACGAATAGCTAAGTGGTCGGAAAGCGTAGCGAGTGTTTGCTTACCGGAAATTTATCGATTTTTTATTTGGAAAGTAAACCTTTGATTCCTACTTATTGGAAGCGTTTTCTAATACGGATTCTTGAAAATTGCGTGTTGGCTGTTGACACACCATGGTTCACACCAGCCGATGTAGTGTAATTTATCATTACTACGTATGTAAGTATAGGTATACAAATGATACCTCGCGTGATTATAAATGGCATTATTATGACAAAATTAAGTGTACTTAAAATGTACAATACGAGTTGCAGGCAGCCGGCTGGTGATTAATTATAGGTAAATGAATGAAATCGCACATTCAATTAATTTCAAGAAGACACAACATAAAGTAGGTTTGCCACTTGACGAGTCAATTAAATTTCAACTATTTATGGTCCGAATTGGAATTAACACATACCTACATGAACTATAAGTGTTTTGGTATGTTGCATAGCGTCCATAAATCACCACAAACTCCTATATGCATTATCATGATGATGATAGACGTGATGATAATCAGTTCATGATGAATGATGTAGCAACCGACTTGGAGCATCTATTCAATTGTTTGTTTTATAAATTGAACGATGTGTTTACATTATTAACCTTAACTTTCTTTTTCCAGGTAAATATATTTGATCTAGTGAACATCGAAAACCAGGCTTGAAGCTCCAGCATAAAAATTTCTTGGTCACAACCAGGTATAGAAATAAGTCTATGATTAAAATTTTGAAGATTTTGAACTTATCTCAATAGAAAAGGAAGTTGTTAACAATTGATCCAAGCATCACATGGAATTTTAAAATAGGTTTACTATGGAAAACTTTTCGAGACGGAGACTTGCTGTAAAATTTTCATTCTTGTCAAGATTTCGAGAACTGATGTTTCAACATTTTGGAAATTTTCTGAAACTCTCATATTTATGTAGTCTCGAGTGCCCAACATTTTTAGTAGTACTTATCGTATACAAGAAAAGGCTTCAGTGTACAGATCGCCAAGATTACTTACCGGTATGCTCCTTTGGGATTACGGGTGTAAATCACGCTTAAGTAGTAAAAGCTGCCGGCGCAGCGGCCCTTTTAAGGATCTATTCCTTCGCTATGATTTTTTACAACCTGTTATATTTAAACCTGCTACTCAAACCACTAAATGTTTTACCTTGTTAGCTTATTACTAGTATAACTTGAGCGCTAGATTCGTAAGAAATATGCGTAATTAAAGGCAAGACTAATACTGGTTGAATAGTTAACATGAGGCAATGCTTTTTGTGAATTCATGGCAAGTCTGGTACCTGTCATTGCGCATGGATGTGTCTAAACATTTGATATAGGGATAACATGTAAACAAAAGGGGTATTGTGCGTTTGAAACCCTTGTTTGCTGTGTGACACTCGTGATAGCTTAAAAGCTTATAGAATAATGATAATATGCTTTTTTGACAAACCTTCTTGTTTGTTGAAATTGTGTTTGAAAATACAAATATTTATTATGTGTGCAATGCAAATTCACTGCTGGGCAAGGGCCTCCCCTCCTTCCAGCCATTTTGTCCCTAACCAATGCACACTCCCGCCACTCTTCCCAATATGTGTCTAGGCTATCCTGCTATCACTGTCTTGGTCCTTCTCTGACTGGATATCTATCCGGTGGCTTAAGAATACAATAGAATAGATTAGAATACTCGTTATTGCAAATATTGCATACCTCAGTAGATGATACAGCTTTAGGAAGACAATTGATAAAAAATAAAGGCAGATAATAGGAGGTCTTATCGCTAAAGAGCGATCTCTTCCAGACAACCTTAGGGTAGCGGAATCAGAGAATTTGATAAAAAAGAGCATTAAAAAATAATAAACGTAGGTTTATTTTATTTTTAAATAACCCTGAGGTCCCAAATACTTTCAGCCGATGACACTTCAATTAAAATACAAATTGTTCGAATTAGCACAAAGTGTGATATGGAGCGGACTTCCATTGGTGGCGATAGGGCTATCCGCCACCCACTCTGTCCGCCGCTCAGGGACGAGTTGTGAAACGTATTGTAAAAATATGCCTAATATGCGTTTTAATTGAGGTAGGACATAAAAAGGAAAACCGAGGAAATGGTGGAAGGACTGTGTGAGAGATGATATTATGTATCGAACACAAGTGAATGATGAAATGACGGCGAAGTAGGGAAAAAATAGACATCGCCGACCCCAAGGGAATGGGATGATGTCAAGCGAATGATAATGAATAATGAATATTACGCAAAACACTGCGTAGAGGACGTCACTAGCACAATCACAGGGTCTACCGCGAAACACGAAAATCTAAAGTTCGGTTTCTGCCCCTCTATAGCCGGGTTCACATTTGTCTGTCGTGTTGTCGCGTTGTTTTGTGACGGGTATCGGTTTCATACATTTAATATGGTTGCGTTTACATTTCTCTGATGCATGACGACACGACAGACAAATGTGAACCCGGCTTATCACTCTTGCATATTTGATCTATAGACGAAACAGATAAATATTCGCCTTGCGCGGTAGGCCATCTGTAAACAAACCGCCTTGATGCATCAACGTCATAGTGAAAACTTGACAAAAAACTGTTTAAGGCACAGTATGTATATTGGATTTTGATAGGTGCTCGTGCTGCACTCTGGCGGCAGAATTTTGCAGTATTACTCCCTATTGAGGTAGGACGTTAAAGGATGATGAGGGCTGTTTTTTGAGGTTGCGAGGGGGGAATTATAACTACTTATATAGTATAGCGCATTTCGTCAAAATTGCAGTTTAAAAACTCTAAAGAGTATCTTCAAAATTCTGCTTCTCCTTGTCCTTTTCCCATTATTTGAGGTTGGCTCTCCTAGTTATATTTCGCCAGGCTAGAGTATCTTCAAAATTGCAGTCAAAAAACTCTAAAGAGTAACTTTGAGTAGGTACTTAACCATGTCAGTGGCTTAGTTCTCAGGGGGAAAGTGTTGTGTAGTCGTCATTTTGGTTGAGGGCGAGTATAGTACAATAGTGTGGGGCATTCGCTGTTTGATAATGCTTCTGCCCGCGGCTTCGTCTGCGTGGAATGATGATGATGATTATAAAAACTATCCTTTGTCCTAAATTAGATCGGCGGTATAAGCGTGAAGAGGTAACAGGCAGATAGAGTCCGCGATAAGACAAAAATGGGTCTACCTGCGGAGACGAGTATGTACAAATGATACATGTAACTAACTAAGTATGTAAGTTGTCTTAAAATTTTGTCGCTTGTCGATAAGGTTAATTTCTAATTGAAGATATATGGAAATATCGCCTTACTGACAAGCGTCAATAAGTACCCTTTTAGTTGAAAATGGCACATTTATCAACCATTTTTGCTATAATGGGATAGTGTATTGAAATAAAGATAAAAGCTTGTATCAAAGAACCTTATTCAATTGGATGCAATTTCGTTTATAAATTTCACATATAAACTTACAGTAGATAACAACTAATGCGCTTATACGATAAATACAAATTAATAAGTACAATTAGGAAATAGAATCAAATTTAACAAATTCAGAACTAAAACTACAAATTAAAACACAATTTAAATTGGAGAATATAGAAAACACAACATAATAAACAAAATCAAACAAATACAACAATTATTACTACAAGTTAAAAAGGCAAAGTTCAAAGCCAAAAGTGTTGACACTCATATTGTCCCACGGACCCCACGGTTGATTGGCAACGGACAAAACGGGAGCGCACGCGCATGCTTGACAGCGCATGATTCACGGAGATGCGCCTTTTAGATTACCATAACATGGCCCATACCTTTACCTTTCCAGTTGAAATTACTTCAAAAGTTAGACAAGTCATAACTGTTACAATTTGAGTCTTATGACTAGATCAGTAAAAATGCAGTTTGAATGAGTTTTGTTATAAGTCGGCCTTCATTTCAAAAGTAAAGGCAAAACGTACGAAGCTTAGTTGCCTATGACTTTATGCTGGCTAGTGGGTATTCTAAAGTAGGTCTTAAAGCCAGTGAATAAGGTCGTCGTTAATCGTCACAAAATTAAAAGGATTATGGTAGGTCGTAGGTTGCTTTGGTCTGGTAGTAATTTTGATGGGAACGGAACGTCTTTTAGGGCAACTTGCCAAATAAGGACTGATGAAGCCTTATAAGTAGTCTTTCTCTCTGTGTTTATATATGAATCCGACTTCCGAATGGACAGATTTAATACTGTTTTGGTTTAGTAAAACTACATTGTTTCTTTTATTACTTTTAGTTTAGATGCAGTCAAATATTTAATAGTTGACATTGAAAGAACAATTAAATCAGCTGCCTCTACATCGCTTGAATATGAAATTTCGGTTTTCGATTTTCGCAGTAAGTATTTAGGCCTCGCAATAAACCTTTCGAATAGTTTTTTAAACTAGCATAATATTTAATTCCTTATTCTCTATCCTACTCAGATCTTTCCATTTCTTACATAAATTTTAAAACAATTTTTTACGCCAAATTTTACAAAGTTAAACTCTACCTCAGTAAAGTTAACCTCAGTATTTATGGGTGTTTTTGTAAATATTTTTAAATATATAATATGAGCCACTATTGGCACCAATGAACTTATTTTAACAGAGTTAATAATTGTTACCAGTTTTGAATGATTCACGGTTAGTTTCACTAGACTTACGAGTATATTGACGGGGATATGGACTGTGATTACCTTTTGTATTGTTTTCGAGTAACTGCGTCGAAATATCGGGAGCTCGAAAACAATACAAAAGGTACCTAATCACGGTCCATATCCCGGTCAATATAAGTCTACTGTAACCATTATGCCCAGTTTAAATTACAGTAGCATAACTACCTTTTGCCCGCGGCTTCGTCTGCGTAGGATGATGATGATGATTACGTGAACTCCTATGTCCTTCCTCGGGCCTCAAACTATGTCCATACCAAATTTTCATCTTAATCGGTTGAGCCGTTTAAGCGTGAAGAGGTAACAGACATACAGGCAGTTACCCATCGCATTTAGAACGCAAGATAATTTTGAACACTTATTAGCTAGCTATCTACTTCTGTAGGGCTAAGATGGTCGGTTCTTTATCATTTTGTCACCTTGCCTGTCACGTTCTAACAAATATGTAAGTGCGAAAGTGACGCATGGCATGACAGGTGATAAAAATGCGACCATGATATCGCTGCTGCTCCACCTTCGGCGATATAAACGCGCCCATCAAAGAGGCCCTTGACACTGACGGACAGTGTCGCATATATCTAGCGAGACGCGACGACCGGTTCGTCCGTAAACTTTTCTTTTTATCCGCCGCTCGGCGATGCCCTTTCACCCGGTATCAATTTGCCGGTCGATTTACGAATTATATGTACAGTCAGTCCTGAAGATAAGAAAAATATTGTAAAACTTGAAATATAAGTACCTACTATTAGATTTTGCCATTTTCATAATATGGCCTTGTGTATATGACATAAAATGTAAAATTCTGTGTAAAAAAAAACAGTCCTACCAAAAAAACTTCTGCATATAATTTAGAGTAACTGAAGTAAGTGTGCTGCAACATGGGATAAGGACTTGTGTAACGTGTTGATAGTTTTTAGGTAATTGAAAATCAGTGTAGTTAATAAAATGGTGCTTAGACTGCTTAAGTGCTTAGCTACTATTAGACATAGGTTTTTTTTTGCTTGGTAACTAAACTCAAAAATCCACCAGGATATTTTAAATTCTTGGACGTAATTAGAACACATTTATCAACTAATTTCGGTTTCAGTTTCAGTTATAGTCATAATTGCTTCAGTAAGGATTAGGTTAAATACAAAGTTTACACAACACCGACTTATGTCAGGTCGTCCATCAAGTATTAAGCTTGATTTAAAATATTCCAAAAATAAGTTTAACGTCCGTTAGAAAGACATACGACATCTAATACCCAATCGGAGTGGTTTATTTTAGACCAAGGGTTGTAGGGGTCGATCGAAATAACTTGAGTCGTGATTGATGGTTGAAGAGGTACGGAAGTTAGAGTTACGAACCAGTGTGAGAAGATCTTGGAATTTTTAACAACTAAGGGGTCATCCATTAACGTTTAGGGGGGGAGGGGTCAAGAAAATGTGACATGTTGTGACAAGGGGGAGGGGGGAGTCACAAACTTTGTGACGTCACACCAGGGGGGAGGGGTTTGCAAAATGTGACAAGGAGGGGGAGGGGTCAAAAAACCTCGAAATTCGTGTGACGTAATTAATGGATGAACCCTAATTGCGTTATTCATAAACGCGTTACTGGCCTGAATTAGCTATGGTACGTTTGTCTTTATCTGAAATTTTGACTTATATAAGAAAGGAATAAATCATAATTTAACTAAATCAGGCCCGGAAAGTTTTATGAAAAAGGAGGTAAAAGTATACCTACTGGCGACTAGTGCTGTTGAGTATTCATTTTTTGGGAACTTTGAACTTTGGTCAAGTTACTTTCGCATTTATAATATTAGCAGTCGCCTTATTCGATGCTTAAATTTAATTGAAGAGCGCATTTACACTGGTTTACGCGACGCGTCAACTCGCCAACTCGCCCGTGCCCTAGCAATTGAATAGCTCCTAGTTTTAGAATATTACACCGTCAGTAGCGAGCACTAAGTGATGTCCTTCCTGACTCGGATTTATTGAGACGATTATGAACAGGATACCGGGAAGATGCAGTACGTGGGCGTGATTAAAGGGTTACGGCAAAGAATGCCATTAATGTGTAATGAAACGACACTCGCGGGGCATCTTCTTCGAAATACTGAACATGCATCTGGTCTTTTAAACCATTACGCTACAAGGCTACAAGCACATTCGTCTCTTTCCACTTAATACATGCGTCCTGTTTGGCCTTGTAGGTTTGAGGGACCAGGGATGGGATGGTAGACTTCAGAAACTGAAGGACGAGAGATGAGGGATTAGTGTCGTAAAATTACGATGGTTTATCTTTGGGAGGGTTTGATTCAAATACCCAGCCGTCTGTCTCATTTATATACTGCACAAATGCACATACACATATATACACTGCACATATTTTTGTTCTCATTTGATTAATTATAGGCTCAGTTTTTACATTTTTTCTAATTTGTACAATGTTCAATTGTTCAGCTCTGTATTGCCGTAGTTTACATATTTACTAAACTATTCCCTATTTAAATATAAGTTCAAAGAATGATCACGCCGTTTTTAGGGTTCCGTACCCAAAGGGTAAAAACGGGACCCTATTACTAAGACTCCGCTGTCCGTCTGTCCGTCCGTCTGTCCGTCTGTCACCAGGCTGTATCTCATGAACCGTGATAGCTAGACGTTAAAATTTTCACAGATCATGTATTTCTGTTGCCGCTATAACAACAAATACTAAAAACAGAATAATATAAATATTTAAATGGGGCTCCCATACAACAAACGTGATTTTCTTGCTGTTTTTTTCCGTAATGGTACGGAACCCTTCGTGCGCGAGTCCGACTTGCACTTGGCCGGTTTTTTTATAATTAGCAGGAACTTATTGTACTTCCCTTTTGTTTGTTTTAAAATGGACTTTACGCGATAGTAGTAAAAGCGTATTTTTGCATAAAACTGCGCTTAACAATAATTAGGCGATTAGTCAAACAGATCGGCGCAAAGCAATTAGTTGTGTGGTTGTGCAAATATTGTCTTTGCGGGCACGTTTGATGGGTTTTGTTTAAAACGGCACCATACTTTACTTAAAAGATAAATCTATACCTGCATTTTTAAATAATTATTTTCGAGACTCTTATTTTGTCGCTAAAAATATTTACGCTTTAAGTATTAATACCTATATTTATGACTGGAGTGACATTTTTATATAATGCTTTAATCGACAACACGATTGGCCGTGCTGTGTCATCCTGATTCCCAGATACAGATGTTTTTCGGTCGTTTTTCGGAGTCGGTTGTTGGATGGACACTTTTGTGCTAAGTCAAGAAGTCGTAGTCACATACATACCTATAGTGGCTATATAGGGTGGTGGTTATATAGGTAGTTACGAGGCTTACATCTCAAAACATCCTCTTTAATTTTTTATCGCCTCAAATTTCACACTCAAACGCCGTATCATTTCCATAAAAGCAAAAACTTCTTAAAGGACCTTTCTTTGCTTAAAAAAGCTTTGTTCGTTAATCTCACAATTAAGCTTTGTGAGGGAAAGGGCTTCCTTCTCAGAAGCCAACGGAAGGGATATAAAAAGATCTAAAAGGGTTTTTTTGTCGTTTTTACACCTGATTGCGCTGAGATGAATTAATGCGTCCGTTCCATGGTATTAATAGGGATAGTTTCTTGCATATTTAATTTGAAGCGTTAGTAGCTTTTTTGCTCTGGTATCTCCTTAGATCGGAATAGCTGATAATAATAGTTGTCACTGTCACCAATCTTTAATGTGTACGAAATAAGTGGGCTATTTATTTGTTTCGTCAAAAAAGTCGACATAATGATAGCCGCGACAAGTCACTCCGGCAAGGCATCCGTGTAATCGGGAATCAAATTCAGTAGGCAATTTTTTGTCAATATATATACTATAATATATAAAACAATTACGTTACTTACGCAGTTTAAACTGGTAAAGGTAGACCTTGTAATTTATAACATATATTCTTCAAATTTTGTGGAGCTCCACTAAGAAATCTTTTTTAATGACTAATATACGATGTCTTCGATGAATTCGCGGGCGTAGGCTAGTTTTATATGACCAGTTGACTAAATAATTACAATATTTTTAGCTTCCCTTGGGTTATTTTTCACAATTTTCACACTGCAAGCCCGTAATCAAGTCGCGCTCAGCACCTGTCATCCCGGATGATTATCGCGGCATCATTACAGCCCACGATTACTACAGGTAATGGCGGGCGGGGCACAATCATGATCATTGGTCATTTTCGAAAATATTTTCCCAGCTTTGAGTTACCGATATAACTTGAACCCGACATGCGTAGCAGCTATGCGTATTTAGATTTCAAACTCATCTGGTCTACTAAGGTTTAGGTTTAATAATAAACTTTGTCAAGCGTTCTTTATTGGTATGGCTAAAGTAATTGAATTATAGACCACACAGCCTTGCCAGTCATACTCATAATGACATTATGATCGAATATAACGGTCATCGTCATCAGCAATTGCATTATCATTGTCATTGTGACGAGATTGTGCAATAGCCTATACTTTATTCAATTATTTGCCGTATACCTTCGTACATAGTACAGTAAGACATATCTTTCTATCCTATGAGAAAGTTTTGCAGAGGCCTAAAATTTTATGTATGTGACTGTTGCTTTTTGGAAAATGTTTGGTTTCATGTTACAGGTATATATAGGTCGGGGTACTCATAAATGAAAAACCTGCTTGCACAGTCTACATAACACTGTGGACGCAGTGAAATCAGTCGCCAAATCTCGCTATGATTTTTCCCTTTTTAATTTAAATAACTTATACATATACGTGTACTAATAATAATAATATGTACTATTTAATTCTGGATTTATACGTAGATGATTTACATATATTTTTCTTTTTTTTGATGATTTATATGCATGTCTCATTTAAAATGTATAAATACAGATTGTGTTTGATGAATACAGTAACTTTATACATTAGCGTTTGCGTCAAATCCCGTTAGTTCTGATTTTTTGCAGACTTGTTTATGATGTTGGCCCAATGAACAATCCATGTTTAAGACCTCGAACGCCAAACGCAACTTTGTCAAAAATTAGAACTACCGGATTTGACGCAAACGAACCCCATTACAAAGAGCGACAAAGTTACTGGATTATATGTGCAGGTTATAACCAAACTTGCAAACAACCTCAATTATTTATTGATATAAACCATTCTACGTGTTAAACATTTAATCGCAACTCGATTCGACTCGTGATCGTTCAACTCAAGTGTGGTGTTTATGGCCATATTTACGGCTGAAATGCGCATCTCGGCAAGGTCACTGCACCGGTTCCAAAAAAAAAAGTGGGCAATATGGCGGCGCGATAAATGAATGATGCTGATGGTAAATCTCTTTTAGATTGCGTTCAATTCAACCTTGGTGTAAAAGGCGTCATATATTTTACTTGTACTATACGATACGACATGATGGTACCGGTTACCTTTGCTGATTTTGCATATGTAATTTGTAATGTAATAACAAATATATACTTAACTAGGAGCATTTTCTGTTATCGCAATAGTAAGCAAGCTAGATGCTTTGGTAACTGTTGCATTAGCGTAAGTGATGCCAAAGTTTAGTATGAAGTGCTTCGTTAGACTCCAACTTCCTCTCATCTTAGTAGGTAGGTAGGTTTTTTATTTATCCCTAAATATTACCTGCTGGTATTCGGCATCATCTACTATAAAATTCTTAGGATATGTGTCGTGTTTCAATTTATTTAACGTTAAAAACTTATATAATCGAACCCACTTTACAGACGTCAAGTCAAACCACAGGGAACTTCACAGTTTCTTTCAAGTATAATAACGAGTTTAATAGGATAGTTATTTGTATAACCCATATGAAGTATTCAATAGCACAATTAAATAATAAATCCTGATTCATTGTAGCATTTACAAAAGGCTCCGTGTAGAGTGGAAGGCTCGTGCCAAATGCCATATAAAAAAGAAATAAAATACTCAGGTGAGGCCAGGGACAACGCGCATGTCGGTTACACCCCTTCCAACGTAACTTGACCCCACCTGCCTCCCCTTCGCGTAGCACTCGCATTCACTAAATCAATCTACCCGGGTCTAGTTACACTAGTTCTCCCGTTGCATGAGACAGGTAGCTCAGGTGAACGCATGCGTCAGGTGAACCTTTTAACTCCTAGCAGCCCCTGTTATCCTGGTATCAGGCTGGCATCTTGCCACAGGTACGCTCCCAAATCAGGTGATAGGGCTCTCACGTGGGACCCGCTAATGATCCTTTATTAATTAGTACTGTTTGGAACATTCCACTTGCCACTTTCAAGCTATTTAAGGCTTTATTACTATGGATGTTAAGATTAGATTTGAATTATTTTTCGTTGGCGAATCCTTATCGTTGAATTCACGCTATGTAATGATTTTACCGTCCGTCGCTGTTTTGACCGATTAGTTTCAGTTTTACTGAGTTTATCGCTTTAGTTACGATTGTCGGGTTAACTGGAATACATTGCAGAGAAAATTGTGTCACTTGGATTATATTTTTTTCTTCAGAAATCTACCTATTTAAAAAAAAAACCGTTAGGTATTTGTTGACGGTGTGCTAGCATGATCACATTTATGTATTTATTTAAATCTAACCGTGTAGGCTGTTTGCACTTCCCGGTGTCTACTTGGGTTAAAAAACCTTGATTATATTTCTATTTTAATTAAGTTATAATGTACCTAAGCCATAGCTAAGCTATGATAAAAAAAAAACCACATACATAGAGGCGAATTTATAAATGTATCTAGGGGTAATTAGTAAAATGTGCAAGGTAGTTTTGGCAATAAAAGCCCGAAAAAGCTAATAAAATAAATTAAAGATTCAAAATTAAAAATGAGTGTAACACCACCGATTCCCACGATAATAACTAAAATTATCAATTCCCTGGAAAAATCACTTAAATGTAACAAGTTAAAATTCAACACGGGCCCAAAGCTCGCAGGCGAAAATACTAACTGCTTATAATGGTCTTGCTAAGTGGCCACTCAGAGCAATTTTCACAATCAGCGTGATTAGAGACTGTAGTACCGAAGAAGTGAAATCAATATACTTATTTATGATATGTTCTTGTGATTGTGCGTTTTAATGTTCACATTTTATTAAAAATATCTCTGCAAATGTTAGTGCTCCCGGCTCCGTACAAAACCTTGTTCACGTAGCACTTCTGGAATCAATTCGATCTTGCAAATCGGTGAAATGCGTTTTTCTCACAGACTGTTTGACGTAGATAGCTAACATTTGAAACAGTTATAGCAACTACCACCACACTGTACCAAATAAGAAAAAACCGCTTATTTTGACAGTAGGAAGTGGAAGGCGTCATAGCATACGTATTGAACAGGCTCATTATTTTATTTTTTCATTTATATCGAACCATATTCGTTTCCGATTTTTTAGATGCTACTTAGTCAAAGAATCTGCAGGCGAATAAAAAAATAAGACGGTTGTAATGCCCAAATGATGACCTAGCGATGAAAACATGTACCTGCGTCTTGTTTAATCAATGATTTTCTTTTCGTTCACTTTCATTTTTCTTGACTATAGCTTACACATATGTATTTAGATTGCAAGAGCATGTGTATCTTTTAACATAAAAATATTTTAATGCTTCCTATAAATTCGCTTCCTTTATTCAAATTACCAAAACCCGTCAATCAATCTGTGTGGCCAATCAGTCGCCCCGGGCTTTCAGTGCATTCGGGATTTAGGACCTCCCGTATCGCATAGGGAATACCACTTATCGATGTCGGTATCGATGGTGATTTCAATATTCGATATTATTTTATAATTTTTTTATAGTACTTGCCTATCTAATTCGGCTATAAACAAAACTTGTACTTAACATCTACATATATAGCTGGTCAAACCGAATTGTCAGTAAATAAGAACAAAAAAACTATACTCATCCTTTTCTTTTGGGTGCTAGTACTAGTGTAAGACAAATATAGTATGATTCTCTCTGTCTATGTTTGAAATGAGACAGTCCTTTGACAAACTATATCTTGGTTGCTGGATTGATCTATCTTTTTTTACTTCTCTTATCTACTCAAATGTGTATTAAAAAGGATCTCTTAATAAATTCATTTATTTTACCTCATCGAAATGTCACATCACAGGAAAACGATCACACAAAATTACCTATAACATAGAGTAACTTTAAGTACGGAGTTATATCTATCTTTGCCTGTAAGAATATACGTACATTGCTACTGGCATAAACGAGTAAATGACTGATCATGTGATCAGACTATAAATTATCAGCTGAGACCGATGGGTTAGACAAGCAAAAAACAATAATTACCATCGATCTGAATCAAGCCATAAACCCGAATATCCTATAACAACAAAAACTTATAAAATAATAAGTTCTTGATTATATTATTATTATTATTATTATTTCATTTTAGACAGGCAGCTGATGCTGGTACGTCTAAATCATAGTTCACTTAGCACAGTTAGCATAGTTTGTCTAGTCTATTTTTAAATTGATTAACACTTGCAGAGTTCACAACTTCTGAGGGTAATTTGTTCCAAGCCTTTACTACTCGGTTTGCAATAAAGTGTTTGCCGATATTTGTTTTGTGCTTTGTTGTTATTAGTTTAAGGTTGTGTCCTCTTGTGCGCGTGTTTGAGTTTCGAGCGAACAGATCGCTTAGTTCTGGACAGTCGTAATATCCGTTAATTATTTTGAACGTTTCGATCAAGTCGCCGCGTTCACGCCTTTTTTGCAGTGTTGTCAGGCCCAGCTTGACTAATCTTTCTTCGTATGAAAGTGACTTTAGTTGTGCGGGAATTTTAGTGAATCTACGCTGCACTCGCTCGATCATGTCAATATCTTTTTTGAAGTATGGATTCCATATCTGAAAGCCATATTCCAGAATTGGTCTTATGTAGGTCTTATATATCTTTAGCATTGTTTCGGTGGTGAGGATACGAAAAGCTTTTCTAATTATGTAGATTATAGAGTTAGCCTTTTTTACTATTCGTGAAATATGGGGTTCCCACTTGAGATCATTAGACACTATGACTCCCAGGTCTTGTTGGGTCATGGTTCCTGCTAACGCTACGCTGTTTAAAGTGTATGGCAACTTTGGGTTTTTGTTGTGCATGTGGAGGACTGTGCATTTAGATTCGTTGAGGTTTATAAGCCAGTCTAGGCACCAGTCCGTTGCCGTTCAAAAATAATCGAAAAACAAAGAAGCATCATTCGTTTTGGTCATAAAACAACAGATTATAGTGTTAAAAGTAATCACTCGAATATATCTTTTGACGAATTGGTTTAAGATTCAGGGTTTATAAAAATAAATCTTTAAAAACGAAAAAACTTTATTAGATTTAGCTATATATTTAATTTAATTTTATTCTACTTACGTTTAATATTTAAAGTTAATATTTAACTTTATTCTACTTACGTTTAACAATAAATTCAGTTTTAATAGTTTAAAAACATGTAATCTTATGATTAGAAAAGGAATAAGTTTTAAACGTTATTTTCTGTAAAGTTATAACGCACATTCATTTCATTCACATTCACGCTACTCGCATCTGAAGTTAGATCAACCCCAAATTTTAATATTCAGTAGGTATAAGCAAATATTGCTAACTACAAGAATGTAACAGATCGTTTAGAAAAGCTTCCTGAAATTCTTCAGTGCTGCAGCTGGCATAGGAAGTCCAAAGAATTGCGGAAAATAAATTTAAAAATATCGTTTTGGACATTAATTATTTCTATTTGTATCAAAAAACTGATTGAGAGTAGTCTATTTTGACCTGAGGTCAAGTCAGAATGAATGAACTCTTCTGTCTCTCTCTATTTCTTCTGTCTGTATGAGTGTTTGTTGACTGGTAGAAAATGCCTTAAGGCATATAGGCAACCATCTGCACAATCATGTATTGTGAAATAAAGATTAAATAAATAACTCTTTAAGAAGTATCTATGAACTCGTGCTAAATAGGCATTTATTCCCAACACTGTCAGTGGTCCAATTCTAATTCCTTACATTAATTAGCGCCACTTACATCCAGAAAAATCTAATATAGGCCCGAGACGCACCTAATCTAGCTGAATTAGATGGCGGCGTCTAGTTGATCAGTGCTCATAATTAATGGCCCATAACGTTTCAGTGCGGGTTCGACGCCCGCGCAGTCAACCGACAATTTGACAAACGTTCCCGATCTAGACCCAAAATATAGATCTCGCTTTAATTAGTTGTAGACGGGTTTATTAGAGATTGTTAAGTTTAATAACTTTTTGTTCTTATTTAAAACGAGTAAGTTGAATCATGAATGTTTGTGTATAAGGGTCCCTATTGTTACGCTTTGCATACCTACTCTGCATATACCGAACTCCTTTTTCAATCAAAAGAAGTCGTAATAATTTCTATCTATAGAGATCAATGCATCTTATGCCTTGCACCGTAAGTTTAGTCAGTTGTGCTAGCACAACCTAACACCTAACCTAACCTAGGTTTTCTAGAGTAACATAACAGGAATAGATAGATTAGAATAGATTGACTTATTTAGTTATCGTGCTAAAATATGTAGAGATACCTGACAATATCCAGGATTCTCGATCGGACCGTGCTAGATATCGGACGTTAGCCGACCTCGTGCCTAAACTCACTTCGTTCCTGAAGGCTTATACCTGAAGGATTATTCTGAAAGCTTATAGATTCCAACATTATTTAATCATTTAGCTAAGTGTTTTATCCCGAGTGTTAATTTGATTTCTTATGAGTCATTAGAGGTTTACTATTGTAAAAATTAGAAAATAAGTGTTGTTTTGAAAAGATATGTCCCGCCGAGTTTGTTGCCGGTCCCATATAGGGTTAAATCTTCTCGGGTCAAGAGGTGTACGGTTGGAACCGGAATAGCTTTGTTTGACGTTCATATAATCGCATTGTAATATGCCTACCGACTTGAATAAAGATTTGAACGTTACAAGTGATTTTGTTATTTCAAATTAAATTGTCTTTCATTGCAAGCGTGACTAGTTATTTTTATTATTTAGTACGAAAGTATAGTAGGCACTAGGTTGATGAGTCCGTTAGTTTATTTCATACACTGGTAGCAGTGGTAGTATACTATTTAGCTGTGTAGGCATACATCGATGTACTGCGCCCACTACCGCCACCGCTATAGGCCACCACACGCCCCTATACACGAAACCCTACCCTAAAATAAACTGTCATTTTTTTACTGCGGCAAAATGTTAATGGTTTTAACAAACATTTGTCTATAAAAGCTAGAGAAGAATATTTTAAAGATAATACGCTTTATTTTAGACAATTTTTAATTATATTTTGTAAAAGACGTGTAAGTAACAAAAATATTCCTATAAAATCTATAACGTATTTTTGGGCCATATTTAACTGAATCCTTAACTCAGGTGCCAGGTGACACCATAAGTTTAGTATGGGACATTAAAACGTCTGTAAATGGCATATATCCTTCGACGGGCCATCTGTTACACTTAAAATGTGACTATCTAGAGAATATTTGCATAAATAGACGCTAAGATTACCTTTTTGGACGATTATCTAATATTATGGACATTCGCCTCAGCTACCGACTTATATGACTTATGACTTTGTGCACATGGTGAATATTGTAGGCGCAAGATGAAAGTTAGCGCGCGCTAACCGTTTGATATATGGCTGTTCTGACAGAACCAATTCGCGGCATTTTTGATGGCCCATGTTGAGTGACGACATGTTATTCTCAAAAATACTCTTGTTAATGCTTCGCGGAGTTAGTACTCATTAAAGAAATACCTACCTATTTACTTACTATAACCATTCTAGCCAATTACTTTATCTTAAAAAGTAGGTACTTACACAGCTTAAAGGTTATTAGGAATATTTGATGTCAGCTTAAATTAAGTAGTTCTTAATTTTCGTGAAGCTGAATAGAAATTATAGGTAGGCATCTAAAACACCCCAAGCTTAAAGATGACACTTTCAGAGGAGAGGTGGCCTACTGCCTACTGCCAATTAAGAAATACTCTGCAAGCTGTTCCTCGGCAGACGATATTTTCAATTGGATCACTAATAAATACCTAAATAACTTATTTTCTGCTTTTGTATTATCGAATAAAATTAACATTATATTTAGAAGGACTTAGTTTTAGTCTAGGCTAACTAGTAGTCACTACCTTCTCTTTATGACATAGGTATCCCGATCAAAAATATTCAGAACCTGAAATAAAGATTTATTTCAAGAATGGAAGACGTTAAATCGAATATAGAAATAGAGCACAAAGTCTAAAGCCAATATAAGACTTATTTATAGGTTTATTTACTTTTATAATTAGGGTACACCAATTAGGCCCTAGTCCAATTAAGGCTAGTTTAAAATGGGACTCGAGCTGTAGCTATACTTAAGAGGCCAGAGAGTTAAAAGTACAATTTATAGTGGAATCAATTTGTGCTTAATTAAGTACGTTTTGGACTTTTATGGTTGATTCTGAGTACATATAAATCAAAATTTGATATTTTAATCTGTTCGCTCCTCCAATTTAATTGACAGCCGCTTTTATTCTCATAACGTTTGTTTTAGCTATTGGCGAATACTTATAATTATTAATTAATTATCATAATCATCTTACTCGCACATTGTATAATAAATGAGATGTTATGGCGAAAATTGATAACGAAAGGCAAATAGAAGGCGGCATGAGGCCATCGAATATACATATATAGCTTTAGTGGTTCTATAGATTGACAATGTTTTAAAAAGGTACGTACACTTCTGTGCATTTATTTCAAGTAAAATAGGACTGGGGTTGTAACTTGGTGTCATACCTTAGTAAAAGTCCATTTTACAGGACAATCAATTTCCTTTTAATTGCCTTTCGGACGTTTATGGCTAATTCCGAACGATACGGCCGACGGACTAATCGATTTTAAACAGAAGATATGCCCGTGATTGTTCTTAGAAAGATGTACAGTCGGGTGCAGTAATGTTTACAATAATAATAATAATAAAAGTTCTTTATTTAGATAACGAAGATCCACATTTTACAACAATACCTACTAGGATTAATAATCCAAGAACTTTTATGTGCCATGACGCCCATGACGGTGGCAAACAGGCGTGCGGACCGCCTGATGTTAAGCAGCCACTGCGACCTATCGGCGCTTGTAAGTCTAGTGGAATTACACTCACATTGCGGGTCATACAAGCTGACCTGATTATCTTCTTTTTTAAATCAATCATGAAACCCTCAATAGCTGAAATGACTCGCTGATATAATTTTCACAAGGAGCGAAATACCTACTATACTAGGACTAATTAGGTACCTAATTCTCTAATTCCCCAATATTAGGTAACTCACTTTTAGTTTCACCACAATTGTGACTATTTTAAGACGACATTGCAGTTATGTTCATTATTTATGTTTTTTTTAAAGCTACTACATAATATGTACTTATCGTGACATTCAGGACATCCTTCAAATTTCACTTTTGTACAAATTATAAATCAACTTTTTTCTTAAAGTATAACGCAATAAAGGGATAACTAATAACTCATTATTTTATTAGCTAAAAAAGTCCTCCCATGTCCCAAGACCTCCTCACACCTAATCTCTTAAGACGGTCGACATTCGGTTTCTGGTATCGTCTTTAGTGGCAACCTGACACCATTTGCATTCGAATATCGAATTCCAGAATTACTGGGGTTCAGTAGAAGAGTTCGCGTACTACTAAGAAAAGACGATAATTTGATAAGTGATTCTCGAAATAATGTAGTCTTACCTATGTAAGTAGTCATGAAGTTCATAACTTACACGCCCCAACAAGTGGAGAACAAGACAAATTGTTAGGTAATTTGCAAATATATAAATTAAATATTTGTACATAATTAATAGTGAATATCAGGGGCAATCGACTAATAAAGCAAACAATATAATACATCGAGCACTCACTATGGCGGCATTGTCCTTCAGAATTAAAATTACGATTAGGAACTACCTACGTATGTATTGTCTTAACAAGAAAATACATTTCGGTGAAAAACCTAATTCCTTATAAGTGTCGCACATTTTATTTGAATAGGTACCTACGGTAAAGCCAAAAGGCAATGTTGTGTGGAAATTTGGAAAATACTAAGCCCGGGTTTTATGTTCAGTGTGATATAAACATATAAATCCACAGTCAAGATGTTTTGGTCTTTTATATTTACCGTACAAACTATATACCGTAAAAAAACCCAAAAATAACAAAAACTAAAGCCTTTACTAAAAAGTAAATAGTATGTTATCCTAATATTTTTCGCAACGAAGGAGCAATGAATTGAATGAACTGCCATTTTATTCCGTTCGCTCATCCCAGCCTCGTGGGCGATTAATATTGTTCGCGTTTATGTCATCCTGGTACTCGCTATTATGCAAATAATTGTTCAATTAATAATTATCACTATCACTATTATTATTTCTCGATTTACCTGTTAATAATGTATATATAGGCCATTGACATGTTCCACATGTGCCTAGATATTAATAGGTAAGTACGAATAAGTACGTACATACAATAATGACAGAAATATCTTCGCTTTAGGAATTTTTTGGTGCAAATCTGACACACTTTACGTACAGTCACCTGCAATAATATGTTACACAACGAAGGCCGCAAAAATATCTGACATGATCCGTTTTGTAGAGCCATAATAGAGCGTGTTACATATTTTTGTGGCCTTCGAAGAGTAACATATTATTGCAGGTGACTGTAACTAGGAAATTGAATTATTTAAGATATATTTAAGCAGCTTTTTGTTCATTATTGTATATTATTGCAGGTATAATTACTGATCTGCCGTCGGAAACTTTCCAAAATTCCGAAATTTCAACATGGTAAAATATCGAAAACATATTTTTGTATGGCAATCAAAATTTTCCAGTACCAAAATGAAAGTTTCCTTTATTTCCTGTGAAAATTTCCTGAAATTTCCGAGAATTTTTAGATTTTTTTTAAAACTTTCCTTTAATGGTTTAGGGTCGGTTGCACCAAACCGTCTGTCACCGTTAAAACTTTCGCTAGACTATAGACACTATAGTCTGGAAAATTTCATAGTTCATTGCTGATTGCCGTTGATTAGTGTGGCTACCACCAGTTTGGCACTGACATAAACACTATCTAGAACGTAACTTACTTTCTATGCATCTCGCTCTTACTCGCATATTAGTGCGAGCGAGATGTGTGCTAGTAAATTACGTAGACGTTAGCGTATATGTCAGTTTTGACACTGTCAGTGACTCATGGTACGGGTACAGTCCGTCAATTGTGCTCGGTGCAACTGACGTTTAATTCTGTGTGTGTCTGTCAGTAATAATGTATCGCGATTGTTTTATAGTATTTAAGTATATAGTATTTATACATGTCACTGTGAGATTATTTTTTACGACTAAAACATATTTAATAAAACGTTTCACAATGTAATGTCATCGACATAAGAATGGAATACCAATATGGAAGTCGCGTAGGCAGCGTCCGCTAGGCCTCAGAACTTTACTTATCCTAGACTAGCCTAATGTACATGAATGCTTATGACAGTATTACGACAGAACAACAAAAGAGAACTGTGAGCTAACACAGTACTTAGAAAAAGAAAGTCTTGGTCATGTCAACTACATGCATAATACATGCTCGATTCTTACCATAAAGAGCCACACTACTTGTTACCAAGCGATTAAAATACTGAAGGTTAAAAAATTCATCTTAGGTACATTTTCTTATAACAATTGTTGTATTTTTTATAATCTACCTCATTCTTATAAATGCGAGAGACTTACTGACTTAAAAATATACAGGTAAATGAGGAACATCAAGCGAATGATATTCGCCATATGACTGTTCGCGTCGAATAGTCTTGAATCTTCACCGTAGGCAGTGAAATAATAGCGTTTCGTTTATATTAGTTAAAAATAACTAAATGCGAATCGCTTTGTTACTACTCCTTTGAAGTTGAAGCTCGAAATTACGCCGTTTTATGATTCCTTCTGATATAATACCAATACCTAGTACCTACCTACGAATCTTGTAGGAATATTTAAACTTCAAACATAGTTTTATTATTACAATTCATCGTCCGATTATAGCGCGCTCTACGGCGTAAGTACAAACAAACCTAACGCTTTTTATCTGTCAAATTTAGATTAAATCCTAAACAAGTCAAATTAAAGAAACAAGAAAATAAAAACGCGCACAAGCATCTTTACAAGCAATTTTAATAAAGCCTGTGTCACTCTCACCATCTCTCACATAGTGTACCTACCTAATGACATCTCATACTTTGTAATCCGTCAAAGGCTGCCAGCTGCAGCAGCATGAAATAATGGCCTACAGGTCATGCCAGAGAATTAGACATAATACATAGACATGCAAACGCTCGAAATACGTAATCCTTCGGCAGTTGGGTAAAAATTACAGGTAGGATGTTTAGAAGTTTCAATCTCATATTAAAATATTTCGCTTGTTTTATTAGCTAGACGAACGTTAACCTTGCGCGTTGCGCGTGGGCACGCGTAGGAACGTTGAAAGCGTAAAAGTCTAGATCCACTATCAATCACCGTTGAACATTAAATAAGTATACTCTCCGTTCACTGACGATTGATTCACGTGTTTCGAAGTGGGTGGAACTTTCTTGAGTTGCAAGTACGCTTTGTTTAGATTCATGTCAACAAGTGTTGAAAAGTTGCTGTTATAAAATTAATTGACATTTGATTATACAATTTGAAATAAAGAATACATTTTTTCCCTCACTAGCTCGGAAAGCCGTCTATTATCCTTTAAAACAAGCGGGGAAAAACGCATTTTATCCACTAGTGGGGAAAGTAATTTGACCTTGGATGGAGCGTGTTTAAGTAGCTTGACAGATAACAAAACGTAAAACGCTCATGATAATGGTTCGTTCGATATTAATTATCATTAAATAAATGGTTTGAGAATCTAATAAAAAATACCAAATTTAGCTTTATTTAATAATTTTAAGTCATAAACCTTAAAATTCCATAGGAAACGTTAGATTTTTTGTAATGATGTTAAATATAATTCTGAACGCACAAGTTGAGTCGATGCAATTTCAAAACGCATCGTTGACATTTCTGAACGTCAGAACAGAAATGTCAACATTGTCAACAAAATTTTTACTGTTCTTCTCACCGACTCACGTAAAAATCGAATTTCTAGTGTTTTCTGTTATAATATCGTAAAAAAATTAGTGATTCCAGTGATGAAGATGATCTAACGCCTGTGGATGTTGCACTTTCCTCGCTATAGTGAGGGGAAAAGTTTTGTGTTACACACGGGTGCAAATGTATTTTACTTCTCCTGTGTTGAAACACTCGCTACGCTCAGGATTCTATTTTAGAACCACTCGCTTCGCTCGTGGTTCAACTATAGGATCCTTTCGCTTGCTCATGTTTCAATTCCACACTCGCGGGTAAAATACAACTTTGCACCCTTGTATAACAAATAACTATTCATGTCGTAGGTAACTCCTCCTCTAATCAAAAGCATCGGGCCTTAGATGAGGGTAATAGAAACACCGGGACAAGAGAAACACTTGTAGGGAATCCTCATTACTCATACTGTTTATCTTGCCCCGAACAAAAAAACTATGTTTTTTTTTTACCCCACACTCACATGACCTCATTTATATTTTGGTCAATCTGTCTTTTTATTATTCCTAGTCTGAGCTCAGAAATCATCTGATAGATTATAAATTAGTTAATTCAGGGAGAATTGCTTCTACTTATGTGACTGCCTCATATAGAGTCTGTCCGGAAAGAGAAGAGTCGTAGAAGGCTAGAAGGTAATGTTCCCATATATTCCACGACTCTTCCATTTTTGCACAGACTCTACCTACTTACTTAGTAAATTGAACTTACTTGATTTTAGTAACGATATGATGATGTATCCTCGCAATAATAAGTTATGTCAATCCCCTATTACAGATGACAATCATTCTCATCAAAGTTAACGGTCCCATAAACTTAATCCTTGCGCATGATTTCATCGCTCCTAAAGCGATCTCGCGCATGTCCCGATGACGTTCTACACCAGCATTCGTCACTGACCACCGATAAACCGTATGTCTTTGAAATAAGGCTTAGGAATTGTCAGTTAACGATGGTTCACATGCGGTAATCCTGCCGCAAACTTTTGCAAGACAAATTTATTAATTTGCAGAAGAATTGTAATCGTATTCCTTGAACATAGAATTTGAATTGTCTACATCTGTGTATTTAATTAAATATATAAAAATGTGCATACATGCACGATAAAATAAAAGTGGGATGATGATATTCATATTATTGCTCGATGTCATTATTTAGCAAAAAAAAGCTCTTAATACGGTTACATTTGCGTAACGCAGAATCATTTTATTATATCAGCTAAGAGTTTGGACAAATAAAATAAAAAATAACATGGCGGTTCACTTGACCAATTAAAATAATTAAGCCGCTCACTTATCTCCTTACACACATTGTACATTAGAGATTTACCGAGAATCCTAGCAACTGCCGCGAGAATCTGTTATCGCCGAAGAGATTAATAATGATTACTCGCTGGACATGTAAAATGACCGGTATTTAACACTGTCACTGCTTAACTGAGACAAGTGGTGTGAGCATGCGTTAAGTTGCGTGTCTTTGTTAATCTTTTGTCTTGTGCTCTGTGACATCAGTTAACTTTCACTGGTGTTAACTAATTATAACAGCAACATTGTTAGAAATAAATTAGTAGTCTTGTAACAATATTTCCATGTAATTAAAATATTTTTACCAAGGTTTACCAGAATACTTGACGACAATAGAGTACTTCAAGGGCCACAGATTAATATTGTTTGTACCTACTGAAAGAATCGATACAGAAACTTTATAATTTCACTGCTGATAAGCAAATATTGTGTTTCCGTTTTATTTTGTATTGTTTTCTGTTATAGTGTGCAATAAAGAGTATTTGTATTGTATTGTATTTTCCATTGGATACCTGACATTCAAATAGAGCTTTTATCGATTCTGATTATCTATCTAGTATGTTGTTATCCATGTCGTAAGCAAATTTACGTAATTTCTAAGTACGCCCAAATTTGCGGTAACGTATGAATCAGATTCCAAGTCACACTTGCGCACGGTTATTTCGGTCGTTGCGCGCAGACGCGGCGGCGTCGGAAGCGGCGCGCGCGCAAGGCATGCGCATGGCGCCGCTTTACATAAATTAAGCAAGTGTGACATGGCCGTCAAGCACTAGTTCTAGCAAGTATAATCTATGACACATTGTAATGATTGGGAATTCGTCATTATTAAAAAAAAGGCTTTAAAAGATCTTTGTTGCTACCTCTATTCAATAATGTTGCGATTTGGAAACCATATCAAGCTTTGCTGATATTACATTAGTATTTTTTCGGTTATTGCAAAATTTAATTCAATTCAATTATTTATTTCGAATCATTTCGATCCATATAGTGTTAGTAAGTACAACAAAACTTAAAATTAATTAAGGTAAGTGACATACAAATACAATTTACAAAACACACACACATAAATTATAAAATAAAATACAATAACAAATAAAATAAATAAAATCTAGGCAATCTTGTGTCTACAAAGGCTTCGATGGCCTTATTTATTTAAAAGTTATAGAGTACATCAAAATGCAGATTAAAATTCATATTTACATTAAAGAAAAACATTGATGACAGACACACACCACACACAGTGATAGCAAATTTAAAGGTTATTGTACCGAATAAACTATCAATAAGTCAATTGCAACTCTGCAATCAGCATACGAAACTAGCATACCCAATAAAATGTTAGCATTGTGATATAGGAACAATAGTTGCGCATAATGCCAACAATATTAGTATTCCTGCAGCGCGTGTTAGCGTCCGATGAAATTATGATACGCGAAATGTGCTATTATTGGCACTAGAGTCATGTCTTTGTCGCTTTATTGACAATAATAGTCTGATTGCTGGCCTGTTTTGCCATGCGGTTCTTGTAGTATTGGATTGATAGATTAGTATTCAACATTATTGTCACAGTAATGATTGCTATTTTATAAAGTTATGGCCTAAATCATATTTATGTTTAGAAAATCTAAATAAAAGGTTCCGTTACTTAGATATTGCCCCTTACCGCATACGAAGCCATATATGGCGGATATGATATTTAACTCTATTAACAGCTATTTAAGTTCAAATTTAAACAAATATTTTTTATCTCATGCAGTAAGGGGTTAACATTGTACGATGTACAGCCTTCACCCCCATTCATAAACGCGCTACAAGCATTAATTATTTAATTAATTAATTAATTAATTAGCTCATAACCGTTTGTCTTCTCTGTCATTTTGACTTTATGTATTTGTCACAAAGTATATAATAATTAAGTGATTGAAGCTTGTAGCGCGTTAATGAATAACTCCATAAACCTTTAAAGATAAGAATATAAAAATGTTGAAGTTTGAAACATATTTTTCAAAAGTTGTAAAGCTCATTTTATCATCATCATGAATCATTCAACCTCTAAGGGGTTTAAATTTGGTTGAAAGTTCTTTACGACTTCTACGCTGACTAGACGGCTAGCTCTTAATATAATTTTGCACAATATATACTACCTATTTATATGACTCACTAGTCCATGTGAACTTATATGTTGAAGATTTAGTAAACCCATAAAATGTATTTATTGATCATCGGATCAATAAATCTTTCGAGAAACCAAAACAAGAACAAACATAAGATTCTAATAAAAACTATAAAGCTATTGAAATAAACCAGTGAAAAATTGTTTTCAGAGGAAGTACAGTCGATACTTTCAACTTCAGGATTTCGTTATTTTTTAAAAAGTATTTGTTAAAATGTATTTGAAATTTACCAATGGCTTACCCAACACTTGGAAATAATACGACAAAAACATATCCTTTGTAAGTACATTGTCATAGTAAATGTTGGTTACACAACTAACAGTTGGCAACACCGGCCTAAAGGGTTAACTACCGAGTTGTTGGCGGCACTGTTTACGATAATGGCAATGAACATGCACTTACAAAGCAATAAATTTAAGACGTAATATTTCTTCAACTCGTTGATTATTTTTATGTGTTTGAATCGATCCCTTGTAAAACGTGAAAGAACAGTAAAACAGTGTATACTAAATTCAATATACGCGATATAATCCGTTTTCATCGCGGTGACCGAAGACAATATTAGTGAAACATTTTTTTTATATTCGGCTATTTGTTTTTTTTTTCCTGAATCAGTGTTTTTATCTCTTTGTAAATGCTACATCGCCAGTTTACTTATATGGAAATAATAATTTATTGCATCTGCGAGTGTAAATATTGCTGGACGGAAGCGCTTAATATTAGTTGCCCTTGTCTATGAAACGGCCTGTTTTTAAATCAAATTTATATTTGTCAAGTTCAACCTACTCAATCTGTTGATGGATTCATCAAATATTTCGATCATGTCGTGCTTGGTTTACACCTACCGTATGTGATGCTGACTAATTATACAATTTATTAATCAGTATATCCTTCAGGTGTCGATCATCAAAATGCAGACTCGGACTCGAGTTAGGAAGCCTAGGATGTAGGTCGCATGACTAAATATTATAATGAGGATGCTGCTTCGAATTCGGAATGACCTGGGACAATAGAATCGCAATGTTTTCATAGACATAGACGACCAAAATGCATTGCATCCGCTGTACCAAAACTAGGTGGTCACGTATTAATGCAATGTTATGATGATTACAACTTAATTATCATAAATTATAGATGCATAGGTATTAACATTTTAAGACTGAATAAAAAAAAGTTCGAACCGCCCATAATAATTTACTTCCTGAGAAACCATATTCATGCGACATATGCAAATGTGTGCTGATATATTATTACTTAGTGGTTCATATTAAAGCTTAGCCGAATCAATATTACTAGGAAACAAATTAAATTACTTTATGAAAATATTTAGATTTGTGTTATTTCAAGTACCTACTATCTATATAAACTATACTTTGCTAAATCACTCTAAATAACGAAATACGATGCAGAACGTAGTGTTATAATGAATGATAATACGATAAATATAATTAAAATTTTATGAAAAAATCATAAATTCAGTCACTGTTGTAATTCCATTCTCATTTTCGAGCAAAATCTTAAATTTTAATTAATTAAGATGGTTAACTTTTTTTAATAGTATTAGTATACAATAGTGTAAACGTATGTAGTATTGATGATATATCAGGGATGCCGTCAATGTCTGTTTAATTCCCGCTAATTGACAGTTGCGATAGGGTTACCTTCCGCAGGATGCGCCGGCGCAGCTCGCCGTGCTCCATTGACTGTCGCATTGGTCTGCTATTCATTAAATGTGGCCTTTACATTCTCATAAACGGGCCTCGAAAAGTCAGTCACAGTTCGCTATTCTCCAATTTATCAGAACAACATAAAAATCATAGTAGGGAAGCCGAACAATACCCGAGGTTTAGATTACTTTTGCAGTATAAGATCCTTTCTAGCATCTCAGGTTCTACCATCCTTGAGGATGTAACTTCGAAAATATGTACTTAGTTAGGAAGAAGAAATACCTACTGCACAGGATTGATTATTCATCGTTCTCGTACTTCTGATCAAAATTATTAATCAGACTAATCGCCAAGACGAGCAAAGCGAAGCACAAGGGCACTACCTACCTTTTCTCGAAGCGCTTCGTCGTTATTCGAACCCTCATATCTTGGGTTTGGATTATACCAGATAAACACAATTCTTGGGATATGATGTCAACGGGAAACGGCCTAGCCACATATTTTGACTAAGGTGTAGAGTTTGTAAAGTTAGGACTTGTAGAGTTAGAAGCTTGGCTCTACAAGAGATCTGATAACATTTTGACAGTGCGAGCTTTGGTTTCGTCTTGGCAACATTTTACATGAAAACGTTTTTGGTGGGTCAATTCTTTCGACAAGCACCTTACAATTTGTCTACGTAATACAACTTATGAGTAGGTACCGAATATCACGTAATATTTTTACCTCCTATACATTTTTCAAGGTAGGTATGTAATTTAAAAACCGGGCATAAGTATTAACTACTCTGCTGCTTGCTGTTCTTTGCTTATATTGTCCTTTTTCAACATGAACATTACTCATTGAGATTCCCCTAAATGAACCTTTGTATGATTTAATAGTGTTATAAATCAGTCTGCAGCTGAAACAAAGTCATCACTGAACAAAATCATTTAAAGCAGATGAAATATTTCAAGCAGTAACAGAAAAGGAAGCACAAAATAAGCTTGCATTTTTTAGTAAAGCCATTTATGGATTTATGTGCTTCAAAAACTGTTAAGTTTTGTTTGTTCTCGGTGCCTTTCGTTAGTTCTTTCTTTTAGTAAATCCGAACTTCAACTGTAGCTGTATTTGGTTAATTAGGCTTAACCCTATCAAATTAAGAGGGCTTTTAATAGGAGGAGTTGAACATTTCGATTCACAGTTTTCCCAGCCTTTTAGCCCACACTTCACAGTTGAGATCCACAGGGCTTGTCTCGAGTCACGCCGGTAATTAACGCTGGGCTTTCATCTCCGCCCTTTTGTAAACGAGCCCAATCCCGTGGGACTGCTCTGGCGCAGGATTTAGTGTACCTAAGTTAATAACGCTAAGCGATGCAGATAAAACAGATTGGTCGTGAGTTTGACTTCATTGTTAAATTTCTGCATGTAAAATATGAATCTATCCTGCAGCAACATATCTCTGTTTAACCCAACGGTTGACTGGTAGAGAATGCCTTTAGGCATTAAGTCCGCCATTTGTATATACTTTTGTTTGTACAATAAATAAATTATAGGTTAAATCATTTTACGGTTTAGACTCACTTGTTTTAGTCACTCGCGCGACATGTTTCGGAGAGCCTAGGTCTCCTTTCTCAAGCACTAATAGTGCGAGCAGCGTTCACGACGACCGTGTATTGCGTACTGCCGCTGCCGCGCGCCGCGTCGCTCGTCAAACATGTCGCGCGAGTGACTAAAACAAGTGAGTCTAAACCGTAAAATGATTTAATGTTAGTATGTCTCACAACAATTTAAATTCGAAATTATGGGTTATTTCATAGCTATGACGGCATCCCTTATACATATTTACCGTTGTGTATGTTACCACAGTCGTTATAACGGATTTGATTTGAAGAGAAAATTATATTCCGTGCGAATTAACACAATTTAAATTTAAATGACTTGTATGATAAGATTGATAAGAAACGCTATGGATTCATGATATCGTCATAAAGAGGTTTTCGAAACGTTTGCAGGTGGCAGTGACACGTGTTTCAATTTTTCAATTTCAATATCTTTTATTTCACATATAAGCTTACAGTATATACAACCAAAGTGCTTATAAGGTAAATACAACAGTTAGGAAATAAATATAATCAAATTTAACAAATTCAGAACTTAAGTTGGACATTATAACATTTATAACACCCAAAAAACGCATTTGTGTGTGTGCGTGAGACACAGGCATATATTTAATATGCCTGTGTCTCACGGAAGTTTTGTTATTAAAATTTATAACACCATTAAAATTACATTAAGTAATATATAAAGAGAAAATAGCAAATTAATAAACAAGATAATGAAATAAAACTATGAAAACGGATTATATCGCGTATATTATAGTATAGTTTTATTTCATGAGTAACTATCGCGCTAACCGAAGACAATATTATAAACAAGATAATGAACAAAACCAAACGAATATTACAATTAATGCCTAAGTTTAATTTACGGGGGCCAAGTTCAAGGCTAACATGGCGGACTTAATGGACTTGGCCAAACTGTCGGCAAATATAGAGGCGTATGTTGTTGTTAGAGTTGTTTTGCTTGTCTCGAGTACCAATTTTATTGAAGACGGTTTAGCTCGCTGC
Organism: Cydia strobilella; assembly: GCF_947568885.1. Taxonomy (NCBI): domain Eukaryota; kingdom Metazoa; phylum Arthropoda; class Insecta; order Lepidoptera; family Tortricidae; genus Cydia; species Cydia strobilella. The sequence goes on from NC_086056.1 coordinate 5,066,296, forward strand.
TTCTCTCGACTTGGGCCACACCTAAATGTAGATGTTATCATCCCTCAGTTTACGGTTAGACACGAGTCCTTTATCGATAAGTTTATCGTCACTTTTATCGACCGACCGTCAGTCGGAGCCGAAAGTGTTCATATTCATCGTTTAAATACTGGATATTACCACAATTACCTAGATATCGTTAAACAAAACTTGACTCTATTGTGCAAGCAATAAGAATGTCGAAAACTGCACACCTGAAAAGCAACAAGCATGTCATTATACTATTTAATGTCTCGTGTAAGTTCAGGATTTAAATAGACATTAATGCGTGTCGCTTTATTTATATTAATATCTGGGAAACCGAGCTTTGCTCGGAAAACATATAAAAACTCAATGCGCGTTTTCCCAGAGATAAGACCTAGCTAGATCGATTTTTCGCCCCCTAAAACCCCCATATAGCAAATTTCATCGAAATCGTTAAAGCCGTGTCCGAGATCACCGAAATATATAAATATACAAGAATTGCTCGTTTAAAGGTATAAGATTCTGTTTGTAGAAATATAGTAACTACCTATAAAGTTTTTAATTCCCGTTTAGGATGCTATTTAGGCACTGGTCCAATATAAATAAGGTACAAAAAGATTATAGGTACGGCAAACAGAACAAATTGTAACATAATTTAAAAGAATTCACATGTTAATTGTAAAATCATTAAAAGTAAAAGTGGCCTCCTGACACTATTCATAAGAGATCATTTCAAGACAAACTGTTGCAAATGCGCATTAGGGGTTGGTAATTCCTCATGACATGATTAAGAATTTTGTTTTCACCTCAGCAACTCGAACAAGGGTGCTTTGCTACTTAAAAACAGTGAGAAAAATCGCATTTTGCTATTTACAACCTTCTGCGACGATCAAAGTAGGTACTGGTAGCTACAGGTACAGGTGGTTAGGTTCTTTCTGACTATGCAATCCAGGACGAAACTGCAATCATCATCTAAAGTTCTAGCTTTGTCCCGGCATTTTACCACGGATCGCTTGGGGAGTCCCCAGGCAGGAAACCTAACCCCAACAATTGGCATACCTACACAGGTTTTTACGCAAACGACTGTCATATGAGCTACCTAGATGGGAAAATTAACCTCGTTGGGAGTAGTCCGCTTCCCTGCAATAATATGACGATAATTTAAATAATTATGTATTGTTTCAGATCGCTGCTGTTGGCAGCCATCGTTATAAGTAATTGTATCACATGGACCGCGTCCAGACACTCCTACACACACAATGTAAGTAACCAAATATACCAAATATGACGTGTTTATTCTAGACGAAATTTAATTTTAAAACTAAAATAAACCAAATTATCATATAAATAATTAAATAGTACAGCCAGCATTAATAGCGATCGCGAATACAACAACGCGCCAATTGTATATTGCACCCTCATACTTACAAATGTAGATCTATATGTTTTACTTATGGTTATATCTCTTTTGTAAAGCTATTATAGAATGTTAGTTACTTTCGACGCGTAGTCTCATCTGCTACTATTCATGTTTATTGTCAGTAAGTTGCGAAATTGCATGGAGAAATTATGAATTAATTAATTGATAAAGTCGTCATGCTCTTTTACGTCTGATGGTACCTACAGTTGCAGCTAGTCCAACACAAATAGAAAGAAAAAAACAGTAGGTAGGTTATTTTACTGAATTACTGAGGTAAGAAAAGTTCAAAATTGGGCAACTCTTCCAAAGAAAATGATGAGAACATTTCCGAATACGTTAACGAACAAAACGAACTTGCGTTAAGAAAACTTACCTACATTGTATTGTATGGCCAGTTTAACGAGACCGTTCGCCGGCCTGTCAAGTACTTAGGCACGTGTTGTTTGTTTGTGCCCGACATAACGTGCGCGGGATTGCACGGGACGTTATTTCCGACGTTGAACGAGCACTCGGCTCGGCTCAGAGGGCCTACCGCGAACCACGTTCGACGTGTTGCCATTCTGTCGCACTTGTTAATTCGTACGTAAGTGTGACAGGGAGGCAACACGTCAAACGTGGTTCGCGGTAGGCCCTTAGAAGTCAGAACTAGTGGAGAGTGAGACCGTGAAGCGTAACGACTGTAACCGTAATCGAAGATCGCTCTTATGAAACCACACAGTTCCCTTTAAATATCAGAAAAACAAAAAATGTCTCTTGTGCCCAAAGTTGATGCAGGAGTATTTTTGGTTGAGTCTTACATTAAATCATCCATCTAGAAATATAGATTATAGCCATAGTGTCTTTTTCTCTTTTTCTATACTCTGATTTGTAATTAAATTCCAAAAAACTAACCTCACTCAGATCCTTTTTCTTTCGTAATAATGGAAAATATAATATTGTCTTCGGTTACCGCGATAGTTACTCATGGAATAAAACGGGAGTCACCCGTTGACCACGAACGCTGTAAAGGGTTCGAAACGTCGGGATGTATTATAAATTCAATATACGCGATATAATCCGTTTTCATAGTTTTATTTAATGGAAAATATGTTAAGAAGTAAACTCAAATTTCCCTTTGGCATACTCTAGCATTTAAAATAAATGTAGATGTATCCTTTTAGCTTTGTTTAGTTTCTTAAAACTTACGGAAAAGAGGAAAAGTGGGGTTAGATTATTGGAATTTAATTATAAATCAGTTTAGTGGCAAATTTGGTTTGCTTGCCAGTATGTATCCGTACTTCGGTAAGGCTCAGCTAGCTTTCGAGTGCTCAGTAGGCGTTTGTAATAACGGCTCATCTGAATGTCAGCGTGCAACGGCCGGCCGTGGCTGCCGCCTTGACCGCGCCGACGCGACGGCCCACTGATGACTATTTATTATTACTTTATGATTTTAGGGCACCGTATTCTGCTCATACGTTTTAATGTTCGCGGTAGGCTCTCTGGTTCATCTTGCTCTAGCTTATGAGTATGAGTTTGTAGGCGTTTGGTAACAACGGCTCATCTGAATGTCAGCGCACAACAGCCGGCCGTGACTGCCGCCTTGACCGCGTCGGCGCGACGTGTCCCAATAGATGACTGTTACAAACTTTCAGATTTCAGGGTTCCGAAAGCTAAAGCAAGTGGATAACGAAAATCACCAATTAACAAATTGAATTCACCAATTACCTACTTAATTAAGTAGCGAACTATTCGAAAAATATTCAATAAATATCGTAAAATCTGATTGTACCTATAATAAATAAGTATGTAGATATTCTGGTCCGCTGACCAAGTGCGCTGTGAGAGCAAATTCTACTTACATTTTTTTTTTAAATAATATATAGTTACAAACAAAGGTTAGGTTAGCACAGCTTAGTAAGAACACAAAATGGTTGATTCTCAAATCTACATATTAGAAGAATTATAACAATAGTTATTTGTTATACAAGGGTGCAAAGTTGTATTTTACCCGCGAGTGTGGAATTGAAACACAAGCAAGCGAAAGGATTCTATAGTTGAACCACGAGCGAAGCAAGTGGTTCTAAAATAGAATCCTCAGCGTAGCGAGTGTTTCAACGCACAAGAAGTAAAATACATTTGCACCCGTGTGTAACACAAAACTTTTCCCCTCACTATAGCGAGGAAAGTGCAACATCCACAGGCGTTAGATCATCTTCATCACTGGAATCACTCATTTTTTTACGATAATACGATATTATAACAGAAAACTCTGGAAGTTGTGTATTTTTACGTGTCGGAGTCGATGAGAAAATTTTTGTTGACAATGTTGACATTTCTGACGATGCGTTTTGAAATTGCATCGACTCAACTTGTGCGTTCAGAATTACATTCAAAATCATTTAAAAAAACAAATGTTTCTTATGGAATTTAAGGTTTATGACTTAAAATCATTAAATAAAGATAAATTTGGTACTTTTTATTAAATTCTCAAACCATTTATTTATGATAATGAATATCGAACGAACCATTATTATGAGCGTTTTACGTTTTGTTATCTGTCAAGCTCACACCAACACGCTCCATCCAAGGTCAAATTACTTTCCCCACTAGTGGATAAAATGCGTTTTTCCCCGCTTGTTTTAAAGGATAAAAGACGGCTTTCCGAGCTAGTGAGGGGAAAATTAAATTATTTTCAGTAAATATTTTAATTTGTTTTTATTTCAAGTAGGAACACTACTATATACTATAAGCCTTTAGTAAGAAGTGCATATACTTGGAAAAATTCGACCTATGCCGCTGTGGCCCGGTGGCTAAATGGCACAGGCCCCTGCCGCGATAGCAGAGGACGCTGGTTCGATTCCAGCCTGGGGCACTGGAGGCTTTTGTCACTATTTCATAGTATATGACATTTATTTCAGTTTATGATTCTCAAATTAATTCTCTTAAGGTCCTCTATCATTGGCCTCGTGGTCCGTACTAAAAGTACCGTGCTTAAATAGTATTATCATCTTGTTTGATAACTAACAAGTAGTAGCCTGATCACATACTTTCTCTTTACACTAATCTACCTTAATTAAGTTCTTAACTACGGGTTATCTGCCGACGGAGTCGTAAGAGTTTTGTAAAACTACAAAACACGCCGCGTCTACATAATTAGGTATCTTCGGGTACAACGTTAAAGGGATAAACACCAACATATAATAGATACGTTAACAGAATGTCCATTTGACCCATTTCTAATGCAGTCAGTTAAGATAGGATATATGTTAAATTATACATTTTTGACTGTTTTAGTGGTCATAGTTACATATAAATTAAATCGAAAACGTTGGGTATTCTTTTCGAAATTGTTTTAGGATGAGACTAGTTAAAATTAGCTTTCTGTAGCTTACTCGTACCGTATAGTTTAAGTTTTGTATGTAAAATCTCGCTCGCTCTATTTTTTTTTGTATCACAGTTTTAGCAACGAATAGACTAGTACCAGAGATATATATACTCGTATGTCACTAAAATGTTCATGACAAATTTTATGTCATTTCAGTATGTCGTTTTAAAATGAGAGCGTAACTCCGATTGTATGGCGGCAGCTAGGTTCGTGTGACTCTTAACTTATTTATTCCAATCACCCTTTGGTCATCCCAAAACTTATAATAAAGTTTATTAAGCAATCAACTATAAATATACGCGCTTTCCCGAAGTACGAGTAGACAGTCAGGCTAGTCAGAGGTAATAAATAAGATTAAATTTGCTTTCGGTGTCGACATACGTCGGTGAAGATTGAACATTTGGACAGCCAGCGTGAGACCATGTGAACATCGCTCGATTGAGCAGGGTTGGCGATCACGGATTCTTTACATTTTATACATAACTGATTTGATGGATCTTACTACCAATCAAGCAATAAATGCACAAAAATACGTGAGCAAAAAAAATTGCGGTAGGTACATTAAATGTTATTGATAATTTTAACAAACTGTGTTTGTGAATTAAACCTAAAAGAGAATATTTAGAAGTTAAAACGTTTTGTTTTCATTCTTAGGAAATTATGTAAAATATGTATAGGTAAGTAAGAAAAATATTCCTAAATAAATTTTACAACGTATTTATGGGCCACCATTTAAATGAAATGCTGTGCTTACATAAGATCAAAAGAAACAGTTCTTCGACATTTTAGATATTTTTATTTTAAAAGAGTTTTTCTACAAGCAATAATATGAAAATCTGCTAACTAATGCGAGCAGATAGTGACACTTTTTGAAATGGTTCGCTGTTGGCGTGGCGCAGCGGCCATATGGCAATGTTTTTACTCAAAGATATGGTATAAAGACAATAACGATGGGTTAAGAACTGCGAAAGTAAACTTTTACAGGAAAACTCTTGAAAGTTTTCCTTAATTAAAATTAATGTAAAAGTATAAAAAACTAACGTGACAACCCTAGTGACAAGTGAATAGTAAGTCTGTGAACAGTCATAAATCTAATCAGGGATGGCGCTACGATTGATGAGAGCGTTCGACCGCGGCGGCGGGTCATCCCGTTTAATGGACTATTTCAGGAGGCGTACTTACCTAAAACTATACCATATCGTGACAAGCCTCTAGTGACAAGTGACAAGTATTAAGCCTTAATAGCCATTAATCTAATCAGGAATAGCGCTACAATTGATGAGAGCGTTCCAACACCGCGGGTCATTCCGGAGAGAGATGAAAATGTGCTATTCTTTTAATGCCTAATTGCAATTATTACATCTCGAATATTTGTACTGTACAGATTGTCATACGGTAACCAAGTTAAGGCTCCAAGTAAACATGTCATCAGCAGGAAGCATTCGAGCCGACAAGTCCTAGTCTCGTGTTTATCCAGGTCCGACCAAACAGCGCAATCAACCTCGAGTGCACTCCACAAGATGTGGCAACTTGTGGTTTATTTAAACGAACACTGCAGCGGTATTCGAACTTTAAACATCTGAATTTGATTTGATATTGAAATAAGACTGTGCAAACGGATTATACCGCGTATTATTGAAAATAGGTACTTTCAGAGCGTCTCCCATTGACCAGAAACGTTATAAAGGCTTCGAAACGCGGGGATGTAGGTATTTTAAATTCATAATGCGCGATAAGGATTATCTGTTTACGCATGTACATTAGGGGTATTACCTAAGTACCTATGCAGGGTTTTATTTTATGAGTAACTATCGCGGAAACCATAAGACAATATTTTATTTGATATTGCCTGGAGATACTCTGTGTGCACCACGTTTTTAGCAGCAATTTTAAGTGAAGGAGAGATGCGCTTAGTAACATCAAGTCAACAAAATCAAGAATAAATTATTACTTATTAAATATGCCGCTTCTAAGCACGAAACGTTCTGACATCTGACAGTTAAGTTATTAGAATATTAGAGGGAAATTAATTTCAACAATATTGAGATGTAAACATAGGCAGGGCTAGACTAGGCACAGGATGCCACCGATTTGTGCTCAAGCTTCTGAAGAATGTTTGCAGAATAAATTATTTAAAATTTGAATTTCAACAAAGGCATGTAAGTATTAGTGAAATTATTGGCATAGGTTAGAGCTTTAAGTATATCTTAAATTAGATTTCAAAACAGATAATATATCTGTTTTGTATCTTGTTCTAGTTTTAAGTTCCTTAGCTCTTGCGCAAATTTAGGTAGGTACTATTAGGTTATAGGTACCTTCTTACGCCCTCCTCTGAACCTATTTTTTATACCAAGTTGCGTCGGTGGCAAACTAGCATAGGTGAGAGTCAAGTATTGGTAAGAGGTTGCCGTAGCCTATGGACGCCTGCAACTTGAGCGGAGCCATGTAGCGCTTTACCGATCTTCTATAAATACTTAAACCTTTAAACTTCTTTAACGTTGCCTTAATTCTAACCATTTTATGGGTACATCTCATTTATTTCCGTAGAAACTCTCACTCACAGTTTATTCACATTTGAATGACCTACCCACCTGTGCGCTGGCGCAGCCATTCCTAACAAGTTGTTTATCCTCATAATATTGTATTAAAACGGCGCGACGGCCGGCATTTCACTATAGCGCGCTTGGTGGTCTGATGCTTTTTACAAAAAAGTAAATTTTCAGAAAACCGGCGGGGATATGCTAGATGGTCTAATAGTGAGGATGACAAATGTTGAATCTTATAACAATATCTATTTAAATAGATAGAAAATTTATCACAATAAACTGGGCCTTAAAAATATATTTAGAAATGATATAAGACCGGCCAAGTGCGAGTCGGACTCGCGCACGAAGGGTTCCGTACCATTACGGAAAAAAACAGCAGAAAATCACGTTTGTTGTATGGGAGCCCCATTTAAATATTTATATTATTCTGTTTTTAGTATTTATTGTTATACCGGCAACAGAAATACATCATCTGTGAAAATTTCAACTGTCTAGCTATCACGGTTCATGAGATACAGCCTGGTGACAGACAGACAGACGGACAGAGGGACAGCGGAGTCTTAGTAATAGGGTCCCGTTTTTACCCTATGGGTACTGAACCCTAAAAAAAACTACCTAAGTCTCAAAATTTAGAGAATTTTTATTTTCTAAAATTAAAAAAAGGTACAATTCGATTCCTTTTATTTTATTCAAAAATAAATTGCCTAGCAACTACTACAATATTTCACCAACAAAATCGCAATGTTCTTGTTTTGTATACTTCAAGACGGCTTCTACTGAATCGTGACGTCACGATCATGTAACGTTTAGGTGTACGTTAGGGGCGTTTCTTGCTTAGAGTACGATTGTCAGACTTTAACTGTCATTTCTGACGTTTGTATTGCTTTAATGCAATGTGTCCCATATAGACATTTGATCTTCAAAACAAACCTGACCGACTGATATTGAATAAAAACTTGTCATCTAACCTACATACCTATATGTATATGCACAGTGGCCAAAAATACATGAAAGAAGAATTAAAAAAAACTAGGTATAAATTATACGTCAAATTGGCGGTATTTTTATGATAGTATAAACACAAAATTTACATTTTTGTAACAAGTTCCTGGAACCCTTTTTATTGTAATTCGAACGTAATTTCTTGCAGATTTCGCAGTAGTCGGTGTTTGTTCTCATTTTCTTTATTTTGGGACGGGATACTGTCAGGAGAGTGTTTAAGATGTCACTTTTAATAAAATACACTGTTTGATAGCAGACGGGTGGTACCTTGTTAAGAATGATTGGCGAGAATTTTTATCCATCGGCGAATAGGTAGGTATAATAAAATTGAATATAGTTTCCTTGCCCTGGAATGAACTATTTATACTATCACTATAAAATAACAAGTAGGTACCTACGTTATATACTCTGGCACAGCGACCTTGTCAGTAGAACAAGGCGGCAAATTATAACAAGTGCAAGTCGAACTCGCGCACGAAGGGTTCCGCACCATTACGCAAAAAATGGCAAAAAAAACACGTTTGTTGTATAGGACCCCACTTAAATATTTATTTTATTCTGTTTTTAGTATTTGTTGTTATAGCGACAACAGAAATACATCATCTGTGAAAATTTCAACTGTCTAGCTATCACGGTGCATTAGATACAGCCTGGTGACAGACGAACAGATAGACAGACAGTCAAACACAGAGAACAGATAGACGGACGGACAGCGGAGTCTTAGTAATAGCGTCCCGTTTTTACCCTTTGGGTACGGAACCCTAAAAAGTTAGGCGCGAATAGACTTCCCATAGAAAATTTGAATATCGCGCCGTTTTCTACTGACAAGTTGCGTGTGTTTCAGCATAATTAGATATACCTACAGAACAAAACTGGTCAAACAACTTTGGCAGTAGAAAAAGGCAAGAAATTCAAATTTTCTATGCGACGATAACCCTTCGCGTATACATTTTTTTTAATTTCCCGCTTTTTTCTACTGACGGAAATGGCTTGACAGACTATAATTTAGGCTATGCGTTCTTAATTTGCTCTACTAACCAACGAGGTTTTAAATCCACAGATTATTAATGGGTCCCAACATTCATATTCCCAAAAAGTCTGTAGTCTGTGTCTGTAATGGCATTTTTTTGAACGCTTACAGCGCTATCTGTGTACATCTGTGAAATCTATGTACTGAAAGACAACATTAAGCTTTTACTTCAGTACTGCGCGATCATGATTTACGAAATCTATATATATATACTTACCTTTAAATTTATTTAAAGTTAAGCTAACTTTGCACCCACTTTGAACAGGACAAAGTGTTTATAGTGACATTAATGATTTGTTTTGCACACTTTGCCATTGCAGTCAGCCTAATCCAACTTTATTTATTTTAATTTTATTGCACAATATAAAGAACAAAGTAGTACAATCGGACTTAATGCCTATACATATAATAGTTTATAAAATGCATTTTTTTAATTATTATTATTTCATAATCCAGGTATCCGGCCACCGCAGAAGACACAGGCGGCAGGGCGCCGGGCAGTACCTACCAAATTCATACGTCATCCCTGGAGGGGAGGGCAGTGAGAAGGGCTGGGGCCCGTGGGGGAACCCCAGCAACTGCTCGCGACCCTGTGGCGGCGGTGTTGCCAACCAGAAGAGGATATGCCTCATAGAAGGGTAAGTTTGAGGCCCTAAACCTAAATGGGTTAAAAGCCGGGAAAAAATGCGCCTGATGTTTATGTAGCGGCAATGATCTTGGCAATAGCGGAAAAATAAGACACTTTATAATAAGACGTTAGAGTTGTACCATATCTAAACCTGCGCTCATATCTAAAGACGCAATGCACACAAGCACAACAAAAACAATTATTTTTACCGAGTTTGTGTGTATAAAATTATTTTAGAAGTGAGCGTAAGGGCTCTGGGGATGAAGGAGAAATTTAAAAATGGTTAGACTACGAAATGATTTGACTTTAACCCCTACTTCATCACGTTTTAATCAAGGTCAATTAACGAACTCCTAGTGAAACAAAAAAAACAATTCCAGGTCTGGCGCGAGCTGCACGGGAGGAGACACAAAGTACTTCTCGTGCAACACGCAAGATTGTCCCGAGCAGAGCGACTTCCGCGCTGAACAGTGCGCTGAGTTTAACGACAAAGCCTTCAAGGGGACCAAGTACAGGTGGGTACAAAATCATTTGGTCTTGTGAACTGGGCGGGCGGTGTCACGGAGTACTTCAACACGAGCAGACCGACTCGTACAAAACAGTGCGCAGAGTTCAACGACAAGAAGTTTGTCTGAATTTAGAGCTATAAATGGAGCCTTCAAAATTAAATTAATTCAGAGTGCTTCAAAATACAGTCAAACAAATTGTAAAGGCACACAATAAGAATGCGTAAAAGGTAGGTACTTGACATTAGAATACGAAACGATTTATTTAGTTTAGTTGATACTTTTACTAAAGTAGACTTTCATCCTCAGTTGGGTACCGTACACGAACGGTCCCCGGCCGTGCGAGCTGAACTGCATGCCGAAGGGCGAGCGGTTCTACTACCGGCAGGCGCCGAAGGTGACGGACGGCACGAGATGTAACGACGAGTCCTTCGATGTCTGCGTCGATGACACTTGTCAGGTAACTTTAGAACATTCTTCACATGCTTCATTTTGTAGGTAAATAGGTTTTTTGATGATTTTCTTGCGCTTTACCTACATAATTATCAAGTCCCTAGAGCAAACGAACAAGGACAATTACAGCAGCAACAACGTTAATAAGTTCCTTCATAATGACAATGACGACCACTCTGAAAATTGTGCACAACTAAAGGATGCAGCAAGGTATTTAACTATTTAGAAGCAGAGATGTGATGACGGAAATTTTCAGAAATTGAGAAATTTTCCTCGTGGTAAAATTCCATATCCATATCCATAAAGAGAATTTCTAACTTTTGTAAACTTTAGAAACTATCTGTGTTTTCAAATTAACTAATTGTAAATTGTTTTAGCCGGTGGGCTGCGACATGATGCTGGGGTCCAACGCTCGCGAAGACAAATGCCGCGTGTGCCGCGGCAACGGGACCAACTGCCACACCAACGCCGGCCTTATCGACAACCAAGATTACACCCAAGGTAGGTACTCAAATATTATGATTAGTGTGTCTTAACCGGTGGTCCGCGGACGGTAATTCGTGAATTCATAAATATATGACGACCTTTATTTTTCATACGTATTTAATGCACTTTCAAACTTTTTTTGTGGAGTGGTGTTTATCTCGGAAAGGGTTCTTTATCATCTACAGCAGATGACAAAGATGCCTTATTCTTCTTTGTAGCATATTCATTTCCACTGCTAGACATATGCATGTACCTCTCTTGTAGGTAGGTATTGTAATGTCGTATCCCCATCGAATCATCCATCGACTTCCTAGTCTAGGTCTCCAGTTCAGTAACGGCGGTCCATTTTACCTACACTACTCTTTTGGCGTTTTTTGATACTTACCTTTACTTAACTGAAAACAGACATGATTTTTTGTTTTATTTTTCAGGATACAACGATATTCTCCTCATACCCGAAGGAGCAACTAATATTATTATAGAGGAGATAGACAAATCCAACAATTATCTTGGTAAGCCCTAGCATGACGCACTTTTTCTTATTCTACTTATAACTAATTGTATATATATGTATGTTACTTATATTACATACACTAAAGGTAAGCGTAAGCAATAACGACTTCTTGATACAGCAGTAAGCTCATTACCGCTGTAACAACCTGTAGTTATTTGATTGTTGGCAATTTTCACAATCTGACCAGAATCTGTAGCTAAATTTTGATCACAAGGTCTCGTTTCCAGCTCTCCGATCAAAGAAAGACAACAAGTACTACCTGAACGGCGACTACCAGATCAGCTTTCCTCACACGATGCAGATCGCCGGCGTGCTGTGGCATTACGAGCGTAGCGTGCAGGGCTTCGCGGCGCCGGACAAGCTGCGGTGCTTGGGACCCATCAACGAGCCACTTTATCTCTCGGTAATACTCGTACTACTAGAATATTTTTGAGCATCGTGGCAATGTCAGCGTCTAATGGTTCTTGAGCTTGCACCTAACTTTCGCAAACATCTTGGTTTATCAACCAACGACTCCATTCCATCACTATCCATCACTGCCCGCGGTCCACTTTCTATCGGGCGGGCCGTATGCTTGTTTGTCACTTAAGTAGTAAAAAATAATTAAAACTGTTCACTGATTAGCGCAATGAATTCTTCTTCTGTAAAATCTATTTACCATACGAGTAGAAGCAGATGAGTTCTGACTTGTAGGCTACAATTAGGCATGTCATGTACTTATAAAACCCCTAGTTTCTCAGTATATTGAGTAAACATAATGTTACATGCATGTTCTGGTTTCCAGCTGCTCTTGCAAGAGCCAAACGTGGGCATTAAATACGAGTACAGCATCCCTAAAGACCTGGCGCCGCCCACCAACACTACCTACACCTGGACTCACGAGGAGTTCTCTCCATGCAGCGTTACTTGCGGCTCAGGTATGATAAAAAACACAACTCTACTTGCCTAGAAACTTGCTATACCATGAACTGTGACTAGTGCATAATAATAAGTTGTCATCATCATAAGGACTCATCTCGACAGATAATTTAAGCAACGATCTGCACGCGAAGGAAAATGTGATTCATGACTAAATAATCTCGTGACTAGATGAAAATGAGGATTGTATTCTGGCGGTATGCTCTTGACGATTTCGCCTTTTGGTGCGCTAGATATTAGGGGGGTCTTGAGTTTCACACCCTTGTAATAATAGCTGACATAACTAATATATGATGATCGAATGCCTTTCTAGGTTTCCAAACCCGCAACGTAACATGCCGTACGCGCGACGAGCTAGAAATTGTGGACGAGAGCCTCTGCGACGCTGGGCTCCGGCCCATCTCCAACGAGACCTGCCAGCTGGCCGAGTGCATGCCGGAATGGGTGCCGAGCCCGTGGGGGCCCTGTTCCAAGCTGTGCGGCTCCGGCGGTTCACAATCGCGCTCCGTGCAGTGCCAGAAGATCATCTCTAACGGGCAAGTCAAAATAAAAACCGGCCAAGTGCGAGTCGGACTTGCGTTCCAAGGGTTCCGTACATTACACAATTTTTAAAAATTTATTTTTTTATGTGAAACGTGAGTGAAATGTTTTTAAAAACCCCGTAGGGGTCGGATCAAAAACAAAATGAAAATGTGATAGTAAAGTTCTACATAAAAGCTTAAAAGCGGTACCTATAATCTACTTACTTGGAACTATATCCTTAGAATGTCTTCAATACATTAAAGGTCAAGGCCACACCGAATACGTATGCAGCTCGTCTGCTTTTGAAGCCTGTATTAGCAGTAGACGGCTGCAAACACATCTGGTGAGCACAGGCCTTTTTATTTTTTTTATACTACGTCGGTGGCAAACAAGCATACGGCCCGCCTGATGTTAAGCAGTCTCCGTAGCCTATGTACGCCTGCAACTCCAGAGGAGTAACATGCGCGCTGCCGACCCTAACACTCCTCTCCCTCGAGCTCTAGCAACCTTACTCACCGGCAGGAACACAACACTATTAGTAGGGTCTAGTGTTATTTGGCTGCGGTTTTCTGTAAGGTGGAGGTACCTCCCCAGGTGGGCTCTGCTCTAGATCTGGAATGACATCCGCTGTCCTGTGCCCTACCACACAAAGCGAGATGTCATTCACAGTGCCCATACCTCTCTTTTGGACGTAGTTTAAGGACATACCCGGGTCCAAAACCAGTGATCCAATTGGTCTTGTGTCTTGTGCCTTTTTATTGGCAATCTGGACAGCTTAAAGCTAACATGCTAAACCAGTGTCGAGCACTTTTTTTACTTTTAAATTAAATGGACTTTGAGATTTAATGTTTGCCATGATTTTTAGGTACCCGTCGATAGTGGACGAGAACCAATGCTTCAGACGGCTGGGCGATAAGCCTGAAGAGCACCAGAAGTGCAACGTCAACGCCTCTTGCCCCACCTGGTTCACTGGACCTTGGAAACCTGTATGTTGCATCTTTTAATATTTTCTCTCACTCAATTCCAGGTGCAACTCAGTGTTTTGTTCGGACTATGGATGGAACTCTTGTATTTGGGAAATATACAGCTCTAAGATTAAATTTTGATATTAAGTTGCATTAAATATCAAATAGACCGCGAGCCGGGAACAGATTTCCATGACCAATCGCTTCCCGGGCGATAACTCGTATAGTGGTTAACGGCTATGTATGTATGACTCTCATGGACGTCAGCTGCCGCTCCGTTAGTGGGTTAAGGAAGGGCTGCCACCGAAACATGTAAAAAAATTTTTTTTTTTTTTTATTGAATAAGGAAACAAATTACAGTTTGTTAGATTATTACAAGACCCATCGTAGGCAAAACCTTATGGAGGTTTATGTGCCGGTGGGGAGTTCGAGAATAACATAAAGAAAAACAATATTATATCCTATATCTTATCATAAGTATGATTCTTAGTATACATAGCTTGTGTCGTTAGTTTTTAATAAGTGCATTTTAACGACTTTTTTATATGTATACCATTTAAATATTTAGCACAAACAACTTCTGGCAGATCATTCAATATTTTAGGTAATATATATGTGTACAGCCTAGTGCCATATATGTTGTTATATTTGGGTATACAATATTTGTTTTGGTTCTGTAGACATCTAAACTATGAGTCTGACAAAGTATGAAGCGGGAGGCGATGACTGACGATATTTGCTCCTCGTCCGCGGTCTAAATGAGTTTTTCATTGTAGTTATGTCTAAAAAAATCACGCCTTTGACTTTAACAGCTGAATATGATTGCACTGTAACAATTGTTTTGTGGTAACTAAATTGTCAAAAGGCTCTGATACGAAGCCGTACAGCGCCATCTACATTAGCTATCAATTCGAAGCCAACACCTACCATCAATTTATTTTTGCTGGAACTATAGTGCTGCCAGCATAAAACTAATGTCGCCATTTTGAAGGTTTGACGGACGTTTGAAATGAAGTCGGATTCAACTTTATGGCTAACCAACTGTTCTTCCTCAGTGCGACAAGCTGTGTGGCGACGGCAAGCAGACGCGCCAGGTAGTCTGCCACAGGAAGACCAACGGCCGCGTGGAAGTGCTGGTCGACGAGAGCTGCGAAGACGAGAAGCCTACCGCGGAGCAGCCCTGCAATATCCACCCGTGTGATGGTATCGACTGGGTCATTTCCAACTGGACCGGGGTGAGTACCTGCTCATCATTATATATTTGGAAACAATCACGTAGGTACTTTAAAATACACGCTACTTAGCACCCTCTACAGTACTCTTAAACATGTTATCTCACTAACAAACCGGCCCTTGAAAAACAAACATTATTTTCATCCCACTGCTGGCAACAGACAGTCTCTAGTTAACAAAAGAAAATCGGCTTGAATCCCCACGCTGATCTAGGATACCTAATACCTATTAGCTTAATACTATTTAAGCTGATAATTAAGTTACTAGCGCGCATTATAACGACTATCATCACTTTTCTATGTACAGAAAGAGACGTGAGAATTTCATTCACTTTAAGACTTTTGAAGATCATAATTGTAGTCTGTATAGTTTTAGCGTACAACCTTAGGACCCCAACCATAACTAGCTAATCTAGCAAACTAATTTAAATGTTTTATTCCAGTGTGACTCCTGCGTGTCGAAGTACTACTCTCGTGAAGCTCTGTGCGTGACGAAGGACCGTCAAGTTGTGGACTCGGACTTGTGTTCGTACCATCGCAAGCCGGAGCTGCAGAAACCGTGCGACGAGACCACACTGCCTGCCTGCGAGTCGCAGTGGTATGCCACACAGTGGAGCAATGTGAGTAACGATTACCTCAAGTCCTCAACATTGTTATTATATACATACACATTAACAGGGGATGGCGTCTCGAAATGAAGCAGCTTAGCTACACGAGCTTTCCAATTTTAAATTAAAATGGAGTCCAATATTTTGTGCTGTACTCCTACGTTATCAATTTTGATTATTGTTAGGTAGACTTTTTATCACAACATAACTTTCACTTGTAAATCCATTCGGCCACACCGCTGCTTAAAACACATTAAAGCACGGCGTTTATGCAGCAAAATGTACCCATAATAAAAACTTAAGTAACGCAACCCATAGCTGGACACGTCACATAAATCAAATTCTAGCGTGGCCAGTCTCAGTCCTTAAATTTTTAGCGCAAAGTTCATTTTTCGTTTGTTTCAACAAACCTTAAAATAAATTAATGAAGTGATTTTTTTTTTCACCCAGTGTTCAGTAGATTGCGGCGTAGGCGTGAAGACTCGCAAAGTGTTCTGCGGGTTCTTCGACGGCGGCTCCGTGCAGAAGGTGGACGAAGCCAAGTGCGACGCAGACTCCAAGTATAACGATACCACTCCGTGCGAAGTCCCGGCCGACAACTGCCCCGCTATATGGTTCGCGGCCAACTGGACCGAGGTTGGTCACAGGGAATATTTCTGTACCTACACAATTATATACTTTGACCCTGGAGATGCTGGCTTGACGTTGCGAGGGATGCTATGCGTGCCCAATGGTCATACTAGAGAGACTGCCAGGCGTTCGAAGTGCAGGAGAAAAAACGGGAAAGCAGGCGCTCGGCTCTGAAGCAGCAACTGAGGACGCAACCCGCCGGATAAACACTAAGATGAGAAAGAGAGCAACCGGCTTTTATAGATAGAGAGTAGTGAGACTACTTATGCTTTTATTTAATTTCTTAACACGTATCATTAAGTTTATGATTGTTCGATGTTCATGGTCTCATAATCATACCTGTTATCATGTTACAGTGCACGAAAGAGTGTGATGGCGGGGTGCAGTACCGCAAGGTGATGTGCCTGAGCGGCGGCAACGCGTCCAGCTCTTGCCCCGAAGCTGACATGCCTGATGAAGAACAATCCTGCAACCCTGAGCCCTGCAACATAGGTATGTTTTACTTCATTACAAAATTAATCTTCAAGATTTTCAGATCATCTTTCACATCGGTGGCAGGATGCCCTTCGTGAAGTGTGAATAAACTTTGATTAAATGCGATTTCGGCTGTTATGTGAAAACTTTAAGCTAACTGGAGCAACTTTTACATCCTACCTACTAAAGCAAAACCAACAGGAGTAAAAACTCTAAAATAAAATCATCACCTTTTATTTTCTAATACTGTCTTCAAACGATCGATGAAATAGTTGTTTGCCCGTCATGCAAAACAGTCGTAACAGCTAAATTAGAAATCAGTTCGAACCAATTTTAATTAGAACTTTTTTGCGCGAGAATACGGTAAGCAATTGAATTAGTTTTTCATTGACTAGATATTATGGCTTTTATGCATGGCGGGGCTGTGTAGATTATTACCTATTTCACGAGACTACTAACACACAGACTACATTGTTTCCACGCGTTGTTTTAACAGACGAGCTGTTGTCCGTGTCATCAACGACGGTAATGGACGACGACGACTTGCCCGACTGCGAAGAGGAAGAGGAAGAGGTTGGCGCAGAACTGTTGACCAGCACCTCGGTATGTACACTCTAACAAATCATACTGTCCAATGTAGATAGTTTTGTTGCAATTATAAGTATTGTTTTTGAGTAAATAACCCACTACTGAACACTGCCCTAAAGTTGCCACCACGTTGCCGAACAACGCCATCTTAAATAGCTGTCAATTTTAAAGCAATTTTAAATAAAAATAAATAAAAATTATTTATTTCAGATCAAAAGCGATCCATATTTTGTTAGTAACATTTTAGCCTTAATACTCTGTTAGTAACCTATATCTACTTAGACCTACCAATGACTACTTCTGTCCAGTACCTAATGAGCGGGCAGTCAAGACGCTCGGCTAACGCCCTTAGCATGCTGTTAGTGCTGCCGCGCACACGTCGGAGTAATGAGGCCACTCTCTTCCGTCTAATGGCATAGAAGTCGTCCGTTCGCGCCTCGGCTAACATGCCTGACGCACTACAGTGCCTCGGCAGCCTTAACAGCATCCTAAGGACATTATTGTACTGGACTCGCAACGTGTTGTAGGTCCTTTGTGTAAAACTTGCCCACAGACCGCACGTAAAACATTAATATTAATGCTTTGGTTTAAAAAAATCTGGTTGTTTTCTAATTCAATATTTTTTTCCAGCTCAGTGATATGATGTTCAGTGACGCGTCATCTACACCAGGTAATATTTCAGTTATTACTTATATTACAAGTTTATTTAGTACGATAAGGTAAGTCAAATAACAGGCTTTTATTAATTTACAGAAGGTTCCGGGGCCACTGAAACGGAATTCGACTTCAGCTCTTTCTCAACCGTAACTGGATCAGGTATGGTTGGACAAATTTTTGAAATGTTGTTTTTTGACGCTTCACCAAATTTGCATTAACAAAATATTTTTGCTGTTTGCGTATTAGGATGTTTTACTTCACCGAAAAGCTAGTGGTAAATATCAAATATTATTCCATACTGTTCCGAAAAAATACCTTTACACGCTCTTATCTCTTAACAATAAAGTCGCGTTAAAATAATTTTTCCCCTCACTAGCTCGGAAAGCCGTCTTTTATCCTTTAAAACAAGCGGGGAAAAACGTATTTTATCCACTAGTGGGGAAAGTAATTTGACCTTGGATGGAGCGTGTTTAAGTAGCTTGACAGATAACAAAACGTAAAACGCTCATAATAATGGTTCGTTCGATATTAATTATCATTAAATAAATGGATTGAGAATCTAATAGAAAATATCAGATTTAGCTTTATTTAATGATTTTAAGTCATAAACCTTAAAATTCCATAATAAACGTTTGTTTTTTAATAATTATGTTAAATATAATTCTGAACGCACAAGTTAAGTCGATGCAATTTCAAAACGCATCATTGACATTTCATACGTCAGAAATGTCAACATTGTCAACAAAATTTTTACTTAAAAACTTCTCACGTAAAAGTACAGAAATTCGAGAGTTTTTTGTTATAATATCGTAAAAAAATGAGTGATTCCAGTTGATGAAGATGATCTAAAGCCTGTGGATGTTGCACTTTCCTCGCTATAGTGAGGGGAAAAGTTTTGTGTTACACACGGGTGCAAATGTATTTTACTTCTCGTGTGTTAAAACACTCGCTACGCTCAGGATTCTATTTTAGAACCACTCGCTTCGCTCGTGGTTCAACTATAGAATCCTTTCGCTTGCTCGTATTTCAATTCCACACTCGCGGGTAAAATACAACTTTGCACCCTTGTATAACAAATAACTATTGAACACCTGGCCGCTTAGCAACTTCCGCTGCTGACTGTACAGGAAAAAGTAACGCACGTAGCATTTTGTCTATGTTTTTTTTTCCTATTCAGTGCGAGAAGAATTTTTGCAGTTACACGTTACTTTATATTGATACTGATGATGCTTTATTTATTTATTTATTTTTATACTTATTTTTTTAGATATCACTGAATTAGGCTCGGGCGAAACTGACTTAACCACAGAGTCTAACACTGGATCTACGGTTACGGGCTCCGACTTGACAGAAGAGACAGGCTCCACAAGTTCCACTGAGACTGGAGAGACCTCAACACCGGGCTCCACAGACACTGGCTCAACAGTCTCGGGCAGTGGTGAGTACTCACACTACCCGCAGGCACAAAAATTACAAGAATTGAACCGATTTTTCCGAACCATGAAGAATATGAGAATATCAAATATATTCGGCCTTCCACTTTAGTATTACAATCTAGACCATATTTGCAATGAAACTTTATTTATAATTTAACAATACGAGTAATCTACTATCAGTAAACTGTCCTCGTTTGATGATGTTTACACCAATTAGTGGTCATTCAAACATCTTTTCAGATACCACTGGCTCGGGCGAGACTACGGAAACATCGTCAGGATCATCAGGCTCAGACTTGACCGAGGACACGGGTTCTACAGTGGCCGGCGAAACCACGACGCCGGGCTCCACGGTTTCTGGAGAGACCACAGTATCAGGATCCACTGACAGCTCTTCTGGAGCCTCGAGCAGCGGTGAGTACCTGTATTACTGGCTCGGGCGGGACTACAGAAACATCGTCTGGACCATCAGGCTCAGACTTGACCAGGGCTCCACAGTGGCCGGTGAGACCACGACGCCGGGCTCTACGGTGTCTGGAGAGACCACAGTATCAGGATCCACGGACAGCTCTACTGGAGTCTCGAGCAACGATGAGTACCGTCTATAATATAGGTAATAATTGATAGGCTATGCATCGGGCTCTAACTTAACTTATACCTTCTAAACCCGGGAAAAAAAGTCAAACCTTGAATGATAATACAAAAGTACACTGTATTGTAGGTGACACCTCTGCCTCGGAGCCTACCTCTGACTCCAGCTCAACGGTGGCCGGTGAAACCACAACAGCCGGCTCTACTGTGGCCGGTGAAAGCACAACTGCTGGGTCAACCGTAGCTGGAGAGACCACAACCCCTGGATCCACAGTCAGTGGCTCAACTGGAGTCTCGAGCAGTGGTGGGTAACTATTACAGTTCTTTAACATTTCAGATTGAAACAGTAGGTATCTATAGAAAACATAGACAATGCTGTCTCTATCTGTAAGGCTAAAGAACTTACTTGCTTGATATCGTATTGTCTGATGAAACAAAATCGGTGAAAATAGTGCTGCGATATGCGATGATACTTAGTAGCAGATAATTATTAAATTTAAATAACAGACGTCTTTTTAAGTTTGGCTAAGTTTTTATAGCAAGTGCTAAGACAAAATTAGTGCTAATATCGCAAATTAAGTAGGTCAGAATGTACTTTAAATTACAAAAACGAATCATGAAAGCAATTTTTCGATTCAGATGCTACCAGCTCAAGCGAACCTACTGAATCGACCTCCGAAGAAACGACGCCTACTAGCTCAACTTCTGACTCAACGACGGATAGCTCAGAGACCACAACACCCAGCGGGGAGACCACAACACCTGGCGGGGAGACTACAACACCCAGCGGGGATACCACAACACCCGGTGGTGAGACTACTACTCCTGGCGGGGAGACCACTACACTTGGTTCGGGAACGACGACCTCTGTGGCAGGAGAAACTACAACGCCTGGTTCTAGCGAGGCTACATCTGATGGATCCACGGTCTCAAGTGACGGTGAGTAAAAAATCCGCATTAAGTTTTTATAAAATTATTTATCTACTTTTTATACTTAATATTAATTGAAATTTAACAAATAAACAATAATAATAATAATAACAAAAAGCAGTTATCATGAACACTTGTAGATTAGTACGTAAATTTCTATCTTTAGATCAGTAGGATCCTAAATTCCATTCTCATTTGGCCAAAAGCCCGCGATTATGAAAGTAAAATCACCTCCACGTAGGAGAGAAAAACAAAGTAAAAAATATAAATAATAATAATAAATATTATAGGACATTCTTACACAGATTGACTAAGTCCCTCGGTAAGCCCAAGGAGGCTTCTGTTATGGGTACTCAGACAACGATATATATAATATATAAATACTTAAATACATAGAAAACATCCATGACTCAGAAACAAATGTCTGTGCTCATCACACAAATAAATGCCCTTACCGGGATTCGAACCCAGAACCATCGGCTTCACAGGCAGGGTTACTACCCACTAGGCCAGACCGGTCGTCGACCGACCGACAATTGCGTACAACAAGTTCCTACAACTATTAAGACTGCTCAGCACCAAAACGGAGCCGATCGGCACCAGTCATGGCACTGGTTTTAAGAATAGCCGAATTTTAATCGATACCCTCTTGTCCACAGGTTCATCAACTAGCCCTGGAGATATCAGTTCCACAACTGAAGGTGGTACTACACTTAGTGGGCCTACCGAAACTGGCGGTTCTAGTGAAACTACTGAAACTGGCGGCTCTTCACCAAGTGAAACCACCGAAGTTAGCGGCTCTTCTCCTAGTGGATCCACCGAAGTTGGCGGTTCCTCGCCTAGTGAAAGTACCGAATCTGGTAGTTCATCTTTATCTACCACGGAGGGTGTCTCCGGCTCGACAGAGGAAGGCTCGTCCACAACTACCGAAGCTGGGGAGACTACTCCATCGGGTAGTACAGGAAGCGAAGGTTCCACGGAATCAGGCGCTACTGAGTCGACTACAGAAGCCGGTTAGTATTTTTATTATTATATTTCTTTTCCGTAGTCCCAGATTTTGTGCGTGGGGCTTAAACCACCTTAAAGAAAAATACATGACGATTGAATTTTAAAGGACTACATAATTTTAGTAATTATTTTGCCATTTTCATGGGTCAATTTTACACCCTTTCTTGTTTGGTTTATAATGTCTAGTAAATTACTAATGTCTAACTTTACTTTCTGTTCAATAATTTCACTTTCTCACGCAGAAACCGGATCTACTGACAGTTCTTCATATGGCTCAACTGATGGAACTACCGAATCTGATGAAAGTAGTAAGTATAATAACCGATATATTGCCAATACGCATACTTGTTCAACATTATTATTACTATTCTATTCGGCTGAGCGATTGAAAAAGAGCCCTCCGAAACGAGATCACGCCAGTCAGTCGCCCGAAGCACGCTCTCTTTGTAGGTGACGAAACCAGCCTGTTTAAAAAAACTAAATTCAAAATCGGACTCGGGGATTAGTATTTATTGTAAGCAGCAACATTTAAAATAATTTTGTTCTAGCGCGTTGGGACTTGTCTACCATACTGTCAACCAAGTCTCCGCGCTGCAGACCGAGGAACAAACCGGCCAAGTGCGTCTCGAGCAAGTTCGGATGCTGTCCAGACAAGAAGACACCCGCTGGCGGGCCATTCGATGAAGGTAAATTAAAAACAGTTACTAAACTGTACCTAGCTTACCGACCTACTTCTTCTCATGTTAAACTTATAATCCTTATTTGGTAGTAATAATGCCTTTCAGATAATAAATTTGTACAAGGACTCTGTAACACAAACAAAAAATTCCAATGCTCGAACAAAATAAAATGCCGACTTCACCAAAACGTGATGGCCAATACAAGAACAGCAAGAAAGCATGGTTCATTGAACTTAAACCCGAATCAACAGAAATCAAATCTAATATATATTTTAATTTTCCAGGATGTCCAAGCCCAACCACTTGCAAGGACACCAAATACGGCTGCTGCCCCGACGGCGTGTCTCCCGCGGGAGGGCCACGCAACAGGGACTGCCCTGTACCGAACTGTGAGGAGACCCTGTACGGATGCTGCAAGTCTGACCATAAGACACCGGCCGAAGGCAATGATCAGGAGGGATGCCCGCCGGCTTGCAAACTCTCCAAGTAAGTGGGGGGGGGGGGAATTCCTTAGTGGTTTTTTGTCATACCTACCTATACTCATTTTAAGGTCGAACATTATATTACTCTTGTGTGTATCAGACTAGCTCGAGTTTTTGTAACAAGTGTGTAAGGCTATAAGGAATAATTTTTCAAGTTGAGTAATAATTAATCTATGAGCATGTAAGCGGTGCAGCGAAATCCTTATGTCACTTTGGATCGTGAACCACCCTGGTCGTGTGGATGTCGACTGCTATTTTCACGGAGTATGATTTTCAAATAAATGTGTTTTGTTCTAGGTTTGGTTGCTGCGCGGACAATGAGACTAAAGCCACTGGACCGCATAAGGCGGGATGTCCTGAAACGTCTACAACTACAACAGGTACGGTCAAACCGAAAATGTCACTCACCATGGTGAAGGATTCAAGGAGAATCAACTAGATAAAATAGTTCAATACCTACTGCTGTGCAAAGTCATCGACATTTTTTCTGAGCATTTTCCAAAAGAATACTGTAAACCTGATTCTTACAAATCTGGACTTTCGTCAGCATTCTCTATCCTACCATAAAAAAAAGATGTCCTAAAATGTCCGTTCCATTACGTCACGTTTTTTAAGTGTGAAATTTTTTCACCTGTATGTGCGTGATGTAGTGTAAAATAGAATTTTCATACACATCTTTGGGACATTTTTTAGCATCAGGATCTTATGCTAGTGAATCTGAGTTGGAAGAACCAAAAAGATCAGGATCTATGAGAATCAAGTTTTCAATATACTTTTTTTTTGAAAAAGCTCTTTTACTCAATGTGAAGGCATTTCCTATTTCCATAAATAAATTCGCAGCTGGTTTATATATACTTAGGTACTTGATCAAACTGTAATGAAGATTATCTATTTTAGAGTCTCCCACGGAAGAAACTACGGGATCGGATGCATCAACAGAAACTGGATCTACAGAAGAAACGACCGCAGAAACGACAACCGAGCCTGTTACCGAAAAATGCGAAATCGTCAATGGTTTGTAAAACTCACTCTTTTGCCTGAGGTTGAATTATGCATAAGACAGAATTCTACTAGTTTTGTAGTTCCTTGTAAAAATACTTAATTTTATTTTTATAGTAACTAAATTGAATTCTCAAATTTGTCCGACCGAGCTTTAGTCGAACAAGTACAGCTAACGTCTTTTGTATGTTTGCTATTAAAGGTAAGGAAGTGTGCCACCCATGCAGCACTTCCGAGTTTGGGTGCTGCGACGACGGCGACACAGCGGCGCACGGACCCAACAAGCTGGGCTGCTGTCTGCTCACGCCGCACGGCTGCTGCCCCGACAACTACCAGCCGGCGACTGGCCCCAATCTAGAAGGTAAACTGATTTACGGAGCGTAGTTATTTACTCCAGGGCCAAAAGGTGACGGGTATAATGAGGGACAGCGTAAGCCGTAACTCGTAGTCAGTTTTGGTTGACTATGGAGTGAAAAACCTTTATTGGACCAGGATGCCAAATTACATCCACCAGTGCTGTTTTATCTTCAAATGGATCCTACTGAAGTAGAGGCTATTATATTAAGGAACTATAAGGAAGCCGTTTTTCAATTGCGAGTTCTCATGCGGCCTGATATAATACTTATTTCAATCCACCTTACACGAGCACACCTGCCGTCTTATTGGCTCAATTAGTTATTGGCAATTACTACATTAAAATGTTTACTTTACAGGTTGTGACTGCAAGAATGCAACTTTCGGCTGCTGCCCCGACCAAAGGAGCTACGCCACAGGCCCCAATAACACCGGCTGTGGCTGCGAACATACTCCGCACGGATGCTGCCCTGACAGGTACCTCCCCCGGCATTCAACTCCTTTTAAGTTAAAGTCCATTGCGTGCGACAGATCTCTTATAGACTGTGACTAGCTCTTATTTAAGTGAAAGCAACACTGCATATCTTGATTAGGTTAAAACACAGTTCGAGCACGCGTTCCGTGCATATTCAAGCTGAGGAAGCCAGGGAGACAGTGAGAGTGCACGGCTCCCTTATAATACCTCAAAGCTCGTCTTCAGAAGATTTTAACGTAGAAAACAAATGTCAAAAGCTGTAAACGCTTTCATTCCTAAATCCCAGTTTCTACCACCAGGCACACCGAAGCCACCGGCCCCAACTTCGAAGGCTGCAGCTGCCACACGTACCAGTTCGGCTGCTGCCCCGACGGCAAGACGCCCGCCGTCGGCTTCAACCTCCAGGGCTGCCGCTGCCAGGAGTCCCAGCACGGCTGCTGCGGCGACGGCGTCACGGCTGCCACCGGACCCAACCAGGAGGGCTGTGACTGTGCTTCCAGCAAGTATGGATGCTGCCCTGATGGAGTTACAGAGTCGCAGAGCAAGAACTTCACTGGTTGTGCTGATGCTCCTGTTAATAAGCAAGGTAGTTCTGGGTTCTAAAAAAATCCGTAAGGTACATCTCACTCCTGGATATTAAAAGTCGCGTTCAGATATAATGAGCACATTGTTTTCTTCGATAGACCTGATGGCTTCTAGACTTTTAAAGACACGTTTCCCACAGCGGGGTGCGCCCTGCCGTACGAGCAAGGCCCGTGCACCAACTACTCCATCCAATGGTTCTACGACACGGACTACGGAGGCTGCTCTCGCTTCCACTACGGCGGCTGCGAAGGCAACGGCAACCGGTTCGCGGACAAAGCCGAGTGCGAGGATGTGTGCGTCAAACCTGCTCCTAGAGGTAACACATACACGTTTACATCCATATCTCTTTTGTATCATTTAGGAGATCAGAATTTCCACTTGCTGTTTTTGATGACACACCTACAACTATGAGTTTATTTGCTCTTTTAATTTCTTCATGATGATCATCTCATTGGTCTTGACCTTTTTTAGGGCACCTCTGATACATTTGGAAAATCTTCCTTTCATCGTTCCCATTGTTTTCATCCAATTGACGGTATATTTATAAATTAAATTAAATTAAATAATTATTTAGTTCAGAAATTCAATTTTATATTTTATTTTATTTCATTTATTTAGGAACAAACAATCTCGTATTGTTACATTAGACACAATAGTAATTACTAATATTGTAGACTTAAAGTTTCCTTAATTAAATTATGTAAATCTAAACATTAAACTATGAAAGTAAACGAATTATTGATATAAATCGTTAATAACATTTAGGCCAGGATTACACTTGTAAGTTTTACTTACGTAAGTAGGGACAAAGATATTTGCTAGAATGAGATAACGATATTCATATCTCATTCTGTAGTATAGCTGTGTTGGCTGTGTCCCTACTTACGTAAATAAAACTTACAAGTGTAATCCTGGCCTAACGGTGTGTTAATAAACAGTGCCAGAAAACTTGCAGTTATGTTATTGTAATACAATTATTATGCCCGTTAAATACATTACAAAGATAATCGTTTGAAGTATGTAGTAGTAGTAAAACTCTTTATTCTACAAAAAGAAACATAAAACAAGAGAAAAACGCATCATTTGTACAAAGGCGACATGTCTACATGTTGAAATTTTTCGTTGTCCTAATGAAACTGTTACATGTACATGTAATGGTATACATGTTTATGGTGAGGCGCTGTTTGTCTGTTAGTTTGTGCCCATAAAGCTTTATTACCCACGAACCACATGTGCTATTTAGAAACTGCACCTCCTCTTAAACATCCATTCTAATACATTGCCAATTTCAGACGCTTGCCACCTACCCAAGGTGAAGGGCAGCTGCACGAACAACCCATCCATCCGGTGGTACTACGACGACACCTACCAGAGATGCCTGCAGTTCCACTATGGCGGCTGTCTCGGCAACGCCAACAACTTTGACAAGCAAGAGGAGTGCGAGAGGCAGTGCGCGCCTAAACATGACGAAGGTAATTGATAGTTGTTACTGCTTATGTATAGGTACTTCCTAGGGCTTATGTGATGCACTGTAACCAGACACCAATATTCTATCAATCCGCTGGTACTAAGTACGATATTAGAAGCTGTTCTGCTACATCGGCTGTCTCAGCTCGAGAATCGTGCGAAACCACGCGCAATGTTGATTAAAATGTACAGAAAAAAAAAACAAAAGTATCTATTTTAAGGATAAGATCGTCTGTTGTCTACTGTTGTTTTTTTTTTTAATTTTTAGAATTAGATAACTAAAATTTCAACATCAACAAAGAATATTGCATTTTCTGTCCTTTTACTCGGTTATCGTTGATTAAGATCCGGCCAAAAAGGTGAACTCGCTGAACCTTGTATTTATTTATTTATTTAATCTTTATTCATCATCATCATCATCATGTCAGCCGACAGACGTCCACTGCTGGACATAGGCCTCCCCCAAGGCTCGCCACTCCGACCGATCCTGTGCCGCTCGCAACCACCGAATTCCCGCGACTTTCACCAGGTCGTCGCTCCATCTCGTTGGAGGCCTACCGGCAGTTCGTCTTCCGGTACGCGGACGCCACTCCAGAACCTTCCGGCCCCACCGGCCATCAGTTCCGCGAGCAATGTGCCCCGCCCACTGCCACTTAAGGTTTGCAATTCTGCGAGCTATATCGGTGACCCTAGTTCTACTGCGGATATCATCATTTCTGACTCTATCACTCAGAGAAACCCCGAGCATAGCTCTCTCCATTGCCCTTTGCGTGACCTTGAGCCTTCTTATGAGGCCCATCGTTAGCGCCCACGTCTCAGATCCGTATGTCATCACTGGCAACACACACTGGTCAAAGACTTTTGACTTAAGACACTGCGGCAATTTGGACGAAAAGATACTGTGGAGCTTCCCGAACGCTGCCCAACCGAGTCGGATTCGACGAGTGACCTCTTTCTCGAAGTTGGACCTACCTAACTGGACTGTTTGTCCTAGGTATACATAATCGTCAACAACTTCGAGCGCAGAGCCTCCGATTAATACGGGAGTTGGCACAACATGGACGTTAGACATGATCTTCGTCTTGTCCATGTTCATTTTCAGACCAACTCGTTCAGATACTCTGCTGAGATCAGCGAGCATCGCACTGAGGTCCTCCATGGTCTCAGCCATGACTACGATATCATCGGCAAACCGAAGGTGAGTGATGTACTCGCCATTTACATTGATGCCTCGTCCTTTCCAGTCCAGAACCTTAAAGGCATCCTCCAATGCAGCGGTGAACAGCTTTGGGGAGATTACATCTCCTTGTCTGACTCCCCGCTGCAATGGAATAGGCTTCGAGCTCTGGCCCTGTAGTCGGACGGACATGGTGGCGTTTTCGTACAGACACTTCAGCACTTCGATATACCGGTAGTCGATTTGGCACCTTTGGAGAGACTGCAGCACAGCCCAAGTCTCGATCGAATCGAAGGCTTTCTCGTAGTCCACAAATGCAAGGCAAAGGGGGAGGTTATATTCCTCAGTCTTCTGTATAACCTGCCGCAACGCATGTATGTGGTCTACGGTACTATAGCCTTTACGGAAACCTGCTTGTTCGGGAGGCTGGAAGTCGTCAAACCTGCGTGCGAGACGGTTCGTGATGACTCTCGAAAACAGCTTGTAGACATGGCTCAGAAGTGAGATGGGTCTATAATTCTTCAGCAAGGTGTTATCACCTTTTTTGAAGAAGAGCACCACCACACTTCTGTTCCACGCTTGCGGCGTTTTTCCTTCGCGCATGACGGAACTAAACAGCGTCTGAAGGGCCTTAAGGACTGGTTTACCACCCGCCTTCAGGAGTTCGGCCGTAATTCCGTCATCACCTGGGGCTTTGCCATTCTTAAGTTGTTTGAGAGCCATACTAATCTCGTACAGGCTGACGTCCGGGATATCTTCGGTATAGTGTCGAGTTAGTCTAGCTCTAGGGTCTCTAGCTAGATCCACGACGGGTGCTCGGGTTGTTGTGTATAACTGTCCATAGAACTTCTCGACTTCTCCCAAGAGCTCAGGTTTGGATGAGATGATCCTGCCGTCGTCGGTCTTCAGTTTTGTCAGTTGGCTTTGGCCAATAGACAGATCTCTGGCAAACACCTTACATCACCTGGGCTGGAAGCCGGGTTGCGATCATGTAGAACGGGCTTTGGTCACCTTATATAATTGAATCACGCTAAATCATGGTATAATTGGTGTTAACAGAAGAACAGTGCCAGCTGCCCATCGAAGAAGGCCCGTGCGCCGGCAACTTCAGTCGCTGGGGCTACAACGAGACCACGGAACGCTGCGAAGAGTTCCTGTGGGGAGGCTGCGAGGGCAATCCTAACAAGTACGACACCGCTTGTATTTCTGTATAAAAAAAATATAGGGGGCAGCACAGTAGCCCTTTTTGGATTTACGCCACATTAAAAAGTGCGTAAACTGTAGGGGATAGCATCTGATCCGCCTGCCTATTGGTGTGAAACTTGCGTGAAGTGTCAATGTCAATCTATTAATTCTCATTACCTAAATTCGTTACTTCCTTACGTTTTTCTCTGCACACTCACGTATTAACTTCAATAATTTCCACGTTCTAGGTGGAGTATAACATTAAATTCTTACGCACGTTACAGGTTCATATCTGAGGCAGCTTGCATGCTGAAGTGCAATCCACCAGGCACGAGGAAACGTGAGTATCTAATCTACCTATATAAATAGGCGAGGAGTTCAATTATCAACACATGTAACACTAAAAACTTACTTTGACTTACTTTTTAGGCCTTTGGTTAAATGTGCATGAAATTTATAATATGATTTTTATGTATTTTTCTTATCGCACGTTGGTTATGGAATACCTAGATTGTGTAACTGTAGATTAGTGGTTATGGTTTTTTAGTAGATTAGTTGAATTTTCTCTATGGCTAACACATTCTTCTAGCCGCTTCTTATGCTCAATCGTATTCTGCTGTGTTGTTCGTTTATTTATCTAGTCTACCTTTGTCTACCTTTATGGGATCAGGTCTCAATTACGAGATGCATTAAGCACAACCATTTAACAATTAGAAATCTCATTACGAAAATCCTTTGTTTGTATGTTCACTTTGTTCAGTTTAATGTCCAAATTTCCTAAAAGATGACGCTGTTCCAGACGCAAATTAGGCAACGCTAGTTTATCATATAATCTATAAAGAAAACTGTCAAATACGAAATTAAGTGTTTGGTAACGTAGCAACTTGTTTACACAAAGTGCCGATCGCCGATCAGTTTATAACAAAATAAAATAAAAAGTGGTCCTTCGAGCCGGATATAAATAGTTTCAATATAAACAGCAGAATAAATCGTGAGAGCATACTAGGCGCTCAGAAACCGGGTGGTGGTTTTCTAACTAACTCCTATACCTAACAGCTGTGTGCGAGCAACCTCAGGACGCAGGCAACTGCACTGAGAACCTTCCGTACTGGTCCTTCGACCGCGACGAAGAGCGATGCGTTCCCTTCTATTACGGTGGCTGTGGAGGCAACGATAACAAATTTAGCGATCAGAAACAGTGCGATGAAGCTTGCCCTAAGTCATTTGGTAAGTTTCCATAGGATGTAATATTTCATAGATACGAACGGAGAAATAACATAAGAACCTGTATATCTAAAGACCACAAATGCAGAACATTTGAGTTCACGTGGTAAATTTTAGGGTTAAAAGCAGTGTGTGTATTTGTGGGGTTCGAACTGGTTTTTGGCTTATAATTAATGGGAATAGGATTAAACATATTCTATGCTTAGTTAACGGCTTGCGTGCATGGTGTTTGCTCTTTCCAGGTTTTCGATTATTTGTAAACAGTCAATTTATTTTAACTGCTGAATGATGCTCACCTTGGCATGCAATACATAAAAAATCTTCTTTCCGATCTTATGTTTTCCATCTAATTATTTAAAAAATGATACTTACCTATGTTTTTTATTACAATTAAGTACGACTAGACTTATATTGACCGGGATATAGACCGTGATAACCTTTTGTATTGTTTTGAGCTCCCGATATTTCGACGCAGTTACAAATATCGGGAGCTCAAAAACAATATACAAAAGGTAATCACGGTCTATATCCCGGTCAATATAAGTCTAGTGAAGTTAACCGTGAATCATTCAAAACTGTTATTAATTAAGTACGAATTTTATTCACAATGAATTGTACGTGCAGTGAAAGACAAGTGCACCCTGCCGGCGTCACCCGGAGAATGCAGGCAGTTCCGCTTGCGCTGGTTCTTCGACACCAAACACCAACAGTGAGTTCTTAAATTAAAAAACCGGCCAAGTGCGAGTCGGACTCGCGTTCCAAGGGTTCCGTACATTACACAATTTAAACAATGTATTTTTTATGTGAAACGTGAGGGAAATTTCTTTAAAAAACCCGTAGGGGTCGGATCAAAAATTAAGTAATTAAGTCCGACTCACGCTTGACTGCAATTTCTATAAGGTTTTCCTTTAATCTATAGGTAAAGATCTATTTTGTGTATTTTTTTCAAAATTTTAGACCCAGTGATTCGGAGATAAAGGGGGGGGAATGGTCATTTTTTGCCTATTTTCTTGAATAACTTCTAAATTGTTTATCCTAAAATTATAAAAAAAATATATTTGACATTCTCACAATGAGCTCTTTTATTTGATATATATAACACGATATAGTTTGAAAAACTTTATTTTTTAATTTTCTCATTTACCCCCCAAAAGTGGCCCCCATGTTAAAAATTCATTTGTTTACGTTACATGTCCGTCTTTGGGTCACAAACTTACATATGTATACGAAATTTCAACTTAATTGGTCCAGTAGTTTCGGAGAAAATAGGCTGTGACAGACGGACAGACAGACAGACAGACAGACGCACGAGTGATCCTATAAGGGTTCCGTTTTTTTCTTTTGAGGTACGGAACCCTAAAAACGCACACAACAAACTTAACTTGTAGATTGTGTTTCTGGCATTGACGTATATCTGAGGACAGGCCTTAAGGGCACTAAGAATGGTGCTAGTTCAGCGGTGTGCCTCACGAATTCGATCAATCGGTTAGTCTAACGCGCGTAGCTCGTGCTAGTTGCGACCAATCGCGCGCGTGATTTGAACTCATATACCAATCGCAGTGTAGCGGTGCCATTCTTCCCATGATTGCCCGTCCTTGGATATAATTCATCAATGGTTTACAGTTTTCTCAAAACGTGCGAAACGTAAGCTACACTGTTAGGATGTAACAAAAGTAGTGGGGATCCGTATAAGGGCATATTCGGTAGCGTGTTCTGATTAGGAAAAAGTAATAGAAGCATACATTTATGAAGGGAAAAAAAATCTTTGTGTATGGGGCAGGTCGTTCAGTTTGGCCAATCCTTCATACAACGGCCAAAAATTTTTCGCGCCAAACATTATTTTTCTTCAAACACTAATTTTGTTACACCTTATATGCTACTCTCTATTCTGGTCTCTAGGCCTTTTAAATTTTATTGGACGGAATATTTAAGGTTTTCTTTGTGGTTATGATTAAATATACTTTTCAACTGCGCCATGGCAATAGGCGTGCTATATTGGCCTACTCATTGTGTTGTGGATTGCTAGTCCATGATCCAGCGATTTTAATACTTGCCGTCTCGTGTCCAGATGTCGCCAGTTCCCGTACGGTGGATGCGGTGGCAACGACAACAATTTCGTGTCAGAGGATCTGTGCGACTTGGAGTGTAACCACCCCTCCACTCCGCCTCCGGCACGGGAACCAGAAGGTAACTTTCATAACACTGTCGGAAGTGTCGGAGCAGTATCAATAATTACCCTCGCTGCCCAACGGACCGTAACTTATTAGCGGACAACTTCTTGTGCCGGAAGAACGACACCACGGAGGATCTACGAGTGGCATTCAACTACTTCTTGACAGAGCAATTTTGAGCAACAATTGCCGCTTTGCAGTCTAATAAATCAGAGGTAAACATCTTATCTTACCACACACATGTCCATTCGCAAATCTTACAGTTATGAACTCTATACCCACCTGCCTGACACGAAACTCACGATAGTTCATAACTGTCAAGACAATTTTTCGACTAAGGTTACTTTCGCATTTACACTCACAGAATCGCCTTCGCTATACGATAACCCTTAGAATAAACACTATTGATTAGTGAGGAAACTAGGCCTTGTTGGAGTAGTTGGGACGCTGTACTGTCCCTGTGTAAATTAGAGTATGTTCTCCAGCGACGTGCCTTCAGCCGACCGACGCAGGCGGCTGTTCGGGCCGCGAGGAGCGCTGGACGTACTCCGCCGAGTCTAAAGAGTGTGTGCCGTTCGTGTACACCGGCTGCGGCGGTAACGACAACAATTTCCCGTCGAAGGAATACTGCGAGCTCACTTGCCGACCGCCGCAAGGTACCTAACGTAACTAACGTCCTGTCCTGTAGAGGTTACTATTTATATCTGCCGCAATTTCATAATTGTTTGATTATGCTCTTCTCTGTTACTTGCTCTGTTTGCATTTCTAGGTGAGTGGGGAAATTGGTCTTGCTTGCGGACGAATGTTATTATGTTTCTCTTTTTCTCTGTACCAAACAAATTTTCGGCTTGTGGTCAATGTGAAAAGACTTACTTTCTTGATATGTTTTCAATGTCTTCTATCACCTATCTCTCAACTTGCTCTCAACTACTACTAGGCAGGTAATAATGGTGACGGCTGATAACTCCAACTACCAAAAGTAAGTGATTGACTATCCTTCAATTAACTCAAGGATCTCTGTACGTTTCGTCTTCTGTGGCCTGTTCCAGTTTTATATAAACTATAAATGAATAGGCATTTGAGTGTTTCTGTTTGTTCCAGACATATGCGAGTTGCCGAAAGAAGTCGGCCCATGCCGCGCCGCGCACCCGCGCTGGTACTACGATAGCACTAACCAACAGTAAGTTTATTACACTTACCTACGCGCACCCACTTCAATCGTTGTAACTATAAATAGAGTCCAACCGAGGTTGCGAGGTTGAGGTTGGGTTGGCGAGCCAAATTATTCGGGAAGTAGGTAATACCTACCTATGGCAAACTAAGAGGGGTCTCTAGTTACTGTATTCTGTAGCCTGGGGCCTGAAACCCAGAAACAGTTGTTTTGTTTATGAATTTGGAACCGTTAGTTACTGTATAAAAGTTCAGAAAAGATTGTTGAATATATACAAAAATTTGGAATTACGCGGGGATTTAGAAGGGGAAGATAACACATCTTCATTTAGATTATATTTGTTTTTTCGATGTACATGTGCAAAGAAAGTGTCACATACACATAAATTGATGATCTGTCTAGATGTCGTCAGTTCAACTACGGAGGCTGCCTCGGCAACAAGAACAACTTCAGATCAGAGGAGGAGTGCCGCATCGGATGCGTGCTCACGCGAGCGCCGCCAGCGCCACCACCGACACAAGGTATTAACACAGAGTAACTAAGTACATACTTATTACCTAGTCTTTACGAAGGTTTTCAACTTTATTTAGCCTACAAAGAAATAGTCGTTCGATATGAAGCTGGCTCCGAACGGCTAATCTTTTGTCTATTGTTAAGTAAAACGGCACGTGCTACCTGCATAAAAATGGTTCGGTTACTTTAACCGGTTATTGAATTACAACTCCTATGGAAATTGCAATAAGATTAAAAATGACCTAATGGAAAAATATTTAGCGAGGCTGTGTGTGGTCCCTCTACAGTTAACATTAACACTGAGTGCTGGCCAGTCGAACACTACAGAACCAGTCTAAAATGGGTCATCGAGATGCGTACATAACAAAGGCGCGTTATCAGAGAGCGCACCTACACTGGTTTTTGAGCGTTGAACTAGCCCGCGCTCAGGTGCCAGTTAGAATTATACGACCCTTTTTTGCACGTGCGGTTTTACTTAACAATAGACAAAGGATTAGCCGTTCGGGGCCAGCTAGAAATCGAACAAACCTTAAAGCGACAAATTTCGACAAATATACATACGTGTTGCAATATTCCACGCTTAATATATTTGTAAAAAATATCGGAGGTTAAACAAAGAACACGCTGGTAGTGAACCAGGGCCATGCTCAATTGGCATCAAGTCTTGTACATTTTGAGTTGTGCGTTGCTCAACTACAAATGGTTTTTTTTTTTAAATTGAAATAAATGTGATGCACACAAGAAAAAATAACGATATAAGTATTTTCTTTATAAATCTTTGACGATGATATTTTTCCAGACGTATGCTCGTTGCCGGCGGAAGTGGGTTTGTGCCGCGTGGCGGTCCCGCGCTTCTATTTCAACGCCGCTTCCGGCCGCTGCGAGCCTTTCACCTACGGAGGCTGCGGTGGAAACCAGAACAAGTACTTACCTATTCATAATACTTACAACAGGTTCTACCTCTTACTGAGTAACAATGTCCTAACCTAACCTAAGTATCTGTTTAATTGTGTCTTTAGCGAAAGAACGAACGAAGCTTTTAGTTCAATAAAAATTAGGAAGAAAGGCACTTTTTCTGAAGCTCATTGAATCCGTTTGTTTGACCGATTTATTTATTTTGCAGCTTCGAGAATCTGCAGGAGTGCGAACAGCGCTGTGCACCAGCTCCCGTTTCTCCTCCGGTAAGTTGTGTGAATAAAAATCATCAGTTAACAAGGTACAATGTGGCCAATATGGTGGACTTAACATCGAATATATTATTTTACATTATAATAATATCTGAGTTCGAGTTAACACCTAATGAGATTTATTGGAAGGTGTCCTAATGGTTATTTTTGACCAAAAACTATTTATTTCTTAGGCGCTGTATTAAAATATATTTTTTTTAATCTAGCGTGATGTTTCACCCGAGTGTCGCGTGGCATCCCTCGACCAATGCCGAGGCGTCGGCCGTATGTGGTACCTGGACCCGGCTAGCGGGCGCTGCGCCCCGCACGACCCGCAGCCCGGCGCGCCCAGCTGCGACCTGCCCGGCATCTTCAGCTCGCCCGAGGCTTGCGAGCGCGCCTGCGGTGACTTCAGAGAGATAGGTAACTGCAGCAGTGTTACAATACCCCGCCTCCACGGAGTCGGTCACATGTGGTACCAGGACCCGGCTAGCGGGCGCTGCGCCCCGCACGACCCGCATCCCGGCGCACCCAGCTGCCTAGTGTCACATGACCTTCCTCGTACTTGGAACATCTCTTTTTATCAGAGATATTGGGTGCTGACTATCAGCTTCTTCATTGACAGTGACCAGCCAACAGCTAGTCGTAGTCACATCACCACCAGCTAAGTAAATCTTCGGCTCAAGTGTTGAACTCTTGTAAATAACTAGAAACACAACCGCGAGTAACGTAATATTGTTGTTAGTGATTATAGGAGAAGCTAAATAATATTGCTTGAGAGTCATGTTGATTTTCATCGTTTCTTTTAGGTGCCTACCTATTAGTATCTTTACTGCATTGTTTAGTTATTGTTGAACCCGCAAGGCTTCTGTAAACACTCGGTCGGAATGACGTCTCCGTAGTTTCCGACTCCTCCAGTCTTTCAAAGTAAACGTGTATCTAGTTATACATAAGAGATCAATGCTCAGGTGACGTGTGCCGGCTCGAGAAGGACGCGGGCCCGTGCAGCGAGCGCCAGCCCAAGTACTACTTCGACTCGGCCACGGGGACCTGTCTGGCCTTCACGTATGGCGGCTGCTTCGGCAGCGCCAACCGGTTTTCCAGCGAGGCCGAGTGCGAGGCCGTGTGCTTACCTGGATTACCTGGTAAATCTAAAATGCTCATAATTCAAAGATAAATTTAAGTTTCACTTCATGGCTGCCTTTCCGTGTGAAGATATTCCCGCTTGAGCTCATCTGATGAGATTTATAAAATGGAACAACAATTTCGCTTAGCCACTTGCTGAATGCCATGAAATATATTTCTTGCTTAAAAGTCGTTGAAATAATTGAGTTCAAATTAGTTGACACCAACTTTTTTAAAACAAACATCTATTCGTTCTCAATCTCACATTTCATTTTAATGTAAATGTACTTACCTAATAACAGTAATGTCATAAACTCGAATCGATCGATTAATTTGAACGCAGTGTTATTTAAGTCTCGGAGGCTTAAAGACTCGAGGCTTCATGACTAAATCATGCCTTCTGGAGCTGAAGCAGTAAGAAAGCCATTTTAAGAAGCCCTCTATTCACAAAACTAAGCAAATACGATGTCCACAGATCCGTGCAAGCTGCAACCCAGCGCAGGCAACTGCAGCG
Source organism: Cydia strobilella (assembly GCF_947568885.1). Taxonomy (NCBI): domain Eukaryota; kingdom Metazoa; phylum Arthropoda; class Insecta; order Lepidoptera; family Tortricidae; genus Cydia; species Cydia strobilella. The sequence continues at coordinate 5,104,095 of NC_086056.1, forward strand.
AGCAGGTCGAGAGCTGGTACTACGACGAGGGCCGCGACGAGTGCGGAGAGTTCTACTACACCGGCTGCGGCGGCAACGATAACAGGTAACAACAATAACACACACACACACACACACAACACAACAACAACAATAACAGCAGTACTCTTAACACATTCACTGCTAACTACCCGCTAGGAGGGTTGGGGACCCTTTTCGCGGAAAGCGAATAAACCACTAGCGAGTTTACGATAAGCGGATTAGCTTACACGCAACGTCTAAGTGTAAGGCCTGAGTGGACGCTCGAGTTAGGCGTGCAGCGGGGCGGGGCGTGCAGCGTGCATGTTAAATAAATGCAAACTTATTGGAGCGGCCTTAGTGCACGCTGCTCACAATGCTCAAATCACTTGTGAGCCCGAAGCCACGCTGCACGCCCCGCCGAACGCTCCGCTTCGAGCGTCTACTCAGGCCTTACACTAAAAAGTTATATTATTTTTACATATTGAATATTACAGCTAAAATAAGTATAAGTGCAGATACCTACATTTAATGAATGAATTACTGTAGACTGTCTAAAATAAGATACGCCGAGGTACTTGTAGGAGGATACACTCTGTGAATGGTTGTTGTTGCAGATTCCCAAGTAAAGAAGAATGCGAGGGACAGTGCAAGAAGGGCGGTGTGCCGGAACCATCACAGGTAATAGTGACACCAATTTCTCAATACTAACAGTAACTTCAGAGAATCTACCATATCAGATCAGGGGCCCATGCACCATGATGCTTGCGCGTATTGTATCGTCTGCTAGAAGAGATAGTTAAGAGGTTTTTTACTCTAGTATTGGTGTCGTGCAGTTCTCTCTTAGCTAGGTATGTGTTTTTTATTATTAACGCAGAAGCCTTTTACATCAATACAGATTAATTAGGTAACTGATATAATCTGCCTCATCACGTATGTCATAATAGTCATTGCAAAACTCAATCAAATTGTCTACCCTACCTTATTGTCGCGCAACAAACTCCAAATTCAAACTGATTTTCCAATAGCTGTTACATCTGTTATACGTAGTGAGACTAAAATATTTTTCACCTCAGCAGCTCGAACAAGCCTACTTTCGTCACTACCTGGAGTGAGGAAAGTGCGACTTTCCTCACTCCAGGGAGTGAAACAATGTAGCTTTTTAATTTAGTGAAGGCCATGAACTGCTACATCATACTTTGATTAGAAGTTTTTTTTTCCTGAATTATTCTGTGTAATTCGAAATACAGTTTAACCTTTAATATGTTCTCACTACTGAGGTGAAAAGTTATGTGTGCAACACGAGAGCAAAGTAATTTTACATCTCGTGTTTTTGAGTCCCTCGCTACGCTCAAGATTCTAACTTAGAATCTTTCGCTTTCTCGGGACTCAAAATAAACACTCGCAAGAAAAAACAACTTTCCTCTCTTGTTGCACAAATAACTATTTCCATCTAAAAGTCAAATTGTTTCTTCGCTACAGAACGAACAATGTCGTACGCCAGCCTCACTAGAGCCATGCGGCGAGCCGAGCATCGCCTTCTACTACGACTCTGCACAGGGCCGGTGTGTACCCGCCCCGATCGGTGGCTGCACCGACTACCCGAACAAATATAGCACCGAGGAAGAGTGTCTGAGGAGCTGCGGCGAGTTCAGAGGATTAGGTAAATTAACAACTGTGTCTTTGTGACCACCTTCTCTGACCACCACGACCATGATGATACGTACTACCTACTACAGAATCAAGGAGATAAAGTAAAAGAGAGTCTTAGTAGGTAGATCATCTTTTAGTTATACCATACGCTGAAACATCTTCTGTCCGGTCTGATGGTGCAATGAATAAATATCACTCCGTAAGCGTATCCAAAAAATAAAGCCAAAGAGTGCTGATTAGAAGTTGTACTTTACACATACACAATAGACTTCTTCTCCATCCTTCTCCTACTGAATGTTGCTAGCGATTGTTATCACAAGCCTACTTTTTAAGCCAAAGTGATAATCGTTTATCGAAACGCCAATTAAAAAGTAAAAACAGGGATGACAAATGTGAACGAAAAGTCACGAGATAATTACCATACATTATTTAAGTGATTTTCATTGAGATTTCGGGTTTGGTCGCAGACGTGTGCCGCGCGCCGCTCGACCCGGGCCCGTGCCGTACGTCCACGCAGAAGTACTACTGGAACCTTCGCGAGGGCCGCTGCGAGCCCTACACGTACGGCGGCTGCGGCGGCGGCCCCAACCGCTTCTCCAACCGGCCCGAGTGCGAGGACGTCTGCGGACATCTAGCTATCGGTATGATTTTGACTCAACAAGTTGAGGCAGATATTAATTACTTTAGGCTTTGACGCAGATATTAATTATTTTAGGCTTGTAGTTTATTGCATCCCTTTTTTTCATGTTATGGTTTAATGCTAACATCAATCTATTCTTTCTTCTTTCAAAACTAATAAACTAAGAAGTATTTTAGGTTAAAATGTGAATCCGTTTAATCACGCCACTTTAAGAATCCACTACACAAAAGCTGAATCCCACTTACGGATCAAAAATTATATTAAAAACGCGTATTGCGTCGAGTAAAGCTTTTGATGTGGTCGATTCTCTAAAAGGGACTCGCAAAGGCACTTTTAAAGGGTTCAAATCTCATGCTTAGTTTGAATCTTCCATACCTACTGTTGAAGTTGCTTGTGTGCTTGGCACTTGGCCCGTGTATGGCATGTGGGTCACTGGTGTGCGCAGACCCGGCGTGCGGGCTGGCGCCGGCGCCGGGCGCGGCGTGCGCGGGCGGCGGCACCGCGGGGCAGCAGCGCTGGCACCACAGCGCGCTGTACGGCGAGTGCCGGCTCTTCGTCTACTACGGCTGCGAGGGGAATGGCAACAACTTCTTGACCAAAGAGGAGTGCGACCGGCACTGCAGCCCGCCGCCGGCCGGCAACGGTACTCGCTTTGCTCGACGACTATGCTTGCATGCTTCTAACTGTACTTTCGTGCACCTACGGGATCCTTGTTGTTCAACGATATTTTAAGTAGAATGCATGTTATTGTTAGTGATTACCTATAAGTATTTGTTGCAAAATTTTTATTATAAAGACTAATTTAAACGTTCTGATGGCGTTGACCTATTTTTTTTAAACGAATTTTGTGAGAAACTGTTAATCTAAAATACACACATCATTTCCAGTTTACCAAACATTTAGACCACAATAATGTAGTTATTACCTGGGCAACTAAAATTGGTAGGCACTCAGTGATTACTGCCAGTTATATTCAAAAAATAGTTTTGTGGCTAGCGAAACATTTAACATTAAGACTTACCATACACTGAACGAAGCTTAGTTTTGAATGTGAATCCTCACCCTGGCCAGACTCTTAGCTCATATTATCTTTGTAGACCCCAGCGTGAACGAAGTTATTACCGGCTGCGAGGCTGCACAGGCTGAGTGCGCGGCGCTGTCCTGCGCGTACGGCGTCGACAGGACTAGAGATCCTTACGGCTGTGAGAGGTACGTAAACTGACGTCAATACTTTATGTAATTCAAGTATATAATAATATAGCTCTGGTATGTTAGTCTTGGAGGTGATGCGTAGCTCTGGAGGTACTGGCTTGACGTTGCGAGGGATGACAATACATGCGAGCGTATACGGTGTCACAAAAGAGAATACTGAAGCCTGGGCGGATTAGAGTAGAAAAGGTCTGAAAGCACAACGGGTAAACGTTAAGATGGTTCAAATCTGATATTTGTTTTTTTTTTATTCCTGCTGTGTTGTTGTTTACATCGACTCAATTTCTGGTGATCATTTTTGTCCCAAAGCAATCGTGTCGGTTCATGTTGAAGAGATAGGTATGATTTTTGATATGCGTTTACACTATTACATTGTGTATATTTTAGGTGTACCTGTATAGCTCATCCGTGCGAAAACAAGAGGTGCCCCGACGGCGAACGCTGCGTGGTCGTTGTTAACTATGACGCCACCACCGGCAACACCCAGTATGTCGGAGACTGCGGAATAGGTTCGTGCCATCAGTTTCTTCTTCTTCATAGACCATATAATTTCCGCCCTGCAGATTGACAACAGATTCCAATTGGGGCTAGTTGCGCCAACCACTTGACAGACTAATCAACGTCACTCAGCAATGAACTATGAAACTTCACATGCCAACAATAAATTTTGCGAAGATTTAAACGGGAGCAAATGGTTTGCTAAAGCCGACCCAAAATATCTTATATTCGTTTACTCTTGAATAACTTCTGAGCTTCTTTCTTTCCAGCCCAACTGCATTTTTAAGAATTTAAAACAAACCACTTCTATCATACTTTTATAATTTGGTCAACAGCGGAGAAACCTGGCACGTGTCCCACGGAGGAGGCAGCCCCCTCCAGCACTTGTCACGTGGAGTGCAACGACGACGCGGATTGCCGCGGCGAGCAAAAGTGCTGCAGCAGCGGCTGCAGCCGGCTCTGTCGTGAGCCCGAGGGCGCAGCGCCAGCGCCTGGTGAGTACCAACATGTTTAACAAGTTTGGACCTACTTCTCCGATTATCTCTATTATGTTCAAAATAAGGGGGCATTCTACAAATGTCGCTTACGAAATGCTTAAACATTGTATGGCAGCTACCTCAATCAAATGATTGAAGCTAGATCATTTATTGTCAATTTGTTAGCCAGGTCATGAAATTACCAGACCAAATATCGCTTTCTCGGCATTTCCAGAAGTATTAGAAATGGCAGTTCGTGCTACAAAAGCGAAATTCTAGTAAAATGCCTCCAAAATGCTATCTACTTTTCTGAATATCTCTATGAGGGATGTATTTTATTTCAGTCCAATAAGGTCAAATTTCAAATACGTTCTTGTGTTAGAGTTGATTCCAGTAACCTAGTCTCACCCGATTTCTTTTTATGGTTAGGTATTCACTCAAGTGTATTAGTATGCTAAGATAAACCTCGATGGCAACATACCACTTTTGGGAAACGTAGAGAATATTAGGCTCACTGCAGACTAACATATGTTTTCCCGCAGTCGAGTGCTCGGCCGAGCAGTCTCGATGCGCGTCGTTGCAGTGCGAGTTATCAATGCAGAGAACACGATTACCGAACGGCTGCGAGCGCTGCGACTGTGTGAGACCTGAACCAAACTGCCAACCGTTCGTGGACGAGTGCAACGCGCTCAAGTGCAACTATGGACCGATCACTAGGACCACTGACGCCGATGGATGCGAGAGGTAACTCTTACACTACTCTTTTCATCCTACGATAGCATGAACGAGGCCGGAACCCAACTGCCAACTTCCTACATGTATGGAGAAACGTCAAAAAATTTCATTCTTGTAAGAACTGAATTTCCATTTCTCATATTTATTTATTACTTGTGATATTTTCTATAAATTGCCGAAAACTTTTCCAACTTTCTGGAGACGTTCTGCAACTGAACAGTGCAAAGTAGTCAGTGATGCAGCAAATTTACGTGTGTTTTTAATTTAAGGTGTACCTGTATAGCTCACCCATGTGAAGGCAAGCAATGCCCTGAAGGCCAACGCTGCACGGTAACCGCCTCCTACGACGGCCCGTCCGGCAGTACCCAGTACACCGGCGATTGCACGATAGGTTCGTAAGACGCATACACTTGTATCAAATTTAGAGTCCAAGATGTCTATATAGTTACATAATTCGATAATTAAGGTGGTTCGATTTTTATACAAAATTCAATCTGCTTTAATTAAGGCACTACACACTATTACTACAGAAATATTTGCTCATTTATCTACTTTCGAATATTCGTTTGCGCTAAATTAATAGAATAACTTTGTTTCATACAGAAATCATACATAAATCAACGTAATTTTTTCATCAATTTTACGTATGTGTGTGTCACAAATGTCGTGTACAAATACGTTGCGTGCGGCGTTGCCACTCTATGACGTTGGCGACGTTGCCTGGCCGACCTGGCAGGATTTGCAGTGCCGTCATGTTTAGTGCATTTTTATTTGACAGTGTTGACACTGACACATAGGGTCATGTTTATTGTGACATCAATTTGTTTGTATAAATTGAAAATGATAGCAACGTCTAAATCAAGTTACAAAAATCATCGGTATTCTGGTCCGCGAAAATCCAGGAAAATTCAGACTCAATTGAAGCGGAATTCATGATGGTGAAGTTTCGTAAGGTAGGTACAGTTTCATTCCTTCATTGTACGTTGTAATTTTCTCGTGCCGATCTTTTTAGAAAATAATTCTCACTTCTTCCGGAATGGTAGATATAAGCAGTGAACAATACCTATATAATGTAATTATTACTGTTTTGGTTGCCGAATAGTCAATGTGTCACTAACTCTAGGTTTTTTTAGGTATTGTGCAAAATGAAGAGGCATTCTTGGAAATAAAATGTTTTCCTTCATTAGCCAGAAAAAAACAGGACATCCTCACTGCAATAAAGTAAAATAAAACATTTCCTGGGGATGAAAATTATGGAATTTTGTCTATGAATGAAAAACACAATTATTACTAGGTAAGTAAATGATAACTTTATTAGAATCCATATTGTTGCATCATCTTTCTTCCTATAACATTAGAGAATTTGTGCTATCATGATATTATATTTCTTTCAGGTACAGGGACAACTACGGATAACAAATATGAAAAAATGTTATTTCATTTGTTGTGTGAATCCATCTACACCAACAAGACATCCACTGCTGGACATAGGCCTCCCCAGGGATCTCCACAACGACTGGTCTTGCAAGACCGGCCAAAATATCGAGAAATAAATAATATAAATAAACATGATAAATATCCCGTTTTCTATAATAGTTATAATTAAGAAGAAGGCCATGCAATGTTGTTACTCACTGTACCTACTTGAATCCAAAAAAAAATAATATAAAATAAGTTTTAATTTTATTTTACAATTACTACTTTATTATTAGTACATTACGATACAAGTGCGAAAAGTAGGAAATTGGCAACGAGTGGCGATAAATTGAAACACGACCGAAGGAAGTGTTTTAATCGACACGAGTTGCGAATTACCTTTTCGCACGTGTATTGTACAACGTTTTACAGTACATAATTATGGCCCTTTACATTTTCGACATATGCACGTATTGTACTAATTACCGCACTAGGGCGGTAACGTATATGTAGCACCATATGTACTAAAAAGTATTTTACAGTACATATGGTGCAACTTTCTCGCCCTAGTGCGTAAAGAGCACTTTTCATGCATATGTCGAAAGTTTAAAGGGCCATATGTACTGTAAAACGTTGTACGATACACGTGCGAATAGGTAATTCGCAACTCGTGTCGATTTAAAACACTCTCTGCGGTCGTGTTTTAATCTGTCGCCACTCTTCGAATTTTCTCTTTTCCGCACTTGTATCGTAAATAACTATTTCAAACTGCAAGGGTACGATGATAGATCTCAATTCAATAAAATTTTGCAACATTTGGCATTATTAGGTTATAAATTGTATGGAGATGAAATCTATCATCGTACCCTTCCAGTTTGAAAAATACTATAGAGGCTGGGCAGTAAGGGATTGCTTTACTTGTAGAACTATATTTAGCGCTTTAAAAAAAAACTGATACCTGACACTTACAAACCTGGACTTCCTTGGGCTAGTGCTACTAAGAATCGTCAGTATTCTCCATCCTTTCTGAGTTGGAAGAACCCAAAAAGGTGAGATTTGTGAAAGTCAGGTTTTTAATATATGTGGCGTTTTCAACCAAACGGGTACCTACTTATTGTTGTCATATTTCCATAAAGCTTCAAAATGAAATCAACCTAATCGACAACCGACAATGTGGTACCTTTTAGTTCAAAACATCACATATTTTTATAAAACGTTATAAACTAATTTATTAATAATACTGAATATCTGGGAGAATAAGAAAACATAAGTAAAAACTCAAAAATGCTCGTTTTCCCAGAGATAAGACCTAGCTAGATCGAACCCCTTACAGCAAATTTCATCGAAATCGTTAGAGCCGTTTCCGATATCACTGAAATTTATTTCGGTTATATCGGAATCGGACAAGAATTCGAAGACTAAAAGGTATAAGAAACATAACACAAAAAGGACAAAAAAAAGTACTCCTGACGTACCAGTCTCGAACCCGAATCCTCTTGCACGTATTTCCACGAACATACCGCAACGCCATTGCAGCATACTTACACTGCATGAAATTGTCTACTACAAGCATCACGGAAACACTGTTTGCATGTGTGAGTAATAGTAGGAAATAGCATGACAGAAACACTCTGTCGACTTTAAAAGTGTTTTTTGCACTAATGAAGTATTCAATGTTTATTATAATAGTTCAATATTTATGTAAAGAGTGCGCTAAACATACTTTTAAGTATACAGATACCAACACTATTCCACAAAAAAATAAAACCTGAAAATTTGCAAAAGTGACGCCATCTAGCGGGGTTTAAGCTTTGGGTAACCTAGTCGAACCACCTTAAATAGCTACCAACAGTGGCAACATGGTGGCAACAGTGTTCTTTCCGGTGATTATTACGTATATTTGTTTAGCGACACTGAATCATGCTCGATCCCTGCCAAGATATACTGAGATTTTTCACTCACTTCTCATGGCTTCCTCGCTAATTCTATCCACTGATTTATTTGCCTTAACTTCACTAGGTGATGAACAAAAGTCTAACTTTTCATTCTAAATCTTTACCGTATTTTTTCGCGAGAGAATACTAATTCCATTCCTAAACAACACCTACATTTTGAACAGTGGACAAGCCCGGCACGTGCCCCGCGGAGCAGAGCTCCTCCGGCTCGTGCCACGTGGAGTGCAACGACGACGCGGACTGCCGCGGCGTGCAGAAGTGCTGCAGCAGCGGCTGCAGCCGGCTCTGCCGCGCGCCCGCCGGGCCCGAGAACGCAGTGCAAATGCCAAGTAACTAGTATATGTTTACGAGTGCCCTACTCTCTGGAGGGTCTCTGACGAGTATTTAAATAAATAATTAAATATTATAGGACATTCTTAAACAGATTGACTAAGTCCCACGGTAAGCCCAAGGAGGCTTGTGTTATGGGTACTCAGACAACGATATAATATAATATATAAATACTTAATAAATACATAGAAAACACCCATCACTCAGGAACAAATATGTGCTCATCACACAAATAAACATCCTTACCGGGATTCGAACCCAGGACCATCGGCTTCACAGGCAGGGTCACACCCACTAGACCAGACCGGTCGTATTTCCTTTTACAATACTCAATCTCAGGTGAGGGTGATTGAGAGATGTCATCTCGAGTTCAGTTTTGTCTGAAATGATCTGCAGATCATGTTGACCAACTCAATTATTTTTCATTACCTAATGTATTGTTTAAACTGCAAGGATTTAACTCGTAGCTTATAATCTCCATTATTCCAAATAAATTTACAGTTCGGATTCCCATGGTTCCAAATAGAAGTAGGTAGTTTCTAAATAGCCTCACCCAGCGGTATCTTATTGTGCATATCGTTCTGTTTCAGGGGAACCACAAGCGCCAGCACCTAACCCAGAGACGGAACACGAAGTGAGCTCGTCAGAGGGCGGCACCGCGACACTGCGGTGCCTGTTCCACAGCAACCCGCCACCGAAGATCACGTGGAGGAAGGGAGAGATCACGGTATGTTCACGTCTTGGTTATATGTACCATTCGAAATATACGCTACTTTTTCAAAAAGTTGACCTGTGTAGAGAGCGTTGTATACCTAAATGAGAATTCCCTGGTCGATCACACTTAAAAAAGTTTTTATTGTAGATAAGGTGCCGATAGCAGGGTATTACGTGTGAATAGTGAAGTCATTAACACCAATTATTTTACATTTTTATCTTTTCCTCGGAACAGTACAAGCTTTATTCACGTTGATACCGATAGGTATATTGCGATACGCTCAAGGAAAATATTGTTTCTGAAATCAACAAGTAACATACTGTTCACACCATTGTTGTTAAAGGTTTATCTAAAGTCTACGCGAGTCAAGCAATTTATTATTTTAAACACTTTCTTTTAAAACCACATCGGTAGCAAACCAGCCTACGGCCCAACTAATGGTGAGCGGGAACTCCTGCAATTCCAAACTTGTCACATGCACGTTGCCGACTTTTTAGAAACCTGTCATCCCAGGCCTTTGCGTCTATTGCAGACGATTTATGCATTGCTGTTTAGTCAACGGGTTTGGTGGCTGTGGAGGCCGATGCGTGAGCGGCACGACCTCACACATTTTTGGCAGAGAAAGCTCATACCACCTGAGGTTCCAGTCCCGGTTTGCTTTCTGCGACACCTTCTGCTATCTAACGCATTAAACCAGGCTTGATCGCATAGCCTTCTCCCCTCCACAACACGCTTGCGCCATCCATCACGTCCCTCAGCTAAGGTTTCCCAGGCATAGTGATTGATTTCAAATGCTGACATGTCTCGTTTGACACAGTCTTTAAAGCGAAACCTGTACACTATTTTAAACATGATTGCTTTCCCTATAGATCGATGGCACTCAAGGCCGCTACCGACTGACATCCGACGGCGCGCTTCAAATCGTGTCGCTATACCGAGACGACTCGGGCGTATACATCTGTGTGGCCGAGAACGAACTAGGAACCTCGCAGCAGGAGATTGAGCTGCGTGTTGATGGTAAGTTAGGGATAGGATATATAGTACTGGCCCCTGGGTCTCCCTGATGATCTGGTGGATCTGAAGGTACCTATCCCTAATTAAATCCTTGTCCCAAAACAAAAAGGGTAGGATGACGAAAGTTTCTCAATGAAAGATAGGATTACTTCAATACTATGTTGGAAAAGGAGGACAAAGTGGCGATCTTAATTAATGGACCATTGCTATGTAGAAGTGTTGAGTAGATCCCATTGATTTTAAGACTTTTACAAAACTTTACCTTACTATCTCTAGCATTCAGCTTGATGACTACACCCACGATTTCCTAACGATTTTAATTCTTATTTAATTTTCAAGAAACTAGAATCACCTAATCTCTATTGGAATGGCATGCCCTTTTTCTCTAGTAGTTAGAACTTCAATTACAAATTTTATTAGATTCTAATATTTTTTCTTTTTCTTGCTTGACGACTAATTGATAAAGAATGTCTGCAAACCTATTCCACTTTTCTAATTTATTTGTCCAATGTGCATTGCGTCTCACTCTCTCATTAGGCAAAATGTGACGCAAATTACACATTGGACCAAGATATTGGACAGATGGAATACCATCCTAATGTATGTTGATTCAGAAAAACTACCTACAAAGTATCACAACTGGGGACCATAACTCAGTCACGTCACGTGACAAAAGTTGAATTTTTTACACCTGCCAAAGCGGGGTTCACGAACACTGAAATACTACCTAATTATAGTAGGTACCATATTCATTATCAGCGACCATAATACCCATCTGTTATTATAGACATTATCTTCTATACGACTATAGTCGTTCAAGACTTTTAGGTAGGTAAGTACGTTTATTGGCACACGTTCTTCATTCATAAGATAAGTCGCATGACAGCACCGCCGCTGTTCTCATGAGAATGACAATGACACCTTCATTATTTAAAATTAAAATGAATGATCAATATACAATATAATACAATACAAATACTCTGTATTGCACGCTTCAATAATAAACAATACAGAAAGAAAACATCAGCAACAGAAGTAGAGGTAAACAACAGGCGTTCATATCGCTAAAAAGCGATCTCTTCCAGACAACCTTTACGTAGCGGAAATAGATAAATTGACACAATGTTAATAACAAAACTTCCGTGGGACACAGACACATTAAACATATTAATAACGGGTCACTCACGTATATATGACACAATGTTAGTAAATAAACACACACAAAACAAACAATCTATCATGCAAATTAAAAATACATACAATGCATACATACATACACATGCATAAATAAATATATACATATACCTAGTCGGCTCATAAGTTCTGTCACTGGCCTTTAAAATTTAAATTTGGAACTCCTAAAACAAAAACCGTTCTGCATTTGAATTTCGAATCTTTATTAAATATTTGAGTAGTATAATTTTGCAATTTTCTGTTTTCTTCAACATGGAGTGGACGCAACCGCAATAATTGCACTATATCGTTGTGGTCACTCGCCGACTAAAATTTTTAAGCTACTTGAAAATTTAAAATTCTCTCTAAGATTTGTGTATCGTACCATAGAAAGATACAGTGAGGTCTCTAGTTTAAATGACAAGAAAAGAAGCGGTCGTCCGCGTACAGCTAGGACTCCAGCGGTTGTACAAGCAATTAGGGCACGCATTGCCAGAAATCCCGCTAGGAAACATAAAGTTATGGCCCTCCAGATGGGTTTGAGCAAAAACACGGTGAAAAGAGTGCTTAATCAAGACCTGAGACTTCGTGCTTATAAACGACTGGCCATCTTCTCAATGGTCGGCTTAAAGCTTTAAGGCTTAAAAGATCTAAAGCTTTATTGAAGAAGTACGCTAAAGACATAGAAGAAAACTGTTATAAACAAAATGATAGAGTGTACGCTCGCAATAGTAAAGAAGCGTCTAATAGCATTCCCCGTATTCAAAGAGGTCATCACCCTTCTTCTGTGATGCTTTGGCTGGGAGTTTCTTATGCGGGCGTCACTAGTATGCATTTTTGTGAGAAAGGAGTAAAAACTAGTGCCAAAGTGTACCAAGACACGGTGTTGACTAATATTGTGAAACCACTATCCCATACGATGTTTCTAAACCAGCATTGGGTTTTCCAGCAGGACTCTGCTCCAGCCCATAAGGCAAAGTCTACACAAGCCTGGCTCGCCTCCAATAAAATCGACTTTATACGGCATGAAGATTGGCCCTCCTCTAGCCCAGATCTTAATCCTTTAGACTATAAAATATGGCAGTATTTAGAGGAAAAGGTGTGCTCAAAACCTCATGCAAATCTAGACTCGCTGAAAAAATCTCTTGCTACGGCAGTGGCCAATATCGACATGAAAGTGGTGCGTGAATCCATTGACAACTGGCCACGAAGACTTCAAGCCTGTGTAGATAATTATGGCGGTCATTTTGAATAAATGTTATACATTTAGATTCTCTAGTTTATAAGCTTTCAAACGCTGTACAAATTATACGGAATAAACTTAAAGTTTTGATTTTATTTGATACTATGTATATGACAGAACTTATGAGCCGACTAGGTATAGTACTAGCCATAAAGCCATAAAGGAAGAGTAGTATTATGGAGGAGATAAAAGGTGTAGTGATATCAATACGTTTTGAAAATAACAAATTTTAATATTTATGTGCTATGTTATTCAGCCAGAGACCAGTCTAAAGTTCTAAATCTAAACATCCTTCATTGACGTGTGCGGGCGTTGTGCTAATGACTAGGTTATCAGCCCAGATGCTCGGATAAACGATCGTTATGAACTAGTAAACAAATTAGCTGGTGACCTTTAACCTGCCTATAGTTCCAGCCATTCGCTAAATGCGTCTAACGATATGATATGACGCACATAATTTTCAACGTGTAGAAATACTGTAATTTGTCGTTGTGATATTTTAGGTATTTGTAATTGGTTCGGAGAAATGCTGTTGGTTTTTTTGACGGCTATTTGCGAATAAAAAAGATAGGTACCAACCAACGTACAGTAAACTTAAATTTTTTATCATACGCAGTTGACCGGCAGCCGAGTAGGTAACCTTTCGCAGTCAACAGTCGTTTATCTAAACACGATTAGCAATATATGCGACTTCCGAGTTCCCCTATCGTACAGACTACAGTCTATACGAAGTCTCAATACAGTCGACTGGGCAGGCTTGGCTTGTACTAGCTCACACTCACACGTCTCGCAAAGATGGTCGCGCGTGGTTGTTTCCTGTTGTTCGTGGTGAGCGCCCTGGCGCACCCCTACCAAGGTTTACGTTTGAAGACATTCTTTATCGATTCTTTCACTGGTTTTGGACGTTCCCAGCTTGTTGTTCATAAAATTATTCAAATTCCATTACATAAGTCACAAGGGTACATTTCATCACTGACCTATTCGAGGTATGTTCTTGCAATTTGTGTTGTGTTTTCGTCAATTCACATCATTTTTAACGTCAGCTAAATTCATTTCTTTGTAGGTATACTTTTTTAAATTTACCTACTTCAAACAAATACCTGTCTATATACACAAAATTATTGTTATTTAACTGGGAATGTCCAAATCAATATTATCATATCTAACAGTGTGTTTTGTCTTACATTTTCTGTAGTTGAGTTTAATAATCACTAACCGCTGAACTTTTGAATGTTGGAATGATGCCCTTAAATTAACGCTCGCATTCAATAGTAAGATTATCAGATCGGCATACTTCGAGCATTCTCAAGTTCAAGTAGAGTAGAGTAGAGCTAACAAATGGTGGTGGATAGGTCCCGTGGAAGCGCCCGCCGGGATCGTTGGCGAGTCCGAATCGGAAGTGATCGGGGATATCGGATATAGGCTCCGTATCCGCTGCCTCGCGTACGGATACCCGACACCGTCCATAGCGTGGTACCACCGCCCGACGGCCACGATGGTTCCTTACGACAGCGCGAAGTATGAAGCTAGAGGAAACGAGCTGCTGATCAAGTCGCTCGGGATCGACACGCTGGGAGAGTACACGTGCCAGGTGTACAACGGGCTCGGGAAGGCGGTGTCGTGGACGGTGACGGTGCGCGCGGACCGCGCGGACGCGAGCTGGCCGGACAGCCCGTACCTGGTGCAGCGCGACGACGCGCTCCCGCCCCAGCGACCCCCCACCGAGCCCCCGGCTCCTCCGCAAGGAGAGAGATCCCCACTCATTGAGATCCCGCCCGTCCCTCCGCAGTACACCGGTAAGAATAGGGAATACATATGTGGCGCAGTTTTTAAACAATATTTTGTAAAGTGAAAAATAAAGTACATAACGTAAAATGGGAAAAATTTAAAGGTTCTGAGTAAATATTCGTATCCACTCAGCTTTTTCCTTGAGTTAGGCCGAACAGAATAATATGTTCTTCCTGTTGTGTAAAGGGGATTTTTCGTATAAAAAATCGATAAGAAAAAGCCCTAATCGAATTAAAAACTGTGCTACATAAGGTGCATTGCATTGTTTACTCGTAGTTCGATCTCTATTAGTTAGTGTTGCACGCTGCATGATCTGTTCTCGCACGACCTTCTCTACTTAATGTTACACAAACATCATCATCAACACACCCCAAAACATATTTATATTTTATGTGATACGTTCGTAAAATGTACTTAGGGACTTCTAGGTATTATAAGAAAATATAGCTCGGATGATGCACAATTTGTTACTAGGTTTTTTTTAAAGCATTTATTTACATAATATATATATGTATACATACAGTGGTAGGTACTACTAAACTAAATTAATAACTAGCTTAAATCTAAAATAGGCCCTTGAGGCATTGTACCAAGGATGCTGGCGGCATTTCCTCGTTGTATTGCAATGCGTTGTGCGAGGAAGTCGCCAGCTCTTTAGTTACCATGCAGTTACGTCAACCAGACGCTTCGCGATTTCTGCAAGCAACTTGTCCGCGCTGGGACCCCATGGACAGAGTTTCAACTCCAAATGGTACAAAATAGTACTCTCTACCGAGGCTCTTATATTTATTTTATGCAAATAAAAGATTTTTTTATTTATTTATTACATTTCGGCGCTTTCCGTCGCTTCGCCCGCTTTTATAATAGATTAGTCCGTTGGAGGTGTGAGACGGTGCCAGTGTGTCTTCGCAGGTACCACACTAACATCCGTCCCAAGCTCCAAGGAACTAAGGACACCCCATGGTGTTGTATTATGTGTACGTACTCGTATGTATATACTTTAAATTATTATAATTATGTATGTTGCAGATAAACCAAAAAAAAGAATTTTTATGTGTCGCATCATATATGTAGCTGTATATAATTATATATAAGCTGTCAGATGACAATGAAGCTTCTTGAAGAATATGATAATCATTGACCCGCCTCTTAACCTGCCTGCTTTTTTGTTAAAGATCTATACATAAATTAGGCAAGCCGGTGCTAATAGAGTTCCATGTAAACTAGACTTGTATCGAAATATGGGTTCGGATATAGACTTTATATACCTATATCGTATGTACAGTCAGCATCGAATAGACAGTGACGGCCAAATATATCGTAGCACATCCTTATTTCTATCGTAACAAAGGTGTGTTACAATTACACTTAGGCCGTCACTTATCTATTCGATGCAGATTGTACACAACATTCAATATCCGTATGGCGTTGCGCAGTGCCGGTGCGAACAGCGCTCCGCGCGCCGCAGACGGCGTTAGCTACGGGAGGACGACTTGAGCTGTCCTGCGAGGTGGACGGCCACCCCGAGCCCCGCGTCTATTGGACCAAGGACAACGTACAGCTCGCGGAGAGCGATAGGATCTACTTCACACGTGAGTCTACTGTAGTATGAGACAGACGGCGTTAGCGAGGACGACTC